>NW_025766961.1:72372-672372 GCF_003918875.1 Haliotis rubra | reverse complement strand
GGGGTCAACTGATCCCCAGATGAACTAGGCTTCATAGATTACACGTAGCGGACTAAGCTTCCCGAAGGTCGTCCAAGATCTGCAAGCAGCCAGGCCCAAAGGTGATGAAGGTGATATACTAGCGTGCTAAAGAAGCGTCGGACAGTATCGGGGGAAAATATTGGCTCGATACCATGACAACCCCTTGCGGGGCTCGAATTTCGAGTGAACTATGCGGTCTAGAAGCGAAGCTTTGAAACATGTATGCGGAGAACTAGTGAACAACATGGGGAAACTGAATGAAATCGGCGAGCACATGCATTTCGCGAGAAAATAAAACTTCGCCCGAATCGGACGGTGATATGAAGCGGTATTGAGGGAGAGAATAAAAACTTGGAAGGCGAGAGGCGGACTCGGTTGGAATCCGCTTCCTCTAACCGGGAAGCCCTCCGATCACAGATCAGTAGAGTACGGGAAACCATCGATCGAGTCCTAAATGAAGACACCACGCTAGCTGACAGGATTCGGATCCTCTTCAGAGAGCAAGGCATCACCATCGCCAAGCATTCTGACTGCATTGGGCTTCATCATATCAACCCTGGTGGTGTCATTGACAGGGGGTACCCCCACGCCTGCCGGCGGCAGTGGTACACCAAGTGGTGGGGGCGTCAAAGCCTGGATAAAAAAACTCGGGGAGGCCCTGGCTAAACTGGCTGGTAAGGCTGCCGAAGCCCTACCGGCATCCTGGGTAGCATCGTCACCGTGGCTGCTGGCTCTGGCTAAAACTGCTCGTGGCTCAGTCAAAACCTGTGGGCAGCCATATTAAGCGTGGTGGGTCTGGTGTGCGTGGCGGCTAAAGGAATTTTTAACCAAATAAGTCCCAAAGCTACCCCACCAACCACCAGGGCTGTTTCACGATCGATGTGCTGCTGTGCAGGCTGTGGGGGTGATCCACAGGGGTGTTAGTTGAACCCTAGGCTCGGGGGTGGCGCCACTATACCGTTTCACGATTCGTGGGTGGTGGGGCGTGGGGGCGTTGACTCCCAACTTTTGGTCCGCCCGTGGCTATGACTATTTCGTTGTTGTATCCCACCACTTTTTACTCTCAGTTGCATATCACTTTCGGGCCATGTACAACCCCGCGTCGAAGGCGTAGTCAACTTCGACCTGGCGTATTCCAACCGTCTTGGTAGCGTTTGATGGCACTTTCGGGGAGATCAACTGGAGAATTGATAGCATCCTCAGCGTTAACAACGAACTGTTTCTGGCGTCGTAAGCAGTCCCCTTACCAAGGATGTTGGAGCAGCGTTTCGCGTCTGCGCACAACAAGCCCACCGCGTGCGTTCGAATGGAGTCGTTCAAGCGTTGATTGCCGACGCGAGTAAACCCTTTCGGCGTGTCCAGCATGAACTTTTCCAACCGTCTGCGGTTGACTGCTCCACTTTCTGGACGGTGAAAGCAACACCACCTTTAAAGTTCATCACGGGTATCCCTCCATTCATTACTTTCGGCAAAGCAAAGTCCTGGCGTAGTACATCTTGTTTCAGTAAATCATCACTGACTTCTTTCGCGAGATTAGCCCCTCCATCATATGGAATACCCAACCCATGGTTCGGCCCAGGCAAAAGCGCCAATCCGTCTTCGGGTTTAGTTCGAATTAGTTGCAAATCACGTTAAGTAGGCCCGTCTATCGTACTGGTTGTTTACTGCGTTCCACACCTTGTCCTGTGGGGGCGAGCTGATCTCTTTATGGATCGCCTGACCTGGTAGTACCGTGGAACATGAACACAGACTGACTCAGCGGTCCACGCCCAGTGTCGGTCAATGTCACACCACACCCGTTGTAAGCGCACCACACGGCGAAGTTGAGTTGATTCTGCCAGAACTGCATCGGGTTGTTGAACCAAAGCGTGGACTGCCTCGGCGTTAGTCACCGAAAGCTTATACAGGCTGAACACATCTAAAATCTGGGAGTCGAAATACATCCCATCAGCGACCGCGATCTTCATGGGTGAGAAATCTACTTCCAGTTTAGAGTAAAACACTCGAGGGGAGTAAGACACTCCTTGCGAGGATACTCCTCCTTGGGAGTACATTTTAAAACTATTATATAATGAGTATATATACTCTAACATGTACATAACACTTCTAGGAATAACGAGCGGTGAGGCGCACGCGATCGATAATACGTCGGGTCAACTCGAAGTCGCACTCTGCGATATCACCTACCTACCTCAATGGGCTAACATCAACGTCAGCAACAATAAGCTGCTCGTAAGTGGAGTTCGCAGCCAGATAACTGACGGCTACTACAGCGTGTGCTCTCTAAGCGATGAGGTCTTCAAACCCCTGGGAGCCGAACTCAAGATGAACGACTCAAACGGTACAGTGGTGTTAATCAACAACGGAAGAAACTCCTTGAGGCTCGGCCGACCATTGGCGAGGACACTAGGTATGCCGCCTGGCGAGATAAAACCAACAACTACCGTCACAGATGCGAAGTTACCCGACCTAGTACCGTGCCGAGGCTGTACATTCATCACCGGCCAGGTGAGCCTGGCGTACAACATTCAAGGGGTCACCCTTCCACTTTACTGAGAGCAGTGCCAGTTAAAGCGGAGAAATACAGCGGCGGTAGAACCGAGTCGTTTTCACCGCTGGCAGTATAAGAGGCTGGCTCAGGGCAACATACCTGAGCTGATAATATCGGTGTTAGATATAAATCATAATCCCGTGAATATAGGATACCTCAGCTTAGCAGCTTCACATAAAATGACCAGCGCACAAGGGCCGGGGTGAAAAATGCATCAATATGGGGATCTCCGACCTCGGGGACACACGCGGATTCGGCGCTCGGAGTAGATGGTAAATTATGCGCCTTGCAACTGAAAAACAACATTTACAAAGCGGCGTTGAAGTCCCCTCGGTGGAGCCCTAGGTGATATAGTAGATACCACAAAGGCGACAGTCAACTTTTCGGTACACCCTAGTCACCATCGGGGATGATAAATGGATAATATACCCATCGTTCGGGGGCAAACTGTTCGACTTAGGCGATGTTGAGAGCACTACCGTCGCCCGAAACAAGCCATATACGCTCGTCTTCACCGAAGATGACAAGTGGGTGTTGTTACCCGATAAAGACGACTGGTTTCTCAATATTAGGCTCGGCTCCCCCTACATGTTCACGGATAACAAAGACAACCACCTAAACAAAGTCGTGAACAAGCGGAACCCTACTTTCGTGAAACTACGTCCGACTCAGAGGCGTGGCGTAGTCATCAGCCCAGTCGCCAGTATGGCAGCCCACATGCTCTCGGGTAAACCCGGGATACAAAACGTGGTATTGCAGTTGGTGTCTGAATTCGAAGGCGTGGTCAACATCCTGGAGAGTCTATCAGTGAACTCAACATTGATCATCAAAGTCTATCTAGGGGAATCATCACACGGTGATGTCGAGATCGTGGAGGGATAAAACTTCGAGGTGGTGAAAGCGGCGCCAGTATCGCGTTTGCACAGTTTACGTCACGGGTGGGTGTCGGCTCCAACACCAGTCTTCAGGGTGTCACCGTGATGCGTGGAAAACCGCGATATCACTAACCAAGATCTTCCTACCGACAACATACACTTCATGGGGTGAAGTTCCCCTGAACTATTATCAAAAACCAGTTGGAAATTATATCGTAATAATATTATAGCAATGGCCAGTCATCACCCCAACACTACGGCTTAGCGACCTAGGGGACATGGAGGGATTCGATCAGCCAGGTGAGGGAAAGGCGCCTTGTATGCGTCCTACACTTCAAAGATAGCGAGTATAGGCGGTGGCAATAGCCGATCATCTACCCAAACCCACACTCGGGGGTCTAGGAGACACGGAGGGATTCGATCAGCCTGGTGAGGAAGACACCTTATACATCCTGCACTTCAAAGACAATGTGTATAGGCGGGTGTCGTTATCAGATTTTAAAGAGCCTGAATGGTTAGTCAACTTAACCCTCACCGCACCTTATATCTCCTTGAAACAAAGTGGTGATATCTCCGAGATTAAGAACACCGGCATAATGATAGGATCGTTCGTTCCGAAATCTAGGGTACAAGTCATACCAATACCAGGCCTCACAGGCACCATGTTAGTTTCCAGTGGGAAGGTGAAGACAAAGATCAAATTACTCAAGTACCACGAGCATACTATATCTGTCGTGGGACAATTCACATTCATCATAGACGTCTATCTCGGAGATATAAGTTCGACTAGTAATTATATTTACATTATGGACGATATGATGATAGGTTGGGAAGCCAGGTGTAATGACCAACGTTGCCGTATTATTAAGGTATCAGGAAACGAACCTTTAGCAAGCCTTGATGGGGTTCGTCTCCTTAATGGAAGTAGAGTTAAGACCCCGCATTTTTACGTGCAAATTAATCTAAGTATTATCAGCTTTAAGTACATTAATCGAAGGTTAAATGAAACCCAATTAAAATATCTTTTGTAATATATATTATAGGATGGGTCTGTACCCAGTCGTAGAGGAAGTAGTGAAGACCCTGGAAACTGTAGACGGGTTCCGCTTGAGACAGTTATGTGATGTAAAACGCCAACTAGAACAAGACCGCGACACGCGTAAAGCACTATGTAAAGTACCATAGAGCTTTCAATATCGTGGACGGGGCTGATACTGCCCTTATGACAACCAGCATGGGGCTAGGGGCGGCAGGTGTTGGGTTGTTAGCTACCATCGTGGCTACACCCGTAGTGCAAGGCATTGAAATAACAGCTGGGGTGGAAGGGGTGTTAGGGTTGGTGCTTAAGTTTGCATCCCGCAGACTGCATCGTAAGGCATTGAAACACGACGAGATCAGGGTTCTGGCGGAAGCAAAGCAGAACACGGTAAGTGAGCGTATATCCACGGCACTCACTGACAGTAAGATCTCCGAGGAGGAGTTTCGTTCAATCCTCTCTGAACTCACAAAATATAACAAAATGAAACAAGAGATTCGTTCAAAGTCTCGTAAGTCTGCTATCAGTGAGGAGGAGAAAAAAAAGTACATAGAACAAGGGGTGAAAAAAGCCCAGCAAGCCTTTATTACAAACACCAAAGAGATCATAGGCGATTCACATTAAACTGTTTCATCGAGGTAAACGTGGCATAGCGGCACGTGGAGCAATCCTGGGATAGACCGGTTAAACCGACACACTTCAACCATGTCCCCGGTAGTTGAGTGGTGCGAACATGTGGAGTTCGCATCCCGCTGACGTCCCAAACTTTTTTATAGTAGGGGGTAATGATAGCTGGATCAAGGGTCCGACCAAAGCCATATTTGGAAAATAAGGCTTTGCAGAGGCTTTTGTTGGACTTGGTCCAAAACCCCCATTCCCTATACTACTTCTTTGAAATGCTTAACTCAGGAAGATGAACGTAGGCGACAAGGGTTCTTCTTTTTATGACATCATATTTTATGAAACGATAGGAAAAATTGCACTTTCCATTTGAGGCTCAGAGTTAAGGTACTTTTAAATGTTTATTAATCATTTTGATGTCTTGGTGATGTAACTGATAAAATTTTATTATTTGAATACCAATTGTGCTACTTGTGATCAAATTTTCACAAAGAATATTAAATTTTCAGTTACAAGTAAATAATAATTATCAAGAGTATCAAACTAAACAATAATGATCGAGAATATCAAACTAATGCTGTCTTGGCTTCTCACAGCTCAGTGATCAGTGTTTTTGGTCTGTGATGGTGAATCTCGGCGAAAAATAGATCAGCCAGATCATTGCATGTACATATTGTAAAGGTTGACTGTGTAAACATGATTTGGTTCCGAGTAGTAAATGTTCCAGTTCGGAATAAATGCCGTGAAATAGAGAATGGATGACACGAATATAAATTCCGCACATACGGCAAATATTCCATCGAACAGGAACACATACTGTAGGCCTAACCTATTCCAATCATTATTGAATACAAAATAACCTGTCAACATCTGGGATTTCTCAAGCCCGAAATACATGTGAATCATATTTTAGATCTAGGTGAAAATCAAATTAACGAGTGGCCGTTTGCCACACACAAAGGGAGGTGCAATAGGCCGATTATGGAGGCAGAGGAAAACACTGCTTCTTGTACTATGTATTGGACGAGATCAAGGAGAAGTCTGCTCCAATGAAGCTTGTGATAACTAGTGACAAGAAATTAGCAACCATCAGAATGTGCCATATTGATCACTGTACGTTTACCAAAACTGTAGATCAAATTAAAATACAATTATATTTGAACAATTCTTCAGTATTGTCCGGATTTCGATCAGGACCCTTATCACCCACATGTAGATATTATACATACATCCTTGAAATAATAATTTGAAATAGATGCACAGATTTTTAAAGAAAGGTGAACCATATCCTTAAGGCAGTTTAGGCTGCCCTATTACACAACCACCGATTTATATGATGTTAAACAAATTTAAGGTTTATCTTGCTATTAGGTCGTACCTAAATGCCACTAAGTGAATGCATATTATCAAATATTGTGATGGTGTTTATTTGGATTTTTTAAAATAGACATTATTTAGTGCTATTTTGTATAGCCATAACAAGAGATGAAACCAATTCCCACAAAAAAAGACAAATGATGCCACTGATGACAATACTGTATTGAGTCCTTTTATAGGAACTTTCACACATGATAATTGCTTCTTGATAGCCACAAGATTTGAATCTTTTCTTCCTTTCCTTTCCCCCCCAAAAAAACCACGCCCCAATCTTTAAGACCACCCCAACAAACAAAACCCTCTTTTAGACACTTTAGGATGTGTGTGAAAGTTCCTATTTACCCAGAATAAATTCTGTGTGTGCGGAACGAAATAATTGTTCTATTACAGGGACAAATATTGGAATGAAAGGTTCCAACTTTACTATGGGGGAACCAAATCTTTTTTACAGACTGTTCCCAACAATACTAAAAGCATCTCCAAGTGTTTAGGGAGTCTGGTATTCTTAACCCTGTTCAAGTGGCTGTCTTAGTTAATGTTTTAAACTCTTTAAAGGGACATTTATCAAGGTGAGAAACACTTCAATGACACCATTTATGTCAATCTACATACATTTTTGAAAATGTCTTCATAATGAATTCTGCATGTGTTATTTTGTTTCAAATCAACAGAAAGTCCACCTTTTTCAACGTGTTGACAAAGAGTCAAGCTACAGCAGAGAATTTTCCCTTCTGTACCATAGATCCGAATGAAAGTAAGTTGAGACATTTTTTATAGTTTGGATATATAAA
Source organism: Haliotis rubra (assembly GCF_003918875.1). Taxonomy (NCBI): domain Eukaryota; kingdom Metazoa; phylum Mollusca; class Gastropoda; order Lepetellida; family Haliotidae; genus Haliotis; species Haliotis rubra. Next base: position 665,100 of record NW_025766961.1, on the reverse strand, counting down.
TAAAATCACAATAGACAGGAGACTGTCAAAACTGGACTGGCCAGTTTTGTATTATCAGGTTTGCAATACAAAAAGAATACAAACCTGGAAATGTGTTATGATCAACAATGAAATGTTGTCTGTCTGTTCATTGTCTATGTCTTCAATGTTCTGTCAAAATATGCCTAAAACATTACTGAAATCTAATCATGTGTATTTCAGTACTATTTGTTAGTTATTCATAAATCTTGTTTGTTTTTTTCCTGAATTCAGAATTCATTGGTCAGTATTTTCACCTGAAGACTTACCATCCTAACAGGGGAATTAGCATTATTGTGAACCACAGAATGCCTAAGGTGGCCATAAAATTACAATATAGACAGACGTCTTGATAAGCAATGGGGCTAAAAATTAACTGCTCTCTCGAAATATTATTTATTGTTTATATTTCCCTGTCATGCATTCTTCACAACACTCCCGTAGCCATGTCACATTTTTTTATAGTAACAAAACCAATACATCTGGGATATAGTTTAGATTTTATCACCAAGAAATCCCCTGAACAGATGCGTATTAAGCAATGTCTCATTGACAGCCATTGGCGAATCATACATTTAGGTGCTATATCATAAGGGCATATTGCTTATATTTAATATTTTAATTTTGATAATTATTATGTCACTAAATCTAGACCAAAATTTATGAAATGAATGTATTTATTCGTATTTCAATATTTTCATGAAACATATGGGTAGGTATTTTTGTGGTTGGAATATCACATTCTCAGTTCCTAAATCACAACAGTTTGAATGTAGAAACACAGGGGCTTGTAACACTAAAAACTGCCATCAAGGTATAGATACTGTCACTGACGGGGTCTTAGTACTATATAAAAGGAAATGGGTTATTACCACCTCTGTAATCCACAGGTCTTCTATACCATGATCACCATGAATGGCAAAAGTCGCAACTGCATTGGCACACATGTTAGTAGTTAAGGTGCAAATTGGCAACACTCAAAAAATTCTGTCTGAAGCACTGATATCACCTGCAACTTACACCCAGGTGAAATGGTCCATGTGGGTTGTTGTTTATGTGTTATGTTCTTATGAATCATTGGATTGTGCAGTAACTAATCAGGGGCCGTATTCATCAACATTCTTAGAGTGCTTAAGAATTCTTAACTATTAGAATTTCTAAGAATTATTTAGGTTTCACGCTTAACTGTAAGAAATTTCTTAAGTCATATTTATAAAACCTCTTATTCTTAGTTTTACTCTTAAAGTCACCAAAAAGTTAGGAGTCCTCACATAGCTCTCTCAGACACTCAACAAAATGGCCACCAATCAATGCCGACTCAGAGTTTTCACCCAAGAAAGGATGTATATTCGACGTATACTGACGATGAACTAGTCACAAGATTCGTCTAGACAGTGGTGGCATTCGTTCCATCACAGATCTCATGCAGAACGAATTAACCTCCCCAACAAAAAGAAATTTCTCGGTAGATGCCGACATCAAGGTAGCCATTACTCTTCGCTACCTTGCTACGGGAAAAATGCAAATGTGCAATGGTGAAGACTTCAGTATCAGTCAGCCTAGCATAAGAAAAATCATCCCTGACACCATCAGCGCCTTATGTCAGCCTGCTCTGATTAGAAGGTTCATCAAAATGCCCACACAGCGATCGGACATGCGAAGAAGACACCAAGGCCAGTTCCGAGCTATCGCTGGCTTTCCTGGTGTTGTTGGAGTTATTGATGGCACCCACATTTGTGTAATAGCTCCAAGTGAGCACGAAGTTGAATATGTAAACAGAAAAAACTTTCGCTCACTCAATGTGCAACTCATATTCGATTCCGAGCAAAGGATATGTGATGTCGTTGCAAAATGGCCAATGGTGACACACGACGCACGAATCTTGAATGAAAGTGGTATGCAAGTACTTTTTGAGATGGGAATAATGCGTCATGGATGTCACCTGTTGGGAGACCGTGCTTCATGTCAGAGGTGGCTGCTGACACCCTTCATCCAACCGCAAACTGGCCAACAGGCAAGATATAACAGGTAAATAAGACCTAATTTGTTGACACTACAATTACTCTACTTTACTCGAGTGTAGCTTCCCTTGGGTGATAGGAAAATCGGTTCCGAGTATAGTTTGAAATGAGACAGACAACTAATTATAGTTATTAAACATTCCTTATACGTGCTGTAGAATTCAATATTTTTATACAGTTGATTATGATGATATCATCTAAAATCATTTTGATGAATGCTGCTCATTTGTTACTGACATTGAATTTATTACTGTGCTTCATTGACCAGCATATTGATGACAGTTTAATTTCATAAAATCATGTACCCCGGTAGACATATTATGAAATATCCCAAAACTCAATCCTTAAAATTTTGATTATGCATTACAGAAGTCACAAGGCTACAAGGTGTGTGGTGGAGAGAGGAATTGGACAGCTGGCTGTGATTCCATGTCCTACATGGGGAATTCCGCCTCAGACCACAAAATATATCAAAGGTAATAAATATTTTTTAAGTTGGAAAAAATAATAATAGTAGTCCATCCTTTAAACATAATTTAAACAATAAATTTATGTAATTAGGGTTAAGTGATGTATGATAATTATAATTAGACAGACAGACAGACAGATATATTCAATAAAGAGGACTGGGCATACTTTCTTGGTGATATCATATAATAAGTGAGTGAGAATATAGCTGCAGAGCAGGCACAGGTATGCAAATTTGTAATAAATATCATATGGACAACAGAATGCATTTATAAATTGTTGGTTTTAAATGATGAGCCTTACTGTGTACAAGTAATAACTGAAGGGCTAATGCTTTGGGTTAATAGTATTGGGTCAAAGTTTCCATACTTTATATAAATACAGACATCTACTATGCAGGGTAGAGACAATACAGTGTACCAGTAATAACTGCAAGGCTAAGTGATTTTGGATTAATAGCGTTGGCACTCAGTTTCCATACATTGTATAAACACATACATATACTATGCAGGATAGAGACAATACAGTGTACCAGTAATAACTGCAAGGCTAAGTGGTTATGGATTAATAGCGTTGGCACTCAGTTTCCATACATTGTATAAACACATACGTATACTATGCAGGATAGAGACAATACAGTGTACCAGTAATAACTGCAAGACTAGGTGGTTATGGATTAATAGTGTTGGCACTCAGTTTCCATACATTGTATAAACACATACGTATACTATGCAGGACAGAGACAATACAGTGTACCAGTAATAACTGCAAGGCTAAGTGGTTATGGATTAATAGTGTTGGCACTCAGTTTCCATACATTGTATAAACACATACGTATACTATGCAGGACAGAGACAATACAGTGTACCAGTAATAACTGCAAGGCTAAGTGGTTATGGATTAATAGTGTTGGCACTCAGTTTCCATACATTGTATAAACACATACGTATACTATGCAGGATAGAGACAATACAGTGTACCAGTAATAACTGCAAGGCTAAGTGGTTATGGATTAATAGCGTTGGCACTCAGTTTCCATACATTGTATAAACACATATGTATACTATGCAGGATAGAGACAATACAGTGTACCAGTAATAACTGCAAGGCTAAGTGGTTATGGATTAATAGTGTTGGCTCTCAGTTTCCATACATTGTATAAACACATACATACACTATGCAGGATAGAGACAATACAGTGTACCAGTAATAACTGCAAGGCTAAGTGGTTATGGATTATTATAGCTAAAATACATGGATTTATCATGAAACGGCCCTCCCATTATCAGAAATTTGCGGTCCGCTGCAAATGATATTGGACCGCTCAACCTTAATGACGGGCCACTATCAGTTCTGTTGTCAAGTGACGTCATCGTGGGTGCGTGGGCTTACGGTTCATTCGACATTAATTGGCTTTCGACTGGCAGATATTCTGGGTCAAACAAGTCAAAGCAACCCGAATTCCCGCTTTAAATAGCGGTAATATTGGCTTTCTTGTTGGTGCTAACCTTAACATTTGCACTATTAAGACTGTTGATGGACCAAAACCGAACACTGACATAGTTTGATATGTTGCAGGCTATGGTTTTGTCAAAGGCCAAGGTCGAATATCGTCACTTTTCTCTTGTGACGTCACTTGAATTGTTCGATGACGTAATTGCATTCGGGCAGTCAACCCCATCAGAAGTTGATTTGGGTAAACTTACAGTCAAATTCCTTCATTGTTTCCTTTTTCTTTTCAACACAAATTCCATGTATTTTAGCAATAATAACGGTAATGCTATTTTTGAGGGCATTATCATTTGCAGAAGCCCTCGGTCTTTTTCAACTGCCCTCCTTCGTCGGGCAGTTAATGGAAGACCTCGGGCTTCTGCAAATGATAATGCCCTCAAAAATAGCATTACCCTTATAATAGTGTTGGCTCTCAGTTTCCATACATTGTATAAACACATACATATACTATGCAGGATAGAGACAATACAGTGTACCAGTAATAACTGCAAGACTAGGTGGTTATGGATTAATAGTGTTGGCTATTATATAATTATAATTATATATTCCAGTCATTCACCTGCCTGTTGTCTCAAAGAGATGATAAGTCATGATTTTGACAGTGATTCATATCAATTCAATAAGTCAGCAAGACTTTTGTGTGAGACTTATTTGTATTTTCTTCTTACTTGACTCATAGGTTGTACTTGTCTGTGCAATGTTGCACAACAGCTGCAAGGAGAGAAACATTGGCCTCACTCCAGGAGTTAATATGCCCCCAAATCAAGCTGTCGTGAACCCACCTGGGGCTGGTGGGGTAGCCTAGTGGTTAAAGCGTTGTCAATCTTCACTTCTAGCACAGGTAATATAGTTAGTAGCAGATAATGGAAAAGCCATTAATTTCTTTTTATCTGATAGTAACAATATAAATGCACTTAATCTATCATGAGGATCGTTTTGTTCCATGATTATATATCTAAAGTATGTACAGTCAAATCCCGATGAGTCGAATATCTGGGGACCAAGTAATAAATTCGACTTATCGATGTATTCGAGACATAGGTATGTCTATGAGGGTAGAAAACAAGATGATCCAGTCCTAATTCCTCCGCCTAAGCATTTGTTTATCTAATGATTTCCCTATCACTAATAGGGGCACCTTATCAGTTCCAGTCTGATTAGCACAGACAATGATTTCCGTAAAATCACTAATCTGCCTTTTGAACTCGCCCGTCAAAGGTGGAAAGGTGTGAGCCGTGCTGGTTTGTTAATTGGATCAGTTTGCTACACCAATCAACTTCTCATTGACTGACTTCGGCTTATGTATACAAGATTGCTGTTGTTTGAATCTCATGGGAGCAAATTTTCTACTCGAGTCATCGTGTGTATTTATGAGTCGAATTCGTGTAACCGGTATTCAAATGATGACAACTATAACAGGGAATGGTCGGGACCAACAGGTACTTCGAGTTATGCATAATATTCGAGACACCGGCATTCGACTCATCGGGATTTGACTGTAGTTTATAAATCACAATAACAAATCACAAAGTCTGTTGTTGGGTATATAGTGATACATATTATTTATTTTAAAAACCATTCAACATATGGAGAATTTATGTTTGTTTAATAAATACTATCAATAGACAAGCATGCATATACAATTTCACATCCAACATATGAAGTTCATGTTCATTTCTGATTTTTTTTGTTTTCAGAGTGTAGTATTCCATTTGAGCCTCCAGCACTTGCACTTCCAGCTGCTGTTTCCTGGTCACATAGTCCACACATAGTCCAGTTGTGGTGGTGGCGATGGTTGTATTGGTGGCACAGCTTACGGGGAGTAATGATGGAATGTCCTGCTGTCCACACTTTCCTGCAAGGGCTCATCATTGTCCAGTGAACTTGAAAAATATAATTTGATAATTAACTGATTGTGGATCTGGCATTAACTTTACATACAATTTCAAATGTGCAAATATATCTTGTTCACTAACAGACAAACTTATTATCAATATCAATTCTTCCATTTACTGTTATATATTTAAGCTATCAATCTTATTCTATGTTTCCAGCATTACATAATTGCTGGATAAAAGGAATGAATATTGATTGTGAAATGGTTTTGAAGTAATTATCATTTGTAGATAAATATATTACATAATGCATAATTTAAATTATTAGCTTACAAAGTGTTCCAGCCCATTAGGGCGGTGGGGCAGCCTCATGGTTAAAGCGTTCGCTCGTCACGCCGAAGACCCGGGTTCGATTCCCCACATGGGCACAATGTGTGCAGCCCATTTCTGGTGTTCTCCGCCGTGATATTGCTGAAATATTGCTAAAAGCGGTGTAAAACTAAAGTCACTCACTCACTCCAGCCCATGTCTATTTATCCAATTATTACAATTAAACAGTCACTTTGAGGCTGTCATTTTATTCTTGTACATATTCTTGTAATAGGATACTACCGGTAACTGATTCATTTTGCATTCTAATTCAACTTTATATAGTATGTAACACGAGTTCTGATTGGTCAGTGCTATAAATTTCCGACCGTATAATCAGCATATACGGTCACAATTTGAAAACTGATTCACCAAAACCTTTGAATGTATCCCTACACTATTGGGGTAACGCTATTTTTTCAGGGCATTGTCATTTGCAGAAGCCCTACGTCAATTAACTCCCCTATCCCGCTAAAATGGATGAAATTTGTGTTTTTTTTTGTTTTTATTCATTCAAGTCAAAGGCCCCATTCCCATAGGACGTACATTAACCGCACAAACACATTTTGCTATACCTCAATATATAAATGATAAATAAATTTCACAAAGGTATTACTATAGTAATTCACAATGCATGATAATAACATTATTGGTGTACCGAAGGGTAAAGTTTAAATGCTAGAAATACATACATACTTAAATTTAGCAGTGTTTGAGGACATGTGGAATTAATAAGGTTTACAAAATGCTGCAACAGAAGGATGTTCATGGTATGCAGGGTGAATATATGATTTTTGTAGATTTGAAAAGGCTTTGCATACAAGTAAGAAATGGAATTCATTTTCAACTACATCTATTCCGTAGCGGTTACAATGTGTACATAATCTGCTTTCCTCATCTATTCCGAGTCTTTGTCCAAGTTCAATCCTTAAGTTGTGGCATCCGAATCTAAATCTTGATAAAGCTTGACTGTATATTCTTAAGTTGATATGAGTTAGATATTGTTCGACATTCAAAACTGACTTGCATGTAGAATATGAAGATAGTTTAGACTTGTTTTTAATGTCTGCTTGCCATTGTTGAATACCTATGTCGATGATACGTTGTTTTATTTCTAATAGAAAGAACATTCTATTGCATGATCGATGTGTATCCAAATCCATATTGAAATCAAATCTGTTTAACTTTTGAAGCCCATGATGTACGATTTACACTGTCCAATCCATATAACATCATATAGGTCTGCTTCGGGAGTCGCCGATTTTCCATCAAAAGAAGTTTGGTCCAGTATGTGAGCAACTTCATTACATGTGTGATGAAAATAGTGTTTTTTCTACAGTCTCCAAGAACAGCAGCATTGCATGCATTTTTAGGTACATATATAATTTTCTTGAAATATTCAGCTGAACATTTTCAATGCGCTGAACATGTTGAAAAGCCCAGATATCATCTCCGTATGTCAAGATTGGTAAAACCATTCTGCCCAATAAGTTTGCAGCTACAGTCCACAACACATATAATGTAGTTTGTAAATTACCTGACACACTTTCTCGGCTTGTTGATCTAAAGTTGTTGTTGCTCGAGGCAATAAGGCTTTGGGTGTAAAGATCAGTCCGAGGTATTTATTGTATGGCATGACCTTAATCTGCGATCCTTTATAAAACCACCTTTCGTAGTTGCGCAGGTATCGTCCGTTTTGAAAAACTACAATCTGCTATTTTGTTTGGTTTAGAGCGAGACCCCATTTGTCGCAAAAGGTACTAAGAACATCAATATGTTTTTGTAGTCTCCCTACTGTATCTGTTGAGTTAGCCACGTCATCCGCATATAAGAGAGAACACACATTTGGAGCATCTTCCGAAATATAAATACCTTTACAATCTGATGTCATCATTTCTGTTGTAAGTTCATTGATATATAAAGTAGCGGGCTTAACATACATCCCTGTCTTGTTCCTTGAAAACACTGGAAGAATTCTAATAAACCATTGGAAGTTCTGACACATGACTTTAATTTGGAATACATATTTTGCAGGACTGTCAGAATATTGCCATGCATGTTATAATTAATGAGTTGATACCAAAGATGTGAATGATTTACGTTGTCGAAGGCTTTCGAAAAGTCTAGGAAAAAGCAATAGAAACGGCCACCCAATTTTGGGAGATACTTTCTGATCATTTCATGCAAAGTGAACATGTTGTCCACCGTTGTGTATCCCTTTCTAAATCCGGCTTGGTTTTCATATATAATACTATTATCAGATGCCCATTGCTGTAATCTTTGATTTAATATTTTTGTGAAAACTTTCCCAATGACTGATAAAAGTGAAATCCCTCTGTAGTTATTCACATCATTTTTGTGATCTGCCCTTATGGAGGGGACATATTATGGCTCGATACCACTCGTCAGGGAAATTTCCTGATTCAAGAATCTTGTTGAAGAGTCGTAAAAGTACAGGCGATATCACATCAGAGGAGTGTCTCAGTATTTCTGAAGGTATACCGTCACATCCAGGCGACTTGTTCTGCTTTCACTAATTGTTCTTGTTACCTCAGTTAAGGTATAGCTGCATTAACTCATTAAGGCCGAGAGACGCATATATGGGGCAAATTAATCAGCTCCTCACAGCGAGTGACGTGTTTATAGGGCAGGTAATTAGCAGTTTCTCACAGCGAGAGCCACATACAGTCGTCAACAGAAAGCACCTCTTATTCAGCGAGAGACGCACATGTGTGTTGTGCTTTTAAAAATCGCACTGTACCTATTATTTCAACCAATTTAGCAGTACTGAGCAAATGTTAGCTTTTCTTACGAGAGATCCCACCTTTAGTATCAATCAAAAGAAGTATTTAAAGTGTTTTGATAACAATTGCTAATCATTATCATAGGCTTGTACAGCGTTTAGCAAATGAATGCATGTCGGCGAGAAAGGGGATTATGATGTTTTTACAGAGGTAAGTGCCTGGTACTCTTCCTTGGGAATGGGGGGGCGGTGGGGTAGCCTAGTGGTTAAAGCGTTGGCACGTCACGCCGAAGACCCGGGTTCGATTCCCCACATGGGCACAATGTGTTAAGCCCATTTCTGGTGTCCCCCGCCGTGATATTGCTGGAATATTGCTAAAAGCGGCGTAAAACTAAACTCAGTCAGCCTTGGGAAAGGATACTAAAATACTTCGTAGGCACCTTGATTGAATTAGATGTAATGGTTTAGAGGTTACTAAGAATTATATTTCCTTCAACTACCTAATAAATAGGAAACAATATACGAAATTTCAAGGACATACAAAGAATTCAAACACAATAGAATAGTTTGAATTTACTTTTTAGGCATCATTACGTTGTCATGTTTCATATACTGAAACATAATGTATAAACACAAGTAATTATACATCCAAGCTCGAATAGATTAAACATAATTGAACTTGCTAATTTGAAGTTTACTGAATTGTAACTAGTTGTTTTCCATAATCTAAAGTTCGTAATGTTACCTAAGCGAATATAAAGTGATAAGTCGCGCCTTTGCATCGAATACATATATACATGTCAGTGTTATTACAACAATGAAATCTTTTACTACGTTTGTTACAAAAGACAGTAAGTTGGTAATTCAAAACATTGTCACACATGGACAGAAGTAATATCATAAGTTATTACATGTAAGCCATACAAAGGTATTTCAAGCATTTTTGTTCAAGCTGTTGAAAGTTTCATGTTGATTTGAATTGTCAGTTTTCTATGCAATTTACATGAGCATTCTGTAAAACGTTTGTATTTGATCTGTGTAATAATCAAATCCGGTGCAATTATCACGTGTATCAATCAACTCAGTCTCTATTGATCCATCGTCAATAAAAGCTGGATAGTATATCAGTTACGGTATCGATACACATACGCGTATAATCATTCAAGCAGATTACAGTAATGAGATATTTGAACGCCTCTTTCGACCTTGAAATAACAGCCTCCGGTAGAATGCATATGTAGTTACGTCCTTGTTGAAAGGTTTGTCCCGTGACAAGTGTAAAATATACAGATGCGCTGTTATATCATTGGACATCTTGCTTTATGGAGTCACGCCCCTCTCTGTGTTGTATATACATGCATGCACATCTGTAATCTTATGAACCTCGTTTGCATTCAGTAAAGATATAGGCACGCCCACCTTCATAAATATTGGGGGTGGGGGTGTCAACTGCAAGTTTATACACTATAATAATTCAGGGTCTACTCCCATTTGCGAGAACTCCCAGTTGCGAGACTCCCAGTTGTGAGACAGTGGAGAAGGTAAGTAGCAAAGAAAACACACCTTACTCCCCTATCTGATAGAATGGATTAACCCCAGCTAATTAGGGATTAGCTATTTAACTGAATCTTGTGGAGGTAGCTTAAAAGATAAAGTTATTAACCTACTCAGGTAAATGGCCTTAAAAAATAAACACTTTGTGTAGGTAACTTCGTGATCATTTGAAAGAGAAATTAATTTACCTACTCAGATTTACATGCTTGAAAAATCTAGGAATAACTGTTGTAACTGTTGTTACAAGAACAAGCAGCGGCAGACTTGTGCCTATTGGAGATGTACAATACGAATGTGCAACGGCAAATACACCACAGTCGGCGACTATATTCGGAATGTGACTGATCCTCCAGGAGATGTCCAACGCCTCCGTTTTGTGAGGGAAATAGACAAACGACTACATGGACTCAAAGATCAACTTGCAGATGGAACGAAAAATCACATGCAGTATCTTGATGCAGTCGGCAAACTGCTGAAAATATTAAAAGTGTCAAAATCTCCAAATATGGACCCATGTAAAAAAGTGTTTTATAATGACACACAAACATCATAATAACGCAAATCATCAAAATGTGTGAATAAAAAATGATAATGAAGTATTTAATGAATTATTTCTTCTGTGTAAATATAATGGTATTCTTTTTCAGTATTTCAGTATTTAACTTGTTCTTTACTGAAAACAATAAATGCTCTTCAATGAACAATGTCTTCTGTGTCTCATTAATGAACTATGCCTCCTGCGGGTACTCTTCAGCAACAGGGCTGTTCCCACTTTCATCGTAGGGATTGGGAAGCACCACCTGTGTGCACTGAACCATTAATTAATGTGTCTCGCAACTGGGAGTTCTCGCAAATGGGAGGACACCATAATTCAGTATAGTGTCACCTCGTGAATTCTGTAATGCGTGTACTCTAGTTTGGATAGTCATTCGTATCAAGGTGAAGATTATATTTACATGTACAGCAAACCATTATGTTTTATGTACTAGTTGTGTGCATAAAATGTATATGAAAATAAATACTACCTCTACTCAGTGGTTGGATTTCAATCGCTTTGTTTTACTTATCGAAAAACACTAAAATGAGGACAAATAAACTCGCCAAAGTGACTATCTACTCCTATTTGTGTTATGTGTATATTTCATACATCGTTACCAGTGTGTATGTTTACAATACACAAACTGTTACATGATAGCTTGAGTTGATAAAGCCGAAACCCAGCATATCGACTGGTCAAGGATATAGCCAATAACCAATCTCTATCCAAGCTGCTGAGTGACCAAACGTGCTCTTCAGAAATTTCATTACGCCCCATCACCTGTCCTTTCCTCTGTGACAGGTATCTCATGATAATGATTGGTCGCAGATAACATATGACCAGCCACTATACTGAACAGTTGAGATACCAGTGTGTATGTTTACAAGACACAAACTGTTACATGATAGCTTGAGTTGATAAAGCCGAAACCCAGCATATCGACTGGTCAAGGATATAGCCAATAACCAATCTCTATCCAAGCTGCTGAGTGACCAAATGTGCTCTTCAGAAATTTTCACCATCATCACCTGTCCTTTCCTCTGTGACAGGTATCTCATGATACGATTGGTCGCAGATAACATATGATCAGCCACTCCATTGAACAGTTGAGATACCGAACGTTCTATTCGGGAAATTTGATGACGCCCTATCACGTGACTCTTTGTTTTATGTCTATGCAAGGAATATGTAGTATACATTTTGTATATGTATGTTTGTATGGTCACATATGTTTTCTGCATTAAATCTGTATGAAATAAAGTGCAATGCTCTGAATGTGCTTTGTGCTAGTCACAGACTAGTGTTATAGTACTTTCATTAAAATAATTCGTAAACACTAGAAATGTATCGGCAAAACCGCTATTTTCGTCGAAGATTATAAAGTATGAAAGTAAATTCTTCTTTACAGTATGTCATTGTCATAGATGTTCCTCACACAATGATATAAGAGAGAGAATTTGTTAACGTGTGTCTCATATGTTACATTCAAAGAATACATGTGTATGCATATTGTGATAAAATATAAATGTACAAGCCGACAAAAGGTCTACAAGAGAATTTTGCAATAAAATTACATAAAGCTTGCAATACACGACATGTATTCACACCTGATTTCTTTCAACATTTATCTTTACGACACAATTAAACAATCAGGACTTGTTTGTATGACTAGACAGTTTCCTGTGATCCCCGAAACCTGCCAGGGAAATCAGGTGTGACTAGCACTAATTAGTCTCGGCACAGAGAGTGGGCAATCAGGAGGGCTTCCAGGTGTTGAGTAGTGATGGGGCTCTCGGGCTTAATGAGTTAAGACAATGCGGTGTTCCATCTTCACAGTTCATACACTGGTCGTCGTGTAGGGATAAGAAATCATTCACTGTATCTTCCATTAATGTGTCTTTCTGATTGGTCAATGCTATATATTTCCGACCGTATAATCAACATATATATACGGTCGCAATTTGTAAACCGATTCACCAAAACCTTTGAATGTATCCCTACACTATTGGGGTAACGCTATTTTTCAGGGCATTGTCTTTTGCAGAAGCCCTACGTCAATTAACTCCCCTATCCCGCTAAAATGAATGGAATTTGTGTTCAGTAAGACAAAAGAGTATCTATGATTTAATTGTAAGTTCAAACAACTTACTCGCAACAGGCTGTTGACCCAAAACTGTTGGATCATGAAACAAGATTTATGACGTCATTATGGAGCGTGACGTCACCTGCTGTGATGTCACTTGACAACAGAACTGATAATGACCCGTAGGTGAGGAATCAGCGGGCCATTATCATTTGCAGCCGCCCGTCCATTTCTGATAACTAGAGGGCAGTTTCATGATAATTCTGTCCATTTTTAGCTGTAACACTTTGATTTATTCATCATTGTCAGATTTAGTCAGTGTGCACATGATAAACGTGTTGAAGTTTGAAAAGGGAACTACTTTTTCTGGCGTTGGTGTAAGTTCAAGGAGTGATATGATTAACCTTTGACCTAGAGGAACTTTGATCTGGTTTAAATAATGAATTTCTTTCTCGAGAAAACCGCGATAAAGCGAAGTTGAATTAGAATGGGGATAACTGTACTGTGTTTGGCCAATTTGGGACGATACCGAGGGTTATATAGCTGCAAATGTATCGTTGCGGCTATATAACCACCGGTATACGTCCCCAATTCGTCAAACACAGTACAGTTATCCCCCAATTATACTGACTGTATTTAGTGTGCACCACCTACCTAGTCATGTCAATAAACGAAGAAATGAAGTGTCCAAGCCATCACCTATACCAGAGATCGAGACATTGTCTTCTCCCAATATGGTCTGTATGGTATCTGCTACTGCAGAGAGAGAGAGATTGTCCTTGGTCTCCCACCTATGAAAAATAAGTACACCAACAGCATTGAATAATCAATAACATTTATAAATCAGTGATTCTAGCTTTGAAATTTGATTTAAGATTAAATATTGTGAGAAAGTCAATAATATACAGATGTTTTATTAAAGAATGAAAGTTATTGTTTGAGAAATCAAATGGCCATGCAATCTTTACATAAAAATGTACCTGCATACAAAGTGGTTCATTTTATTTGCTGTTTCATATTGTCAAACATTTCATTTGATTTTACAGCAATGTTATTCAAACATCATGTTATGAGTTTCCTAAGTATCCACTTTATGTCGTTTTGTATATTATATAGTTTATCATATTACTTCCAGAAACAAAAATAGGACTGATTTAAAAAAAAATATCAACTGTGAATGGTAAACATGTTAATCAATGAAATTAAGTACTTTGTGTGCCACTAAACAATAAATTTTGGCAAGGATAACTAAAATTCTTTAATGAATAATTTGTTTCAGTTATGCCTGTTATTTTTTATCATGACACTTACGTTGTAACTCTTGTTGATTTAGATAACACATTGTACCATTTCTTTTCTCATTCCTCGGCAGTTCTTATAACATGGGGAAATGAAACAGATAGTTGTCCTTTTTGTCTCGGAGGAAACCTTTTGAGAACATTTTCTCCCCAAAACATTCTTATGACTGTCAACTAGTTGGATAAGTAACAAATTTTCGTCATTTGTTCAATTAGGTTTCCTGTTTCGACTTTTTTTCTGGTTGTAGAGATGCTGATAACATACACTGACACCAGTGACAGCTGACTGATCGATTAATTGATTCAGTACCTACAGGCTACAGCGCATGCAACCTTGACCAATGGCTTTATTGGACAGATAGTTCGATTAACAATAAACATAAATAATGCACTTACCATAGTAAAACACTTGGAAATGTCTGCAACAGAAGCAAAGACATTGCTTGACATCTGTGACAAGTCAAAACAAAAACAAAACAAAAGGGAAATATACCATCTTCTTGTTGTAAACTGGACAAACAGCAAAATGCGACGTCACACTTTAGCCTTTTCGTGCTAAAAATAAACACAGGTTTTCCCCTTGTGACATTTTGTAATCTTTTTTGCCGAGGAGAGTTCTGAAAGTCCTTAGCTCCATTTTTTCTGAGAGTTACTCTTAAAACTTAGCTAAAAGTAAGTCTGAGAATGTTTATAGATAACTCTATGAGCGAACTTTTAACTAAGATCGATTTTAGGAATTCTAAGGCCAAGATTAAGAAAATTCTAAGATTCTGTATAAGTACAGACCCAGATTTTTATGTTCAGTCAATCTTAATTCAATACTCAAAGGCCACAGGCCTATAGTACAATATGTAGTAGTACAATACAGAAGAGTTTTATATACTAGCCACATAAAGAAACTGCATTGTCAAAATATTATCCCAGTTGATAAGTACGATGTCAAAGGTACATATAAACTTTAATGGAGGGATCATGAGACCATAACAAGTCGGGAGAATTTCAATTGAAAAGTCAATCACAATAACGTCACGAGTCCACAAGCGGGACAGGGGTCAAACGACCATGTCACAAGCTCAATAACGGGTATGTCCACCATCGGCATTGAGAACAGCAGTGCATCGACGACGCATAGAGCCTATCAAACGTGCAAGGAAGGCTTGTGGGATGTCACGCCAGATTCTCTCAAGTTCTGTTGCAAGGTCAAGGACGTTATCTGGCGGATGAGGAAGACGGCGTAGACGTCGATCCATCTCGTCCCAAACATACTCTATTGGGGCGAGATCCGGTGAATTTGCAGGCCAAGGCAGTAAGTCATGTTTGTGCCTGTTCGGTCAATGCATTTATTAGAATTATTTCAAGGGGTTAGGTACGTTAGGGTTAGGGCTGAGGGTTTAGGGTTAGGGTTAGGGACCTAATCCAATATAGTAGGTACATGTTTGAGGTTATATATGCTATCTATTATTTCTTCTCTTGATATTGGGGAATCAAGAATCTCTTGCATAAGTTCATGATTTGGATCTTGAACAAAATGTGATGGGTTGTTAAGACTGCCATTCTCCTTATTGCATTCATCATCAATTGCAAACAAGGTTCTAAAATGTTCAAACTAGTCGCTGGTAGGGATATTATTTTTTCCCATCTTTCTATTATTCTAACCTTTTATATCATTCCAAAACTTTTTAGAATTATCGATGTTTTTTTCAATATTGTCTTGCTTTCATTTGTAATAATCAGTGCGTTTCTTTTTATAAAGAGCATTGTATCTATTTCTTGAATATTATACTTATTTATTGATTGTTTATCCTTCCGTTTTCGAAAATTGTCCAATGTTCTACAATGATCGGCCTTGAGCTTTTCGCATTCATAATCATGCCAATTTTTATCATCATATTTTATGTCACTTTAACTATTTTTCATATCTGATGCAGTGAGACAAAGAGCCTTTATAATAAAGTTGATACTTGTATCGACACGTAAAAGCGCTGTCCACAGACATAGTTAAATAGAGGTGCGGATAAAATAACATAGTCTACAACACTTGCACGGTTATAACCAATAAAAGTAAATTCCCCTGTTTGCGAATGAGACCCACATTGCCCATTCATTATGTGAATATTAGAACAGAACATAAATCAAGTAAACTTTTACCAAAGTTGTTTATCACTCTGTTGGCGGAAAAAACGTTTAAGATTACATAGTCTAACAAGAATTCCCAACAGGACTTATCATGATTGTTTGTGAATTCAAATAAATCATCTTCAACAAAGTTGGGATTTGCTCCAGTTCTGGCATTAAAAACTCCACGACAGAGTACATAAACGTTTGGTAAACTGGCCACAATTTCTAGCTGTGACTCTTGAAACAATATTATTCCATTTCTACATTCTGTAGATAACTTGTCCCATGTGGAATCTTCCGGTTGAATATAAAAACACATGCATATCATATTCTAGCCCAAACAGAGTATGGTTAAACAGTAAATAAAGCATTAGGTGTAATTTTAAACCATTTCATGTATCTACAATATTGATTGCGAATCAACACTGCTATCCCACCAGAAGGTCTCCAACAAATAGATATTTTATCTGCATCTTCAGAGATATATTTATAAACATGAAAGTTATTTTCTATGTCTAAATCGTGACACCATGTTTCTATTATGCCAATGATATCGAAACACTTAAGGTACTTTGTGAAGTCACTGTCTATTTGTTTGTTTGCAATCCCCGAAATGTTCCAGAACAAAATATCCACACACTCAGTAATGCATCATCACCCTGACTCTTCCCATGGGGGTGAGTCTCGTCGTCCTGACTCATCCAGGGTGGGTGGATCTTGTTGTCCTGGCTCGTCCTGAGTTGGCGAGTCTTTACGTGATGGCTCCTTCGTGGTCTCACAGTGTCCTCCTTGGGTATATGCATCAGTTTACTACCTTTGTAGTAAAAGCGCATGTTGGGATTGTCAATACGATGTCGGTATAGTTCATTACGCTGGTAATTAGTAAGATTATTTGCTATCCCCACGCCTTGCTCCTTCAACACACTCCTCATCTTGACCGAATGCCACTTGTCTTCCCAGTGGGCCATGATCACAATAGTTGGTCTTGACTCCCTCTTCCCTCTAGGCTGCACCCTTGCATCATTCTCACACTAACATTTTATACGGTGTACTGTAATTGTATGGATGGGTCGTGTTGGTGCATTATTGAATTCTTAAATCTGAAATGCATTACAAGTTTTTTTCAGTCAAAGTAAACTTAGTCTCAGTATTATTTGTTACACTGCTATACTGAGTCTAACAAACCCCTAAAGATCGCGTTAGCTAACCTTTTGAATTGACCAATCAGGACTCAGCTTACCAAATCACGAAAGTTAACATTCGCACATACCGTTTGAACTTTAACCTCGAAAACCCGAACAATTCCGAATTCTATTTTCCACACGATTGCTTTGGAATGTTACACATGGAGGATGCATCATTCACAACAGCGAGTAAACAGTCACTGAAAATAACGTTTTTGTCAATATTCCAGGAAGTCATATTGTGGAAATATAATCTAATAGTAACCATGTCATCTGAAACCCCTAAACGTATATACTGCAGGTCAAATATCTGGGTTTTTTTCCTGATTTTCGTTTGTTGAGAGATCAGAGTCAGCGATCGGGGAAGAGAAAATCCAAAAGCCATTTTGTAAATCCCGCCGAACCCTAAATAGTAGCCGTTATCTGATTGGTTAAATCCGTTCGGCTGTCTCGCATTTGAATAGATGGTCATGGGTTGCTCAAAGGTTAGTTGACGCGACCTTCTACTAGGGTTTGTTAGACTCAGTATAGCAGTGCAACAAATAATACTGAGACTAATTTTACTTAGACTGAACTTTATTCGTTTGGCAACTCAAGCAAGACTCCAAACTAAGTAGGACTTTGCCAAAAAAGACACCCAACAATACACCAATCCTTGCCAAAATGAGTTATTATGTTGAGTCCGTCCTTTGAATGAGTGCGAAACAAAAAAATCGGTTTAATGAGAAAAACCTGAAGCACTCAGTAAAATTTGTTGCGTCTTTCAATTTTAGCAAACAAGCAATGTCCACATGTTTTGATTTTTTTGTTTTTGTAAATGCATGGTGTCAGCAACTTTGCCTATTATCTAAACATTCAATCAAGCAGCAAATCATATATGATGTGTGCATTGCAGGTTCAGGTTTAGGATTCAGAAACAAAATTACAAGTATTCTAGTGTTAGTATTCTTGAGACATCAGGTGTTCATTGCATGAGCAATTGAAGAACATGTCACTAGCTTATTAAAGACTGTCTCAACCACAAGCCGTTAGAGTATTTACAATGTTAGAGTGACACAACCTGTCTTGTTATAGCGATAGCAAGCACTGCCATCCAAATATGTTTGATATCCGAAAACATAATGATATGAAAATGTATAAGGCACTGTCCAACTGATCATAATGATTAAAACACTGTTCCTTGTTGAAGTGTCCAGTTGTGTTGTTTCAGGTTGAAAATTCAGATTTACAGTGTTAGCTAAACTAAAAAAAACTGTTCAGTCAGTGTTGAAGTGTTCAGTTGAGTTGTTAATAAACATTGAGATTTAGTATTAGTTAGAGTTTCTTATTTTGTAATCTTTACAAATTCCTTTTACATTGATGTTAACTGTTTAATAAATGTGTTGAACAGACCATGACTTGGTTTCTCTTGTTCAAATTGAAACTGTATTGAAAGCTGAGAAAGTAAGCAAACTCATACAAGTAAATACAACAGTTTGACATTACCCACAAAATGGCCTGCCTATTTGTGGACAGATGGGCCATGGGTCCACTGTTTAGAAGGGCTAGAATGAACACTGGTTACATTCACAGATCAAATCATTTGCATAGACTCTGTTCTCTGAGGGGCAGTAGTTCTGCATAAAATCCTTTCAAGTTTGAGAAATGTTGGCTTTATGTTTACACCAGTGAGTTATGTTTGTAGCCACATTAAAACAGAATGGTGTTTACAGTGAGTGTATTCTGCTTTTCCATTTCGTTACAGGCCGCGTACCAGTGCCAGACATGAGGTGGGATCATCTAGTTGAGCACTACAAGCCAGTCAGGTATGCATTTTGTGTATCTGATGGACACATGACTTAATCCATGCTTTTTCATTTGATTGCAAAATATTTTTTTGTTTAGCAGCATTAAGTAAAGAAATAAAAATGTAGAATAGTTTGCAGAGCAGAGTTGATATTTGCAACTTTGATTTTATTATCCCCTTCCATATAGTGGGGTTGTAAGAACAGCAGTAGTCCCTCCACCTGTCTGCAACACAATGGCTGTCAAATTTCTCAAAAACTGTTCAAATGAGTAAATATGGTTTGACACACTTTTCTGATATATTCCACCTATGTCACAAAGGGTGACATCTGAATTCAGACAATAGTTATCATTGTGTATAATTATGAGAATACAATCTCTATTACATCATTGCTATTTTTTCCCGTTTTGTCTGTCAGTAACACAATTTATAATATATTTTGTGGGTTTAGATTTTCAACAGACATCCTTTTGCCTGCCAACAGATCAGATATTTTGTGAATGAAAAGTCTGTGAATGAAATGTAACTGCACATATGCAAGATGGGAAAATGTCATATGTTTCACCCCATAATCATGATTAACTAAATGCAGATAAGGGAGGTGTCAGGGACCTCTTCTTGGTATAACACAGGTAGTATTCTAACTATTGTTTGATAATTCCTTCAAATACCCAAGAGGGAAAGGTGGGATCTGGATTAACTCATTAAGGCCGAGAGAGACGCATATATGGGGCAAATTAATCAGCTCCTCACAGCGAGTGACGTGTTTATGGGGCAGGTAATTAGCAGTTTCTCACAGCGAGAGCCACATACAGTAGTCAACAGAAAGCACCTCTTATTCAGCTAGAGAAGCACATGTGTGTTGTGCTTTTAAAAATCGCACTGTACCTATTATTTCAACCAATTTAGCAGTACTGAGCAAATGTTAGCTTTTCTTACGAGAGATCCCACCTTTAGTATCAATCAGAAGAAGTATTTAAAGTGTTTTGATAACAATTGCTAATCATTATCATAGGCTTGTACAGCGTTTAGCAAATGAATGCATGTCGGCGAGAAAGGGAATTATGATGTTTTTACAGAGGTAAGTGCCTGGTACTCTTCCTTGGGAATGGATACTAAAATACTGTGAGGCACCTTGATTGAATTAGATGTAATGGTTTAGAGGTTACTAAAGATTATATTTCCTTCAACTACCTAATAAATAGGAAACAATATCTGAAATTTCAAGGACATACAAAGAATTCAAACACAATAGAATAGTTTGAATTTACTTTTTAGGCATCATTCCGCTATCATGTTTCATATACTGAAACATAACGATATAAACACAAGTAATTATACATCCAAGCTCGAATAGATTAAACATAATTGAACTTACTAATTTGAAGTTTACTGAATTGTAACTAGTTGTTTTCCATAATCTAAAGTTCGTAATGTTACCTAAGCTTAATATAAAGTGATAAGTCACTTTGCATCGAATACATATATACATGTCAGTGTTATTACAACAATGAAATCTTTTACTACGTTTGTTACAAAAGACAGTAAGTTGGTAATTCAAAACATTGTCACACATGGACAGAAGTAATATCATAAGTTATTACATGTAAGCCATACAAAGGTATTTCAAGCATTTTGTTCAAGCTGTTGAAAGTTTCATGTTGATTTGAATTGTCAGTTTTCTATGCAATTTACATGAGCATTCTGTAAAACGCTTGTATTTGATCTGTGTAATTATCAAATCCGTGCAATTATCACGCGTGTATCAATCAACTCAGTCTCTATTGATCCATCGCCAATAAAAGCTGGATAGTATATCAGTTACGGTATCGATACACATGCGTATAATCATTCAAGCAGATTACAGTAATGAGATAATTGAACGCCTCTTTCGACCTTGAAATAACAGCCTCCGTAGAATGCATATGTAGTTACGCCCTTGTTGAAAGGTTTGTCCCGTGACAAGTGTAAAATAAACAGATGCGCTGTTGTATCATTGGACATCTTGCTTTATGGAGTCACCTCTCTCTGTGATGTTTATACATGCATGCACATCTGTAATCTTATGAACCTCGTTTGCATTCAGTAAAGATATAGGCACGCTTCCACCTTCATAAATATTGGGGTGGGGTGTCAACTGCAAGTTTATACACTATAAAAATCAGTATAGTGTCACCTCGTGAATTCTGTAATGCGTGTACTCTAGTTTGGATAGTCATACATTATCAAGGTGAGGATTATATTTACATGTACAGCAAACCATTATGTTTTATGTACTAGTTGTGTGCATAAAATGTATATGAAAATAAATACTACCTCTACTCAGTGGTTGGATTTCAATCGCTTTGTTTTACTTATCGAAAAACACTAAAATGAGGACAAATAAACTCGCCAAAGTGACTATCTACTCCTATTTGTCTTATGTGTATATTTCATACATCGTTACCAGTGTGTATGTTTACAATACACAAACTGTTACATGATAGCTTGAGTTGATAAAGCCGAATCCCAGCATATCGACTGGTCAAGGATATAGCCAATAATCAATCTCTATCCAAGCTGTTAAGTGACCAAATGTGCTCTTCAGAAATTTCGCCCACTCCCCATCACCTGTCCTTTCCTCTGTGACAGGTATCTCATGATACGATTGGTCGCAGATAACATATGATCAGCCACTCCATTGAACAGTTGAGATACCGAATGTTCTATTCGGGAAATTTGATGACGCCCTATCACGTGACTCTTTGTTTTATGCCTATGCAAGGAATATGTAGTATACATTTTGTATATGTATGTTTGTATGGTCACATATGTTTTCTGCATTAAATCTGTATGAAATAAAGTGCAATGCTCTGAATGTGCTTTGTGCTAGTCACAGACTAGCGTTATAGTATTTTCATTGAAATAATTCGAAAACACTAGAAATGTATCGGCAAATCCGCTATTTTCGTCGAAGATTATAAAGTATGAAAGTAAATTCTTCTTTACAGTATGTCATTGTCATAGATGTTTTGTAAATTTAAACCTCACACAATGATATAAGAGAGAGAATTTGTTAACGTGTGTCTCATCTGTTACATACAAAGAATACATGTGTATGCATATTGTGATAAAATATAAATGTACAAGCCGACAAAAGGTCTACAAGAGAATTTTGCAATAAAATTACATAAAGCTTGCAATACACGACATGTATTCACACCTGATTTTTTTCAACATTTATCTTTACGACACAATTAAACAATCAGGACTTGTTTGTATGACTAGACAGTTTCCTGTGATCCCCGAAACCTGCCAGGGAAATCAGGTGTGACTAGCACTAATTAGTCTCGGCACAGAGAGTGGGCAATCAGGAGGGCTTCCAGGTGTTGAGTTGTGATGGGGCTTAATGAGTTAAAGCATCCCTAGATAGTTGGCAGCAGTGTAGAAGGCATCACACTTGTCAGTGGGTGTTCGAGTCACAATTAATCATCAAGAATATGGAGAAACTACTAGGATAATTTTTAAATCAGTCTCTTACTGAGCTGTAAATGAGCTTCCAAAACACATGCATTATGATGTCTAAATATAGCTGTGAGCAGCGTATGTCGGGCTTCATGGTCCTTTCTCCCCAAAGTGCTTGATTAGCCATTTAGAAATTCTTCAGTTTGGCTTTTTTTCTTCTTTGCAAGTTTTGCAAACGATTATCCTTTCAATAGTCAAATTTCAATAGTCAAATTGTGTGCTGTATTACAACAGGAAGCGAAAACCCTTTTCACATCCATAAGGAATCTCTGCTAACAGCAGAGTCGATTGTGAAATGGTATGTCTTGTATGGATCATGTCACTTCCAGTATTGGGAAATGCTTCCTTCATTAACTTTGAAATGGCATTAACAGCATCCTAGCTTAGATGCATACGATTGGGTACTCTGGTTTGGATAATGACACTTGTGGCTTTTGAAACAGATGTTGACTTTATTAGACTTTATTAGAAAGTATAACGGTTGAAGGTTCCATTGCAACTTAGTCATTTGTACTAACTGAATGGCTGACATTACCACAGGTTTTGACATGTTTGTGCTGCTGTCAAAAGCTTTTCAACTGGAAGTGCTGGAAATCTTGTAAGCTTGGATCTGTTTAGTACAAAGCTTATTTTCTCAGATTTAAAGGAGAATACGAGTGAATTGCAATAATTTGCTGGGTGAAAGATGAAGTCATCAGAAACATATTCCCAAATTTTCAATTAAAAATTATGTATAATTATGTTTTAATATCGAAAACAGTTTCTGTAAATCTCAGCTTCGGCCATTATGCATATTTCGCTGGAACCCACGTGACCTTTCCGCTCGTGACGTCAAATGTGCCTGGAGTCCGCCATATTGCCAAAGACCAAGCGCTACAGTAGTACAAATCGTGTTGAAAAGTTTCTGTCGTTCTTTTAAATGGTACGATGGTGTATTGCGTTGCCTGGGGATGCACGGCATCATCGAACATGGGAAAGAACCACCATTTCTTCCGTTTTCCAAGTAAAATGACAGATTTCGGCAAGAGAAATGCGCCGATCATTCCGAGTCGGACGCATATGAAAGAGACATGCACGCATGGGGTATGGAAATCCCCAAGCTAGGCTGAAGAAGCTAAAAGTATCCACGAGATTCATTTATACTCCATTATTCCCTGTAACAACTTACTGTCAGTGGTATTTTGAACAAGTCCGGTTGCCAGTCGAATTGCCCCCGCTACAAAATGACCCAGCAAATTTGGTCAAATTGCCCCAGCAGGGTAGTCAAAATGCCCCATTTTATTTAAAATGAATAAATATAGGCCATAAATGCATAGTTTTCAGAAATATTACTTCCTAATAACTTTTATATGAAGAACATAATATCATAATAAGTTGACAAAAACTATGCATTTACGGCATCTATTCAATCATTATAAATAAATTTGAACAAATTAGAATGAATGACAAAATTTGCTGGGGCATTTTGTAGCTGGGGCAATTCGACTGGTACACATGAGATATATTATCAAAATCAGTAAGTGATTTCACATGAGCTTGAAAATGTTCCGCTATAACGTTCTTTTCGGTTTGGAGCACTAAATGATGCAGTCAACTCGAAACATTGCCGAATACAACGGCAAATCATGAAGTACTTGTTGCTTTCATTGTTTTCCATTTTGTCCAATTACGCACGTCGGCATCAGACTCGCTATTTGTCAGTAGTGTGTGCCGTGAAAGTTGTTCTGTATTCTCATTGGCTGACAAGATGTCATTCTAAGGCTATGACCGAGTACCATGACTATTTCCATAACCAAACAATGGGGAAACATACGTTGTCCTGACTAGTATTTTATAATTCACCAGTTTTCGGGGAATAACTTATCTGCGTCGCGAATATTATCTCTGCTCAACCAGGCTGGGATCTTGTATCGAGACTTGATACGCTATTAATGAGAACTAGGATCCTACCTTTTTTTAACAAAATAATTCCAGTGTAATTTTTGAAGTAGATAATTTTTATTTTCCCTCATCTGAAACATAAGCATTTGTTTTTAAATCCCGCAGACACCCTACAGTCACCCATTTGACACAAAATGAACTGTAATCACATTTAAAAAAACTAAAATCTTAGTGACTGGTCATATTATATTTATAGGGGTGAGTTTGCTGGCTGGAACTGTATGACATTTTGCTGACAAATAGTAATCTTGTTAAATGATATGGTCTATTTTTTATTTATTTTGACCTCAAGCGGTGCCTCCGTTTCGCTTGATTCTTCTTCTAGATCTTCAGTGGAAGATTGTTTTGCAAGATGTAAAATCGGACCATATTGATACGGTCTAACATCCATTTCAGAAATGACATCAGGAACATCTTTTACTGCTTCAGAATCCATGGACACTGTTAAGTTGTGAGGTTAAATCAAAGAGAAAGCCATCAGCAACAGGCACTTATGACGTCATGTCACGTGATACCCCCTCTGCTCATTAACTGTCGGGTGTTTCCGTAATAGGCGGAAATATGAGTACGTTTTTGTGTTTTTATTGCTATTTTACAACCTTTTTGTTCAATTTTAATCACGGAATGTGACTTTTAGAATATCCTTTACAACATTTTTGTTTTCGTTCGTATTCTCCTTTAAGAGTATCATTTGGGAAAATGAATCTCAAAGCAGAAGTACCCTTTGTTCAAACACAGTCAGAAAAACAGAAAATTTGTGTCCTTAGCAGAAAAAGGTGCAAGGTTCACTGTGATTCACATTATATCAATTTAAATGTGAATTTATCTTAAACAACAAACCAAACATGTCCAGTGATGCAATTTGAAGCATATATACAAAAATTACCAGGGACATTGTTTTATTTTACACCAGACCTTCATCCAATGAAATGCAGCTAATAGGAGCATTTCAACTATTTTATGGATGCTTCCTTATGTGTCAGATATAGAACATCAGTGTTAAGAATACCCAATCTTGACTATCCTCAGAAACAGATTCCATTTTGTGTAATGGGAAAATAGATGTGAAAATTATATGAAATGGATCACTGTAAATGTGTAATGAACATGTCCTGCCCTACTGTGACACTGGCCATTCACAAAATGTGGTTGGAACTGGAAATATTATTTTGCCTGACGCCACACAGCAGTATTGCTGCCGTGTAATGGCAGCTTGAAATCAAACCAGACAATCAAGTGATCAATGGACCTGAAAAAAACAGTTGCATAATTTGAAATTACGACTGTTCAGAGATTCGTTTAGAAAAACGTTTAGGAATTACATCTGCTTTATAACACACAATTTACTCGGAGTCCACCTGATAGATGGAAACAGGCCACCATGAAATGTTATTGCTAAACACACTAACTGCAGAAGACCAAATTGTCATACGTACTGCAAATTTTGTGAACCAGTTGAGAACCTATAAAGATAAGAACAAAGCAAAATAGATTTTTACTTGTCCCTCTGTTGTCTTAGGAGCTATGTTACTGCAATTGGTAGGTAGGCACAGACAAATTTTTATAAACAACGGTTGTTTACAGAGTTATGGGTGTTTGAAGCGTATTTGAGAGCTAGAAATAGTCAAAAACACAAGTAAGAACACGTTTTTGACACACAAGTGGATCTCTGAAATATAGCTGAGGTCGAGGGGTCATGTACCTTGTGAGTAGTCCAGGAGAAGAACTAGTTCCATCTTTAAGAAGCTGTGACTCTGTTGTCCTTCAGACTACAGTCAAAAGCATTAGTAATCTGGAACCGTCAAGACGTTAGCTATCCACGATGTCTGTCAGCACTTTCTGAGCAGAACTGTAGTGACATGACCAGTCATGTGACATCTAGCAACAGGTGTCACTAGTGTGTCAGTCATGCTCAGTACATTCCTGCGAGCAGATCCCAAATGTCGGAAGAGAACAAAACAACAAGTTTATCCGGCGATTCCGTAATTGCTGGAATGTGTTTTGAGATTTACTATGTTTTGAAATGCATATTGATGGCTTATAGAACAGTGTGGCCGCTCCTGAGGGTCAACAAACTGACCGAGCGAGACCAGTTATCTGCAGTGAAAAGTAGAATTTGGAAAGGTGACTGGGAAAAGTACAAATATGATGATCGTATTGCACCATTCTACATGATGAACTGTATGAAGCGGATGATCTTGTATTCAGACAGAATCAGATTTGTGTTCCACAAAACTGGCAGAAGAAAGTCATCAAAGCAGCACATGATATGGGACATTTCGGAATGTCGAAGACAAAGAATCTTCTCAGAAGTAGATATTGGTTTCCACGCATGAATGCTCTGGTTGAAGACAGTGTTGGACGATGTTGTCAATGTTCAGTAACCACAAAGATTCACCGAGATGAGACAGTGAAGATCATGAATATTCCCGAAAACCCTTGGTACATTGTATCTATTAACTTCGGAGGGCCATATCCTGCTGGACATTATAATCATGTTGTGATTGATAAAAGAACCAGTTCCCAGATGTTGAAAGAGTGCAAAGAAATGTCCAGAGACAATGTAAAGAAGTATACAAAAGAGCATAGTTTTGTAGTAGGAGATTATGTTCTTTTTAAGCAATTGAAAAGAAACAAATGGTCTACTGCATATGAACCAGTGTGTTAGATCATCTATGCAATGCATGGTTCAACTGGTATCAGGCTAATCTGTCCTTTTAATTGAATTGATATTTATGAACTTTCTGAAAAATGAGCTCTAAGTGAATCTGGAGACTGATATGTTGTGTTGTATTACATAGAGGTATAAATTAAAAATTTAAAACTGTTACTTTTAGTTTGTGTGTTTTTCTTATGATAGGGGCAGTTGTCCGGGGTCACAATGGAGAAGGGGTGGGGGTGGGGAGATAGCAAGGGGCAGTTGTTGGGGAAGAGAGAGAGAGAGAGAGAGAGAGTTAGCCTCGACCCCCAAACCCGGTTCAACTGTATCAGCAAAACGTCTGTCTGAAGAGAGAAAAATCACAGCAGCCAGTTGTTCAACCTGACCATGGCATGGATGAGACTGCACTGGAGTCGACGACAACAATGACTACAATGATGACCACACCAATGACCACAAGGCCGCCTCCGTGGTGTAGTGGTTAGAGCGTCCGCCCGGAGAGCGGAAGGTCGCGGGTTGGATCCCCGACCGCGTCATACCAAAAATATGGTACTTGTTGGTCCCTGCCTGGCGCTCGGCATTGGGTACAACGGGTACAACAAGGACTGGTCGGCTTGGAGTCAGTATAATGTGTATGAGTGGGGTATTCATGCTTCACTGCAGCATGGTATCTCAGTGGGCTAGCACTATAAAACCAGCTTCAGTCTGGGCTAGTACAAGCAGCTGCACATACACATACACACGCATGCACGTCGTCATATGAGCGAAATATTCTCAAGCACGACGTAAAACCCAATTTCACCTCACCTCACCTCACCTAACCAATGACCATTACAATGACTACAATGATGACCACACCAATGACTACAATGATGACCACACCAATGACCACAATGATGACCACACCAATGACCACAACAATGACTACAATGATGACCACAACAATGACCACAATGATGACCACACCAATGACTACAATGATGACCACAACAATGACTACAATGATGACCACACCAATGACCACACCAATGACTACAATGGTGACCACACCAATGACCACAACAATGACTACAATGATGACCACAACAATGACTACAATGATGACCACAACAATGACCACCACAATGACTACAATGATGACCACAACAATGACTACAATGATGACCACACCAATAACCACAACAATGACTACAATGATGACCACAACAATGACCACACCAATGACTACAATGATGACCGCAACAATGACTACAATGATGACCACACCAATGACTACAATGATGACCACAACAATGACTACAGTGATGACCACAACAATGACTACAATAATGACCACACCAATGACTACAATGATGACCACAACAATGACTACAATGATGACCACAACAATGACTACAATGATGACCACACCAATGACCACAACAATGACTACAATGATGACCACACCAATGACCACAATGATGACCACACCAATGACTACAACAATGACTACAATGATGACCACAACAATGACTACAATGATGACCACAACAATGACTACAATGATGACCACAATGATGACCACACCAATGACCACAACAATGACTACAATGATGACCACACCAATGACTACAATGATGACCACAACAATGACTACAATGATGTCCACAACAATGAATACAATGATGACCACAACAATGACTACAATGATGACCACAATAATGACCACACCAATGTCTTCAACAATGACTACAATGATGACCACAACAATGACTACAATGATGACCACACCAATGACTACAATGATGACCACAACAATGACTACAATGATGACCACAATGATGACCACAACAATGACTACAATGATGACCACAACAATGACTACAATGATGACCACAATGGTGACCACACCAATGACCACAATGATGACCACACCAATGACTACAATGATGACCACACCAATGACCACAATGATGACCACAACAATGACTACAATGATGACCACACCAATGACCACAATGTTACCACAACAATGACCACAATGATGACCACACCAATGACTACAACAATGACTACAATGATGACCACAACAATGACTACAATGATGATCACAATGATGACCACACCAATGACTACAATGATGACCACACCAATGACTACAATGATGTCCACAACAATGAATACAATGATGACCACAACAATGACTACAATGATGACCACAATAATGACCACACCAATGTCCTCAACAATGACTACAATGATGACCACAATGATGACCACACCAATGACCACAATGATGACCACAACAATGACTACAATGATGACCACAATGATGACCACACCAATGACCACAACAATGACTACAATGATGACCACAATGGTGACCACAACAATGACTACAATGATGACCACAATGATGACCACACCAATGACCACAACAATGACTACAATGATGACCACACCAATGACTACAATGATGACCACAACAATGACTACAATGATGACCACACCAATGACCACAATGATGACCACAACAATGACCACAATGATGACCACACCAATGACAACAATGATGACCACAACAATGACTACAATGATGATCACAATGATGACCACACCAATGACTACAATGATGACCACACCAATGACTACAATGATACACCAATGACTACAATGATGACCACACCAATGACCACAATGATGACCACAACAATGACTACAATGATGACCACACCAATGACCACAACAATGACTACAATGATGACCACAACAATGACTACAATGATGACCACAACAATGACTACAGTGATGACCACAACAATGACTACAATGATGACCACACCAATGACCACAACAATGACTACAATGATGACCACACCAATGACCACACCAATGACCACAACAATGACCACAATGATGACTACAACAATGACCACAATGATGACCACACCAATGACTACAACAATGACTACAATGGTGACCACAACAATGACTACAATGATGATCACAATGATGACCACACCAATGACTACAATGATGACCACACCAATGACTACAATGATGACCACACCAATGACCACAATGATGACCACAACAATGACTACAATGATGACCACGTCAATGACCACAACAATGACTACAATGATGACCACAACAATGACCACAATGATGACCACAACAATGACTACAATGATGACCACAACAATGACTACAATGATGACCACACCAATGACCACAATGATGACCACACCAATGACCAAAACAATGACTACAATGATGACCTCACCAATGACCACAACAATGACTACAATGATGACCACACCAATGACCACAACAATGACTACAATCATGACCACACCAATGACCACAATGATGACCACACCAATGACTACAATGATGACCACACCAATGACTACAATGATGACCACAACAATGACTACAATGATGACCACACCAATGACCACACACAGCGATGATGTTGCAGATGCTCGACCAAGATTAGCAGACGGCAGCCTAAGTATCTGCTGGTCTGTGTTGTGTGATGAGCTGATCCTAATGGGCTGTGATGTCACAAAATATGAACTTTAAATGTGATTTCGAGTAAAGTTATTTGAAATATGAGAAGATAGAATGAGAGACTCTTTTTTCATTTAATTTAACATATTTTCCATAACAATTGAAATATTGTAGGGAAAGGTATAATTTTGTTTTGATATTTTCAGTAATAATTATTACAGATAATTTTTTTTATAATTTTATCTAAATCATCAGATAAATATTATTTCAATAAATACTAAAGAATATTTCTTTTTAAAGAAAGGGAGATAAGTTATATCCAACAGAATCATTGCTGTGGCCATTTCTATTGATTGTTGTCAAGACAATAGTACTGGAAGTGTCCATGTAAAAAAAACAATGCGTGTGAGTTTCCTGTATGAGTTCGACGTGTGGGATTAAAGAGAACGGAACTAAGATAATGGTGTGTCATTTGCTGAAAAGTGAACCCTGAACTGAAGATACATATAACTCAAATGGAACAGCTGATTCATTTTCCCCTGTGACAAAACTGTTATTTCAACCCAAGTCAGACATGTTCAACATCTGTCATGAAAATACAAATACATGTATGCATGTCACATCAATTATACATTTACTTTGGGTTATATGTGTATACAATACTGACTGATGTATGAATATTGCACTTACTAGAGAAATTGTAGATGATATGCATATATATGCTTATATATCCTGAATTTACACATGGCATGATATCATGTGCAACCAAAAGGCAAACATAATAACACCTCTATGGAGATGAAGAAACATACCCAAGTATGGCCTCAAGGTATAGATAATGTCTGCCATGACTACTTGGATAGGTGTAAGATCAGCGCATCATCATAATGCCTACAAATATGAAAATATGATAATAGTACTTAGTTAGAAATAAAACTAACTTCTCTACATATGAGAACTTCATTACACACAGCTGGTCATGATGCTGACGGAGCTAGTGTATAGGACCTCAGATGGTGGAGCACATCCTTGATAATCTCCAGGGTATACGTTACGATAAGTCTCCTATACCCTGTCATCTACGGCTTGGCCCGATAATTTTGTTACCTCCCTTTGCTGGCTCCGCATTCTAACAGTAGCCAATCAGATAAGCCGCCGTTACAACCGAGCTTGCCAGTGTCAACAAAGATAGCGGTCACAGCCGCGAAGGTTTGTTCGCAGTGCGACTCAGGTTTTGGGGAAAACATACAGACAAATTGACAGGTCTGAAACCTTAAAAGAATATATGCAAGAACTCCTTGTACCTCTTTCAGAGTACCTCTGCCAATATGTTATTATGTTGCTAAGTTTAATCGGTTAGATAAATTAAAAAGCGAAAGTGAGTTGTGATTGGTACGCTCAACTTCCCAGTGTAGACCCCTGATTGGATAAAACGCCAACCAAGGGAGAGACGTAGATGCATCCAGGGTATAGTGGAGATTTATCGGAACGTATACCCTAGAGATTATCGAGGATGGGTGGAGCATAAGCTACGGCATTCACCAGATGCCAATCCAAAAGCCACATCCAAATCGTCACCTCTTCTTGGATGCATCTCTGGCGCATCTCTGGCAATCTCTGGCAGGATTGGGTGCTCATCTGGAGGATATGACCACTTCAGGATGTTGGAAACCCTTGTATGCTTAAACATTCCACTGGAGATAAAGGCTGTCATAAATGCGATCCAGCACTGTTCTCCACACCTCAGAGAATCGTCCATCCTTATTGCCATGGACAACTCTACTTGTCAATGTCGATAGGTTCGTAGGAATGCACTCTTAGGATCTTATGGACCTCACAAAGGATCTTTAAGATCTTTTGGACAGTTTCTGGTGCAACATTGCAACTTCCTTGCTGATTCTCTATCACATCTGGACAAGATACTATCCACGGAGTAGGCACAACATCCGAAAGTATTCAGTCAGTTAGCCCCCATGTAGGAACATCTTAACATAGACCTAATTGCTGAGGCATTCAAGTGTTAGAGTTCTATGTTGGTAAGAATTATTAACGTAATTAACTGTATTCTAAGAAATGGTATCATAGTTGCTAATGTTCAATTTTAGGCTGATGCATGTTTTACTGAGCTTCATGCTCTTAGTGTCAACAGTGTTGTGTTTTGAGAGACATCATTGGAAGGTTGTTCTTGGACTCTTGTAGTAACAGTTGCTTGGGCAACCAGGCCAGTTTTTCACCATGCCATGTCTTGCCTTGATTTTGCGTTATGAACATGACAACGATATTTTTAACTCTGTTGAGCTGTGTGTATTCATCCGAATACCTTGGTGTCAATAAGTTGTACTCATAAGAGTGAGTGAGCGAGTGAGTGAGTGAGTGACACTTGAAAAAAGTCCACATTTACAAGCTTGGAAATGTCTTGGAAAGATGATGTTTCCAAGACATTTCCAATTTGGAAGATGATGTTTCCAAGACATTTCCAATTTTGGAAATATGAGATTTCCAAAAATTTACAATTTTGGAAATGTCCACAAGGGGAGATAACTGGTGGGTGATGGTAAATGATTGTTCTTTGCACGCCCCAGGACCGAATCCTTTGTTAATTGATGAGTGAGTCAAGGTAGTTAAGAGTCACCAATTAACAAGGCCTACTGCCTTGTTAATTAATGAGTGAGTCAAGTCATTAAGACAGCCTCTGAAAGGAAAACCAAGTTGCAAGTTTTTATGCCTCTTAAAGAAGCCTCTAGAAGTAAGTTAAATCTTTGATGGGCATTTAGAAGTGGAATGCGTACAAAAAGCAAGATTTATGGATGTCAACTTCTTTACTGTGACCTGATTTTCACCTGATGAAGGAGCAAGCATATGCTCCGAAATGTTGTGTTATTCACAATAAAGAAGTTAACATCCATAAATCTTGCTTTTCTTATTAAAAAGGTAAGTTATTAAAATCTGCTGAGCTGTAGGTTTGTTAATCATGTCGTGATGTGATTATCGCTCTAACACACCTGAGAGATTCGTTAACAGTGTGGTATGCACAGGCGGTGAAAGTTGTATTGTATTGAATTTGGTTGGTTGCATATTGTTTTGTGTTATGCTGTCAGTTTGTATGTATGTGTGAATGAGGAACCTCACATATTATGACATTGAAAACAGACTAAACTTAACATTATTCCATGGTCAATATCGCAATGTTAGTGAAATGGTAGTATACCGAAGTTGTTCCACATTTTTGATAATACCTTCTTTTTTTGCAGATAAAATTATTTAAAAAGGAACGAATAATGCCATGCTTCTCTCATTTCTAAGTTGGATGAGATATTTTTCCCGGAAGTGTTGGTACTGTTCACAAGAAAAGAAAATATGTTTTTCGTCTTCAACCTGTGGGGAATTGCAGAATGTACAGTAGAGCTCTTCAATAGGCACATCCTGATGACAAAAGATGTTGGCTTTAAAATCGTTGTGGGCAATCCGAAATTTGCAGAGAGCACGTATGAGATCTTTACTTTTTAGTTCTGTGATGTAAGGTTCCAGTTGGAGATCGTATTTGAACTGTGAATATTGATTTAGATGTTTTGATATTGTTGCGCCTGCTTTGGTGTCCTATATCTGTAACTCGTTGTTGGAAGAGATAAACATGAATAACTTTACATTGCAACTCCTTGGTTGAACCATACGTGTGAAAAGCTGGTTCGGAAAAGAATGGTTCTTACATTTGACACCCAGTTGCTCTTGCCCATATCGTCGAAAGATTTAAGCATCTTATATGATTGTAAAGGGTAACGATTATTCTCCATATGCAGTAATTTGAACCAAAATTTTATTACTTTGGCCTGTGTGAGCACGAACATAGGAAGACATCCTAGTTCACCAAGGATGGCCTTGTTTGACGCACATTTTCCAAGTTTTAAGAACCTTTTGAAATACGTTGTTTGGATCCGTTCAATGACCTCTGTGTATCTGAAGCCCCATATTTCCGATCCGTACAGAAGTATCGGTACTATTTTCCTATCAAATATGGTTGCAGCGGTGGAATAAGTCAATTCTTTATTTTTATTACCGGTAAGTAGTCTGAACACAGACAGACAAGCTTTGTTCGCTTGTGTGTTTCACATGCTTTTGTCCAAATAAGTCCAAATAAGTCTTGAAGAAAACACTATCCCGAGGTATTTATAATATGTTACAACTTTAATTGGCAGTTTGCGATACGTCCATTTTCTTAAACTGGGTGAGGATTCCTCCGTTGTGAAACACAACAATATTATATTTATTCAGATTCACTTCCAGTCCCCATTTGGCACAAAATTGTTCTAGGACATTAAATTGACATTGAAGAGCAATGACGCTGCTTGAGAATAGAACGATGTCGTCAGCAAACATAAGGAGGAGAAGAACTCTCAGATCCCAGACCAAGTCTCTCCTTGTTGTCCCAAATACAAACACTGTCCGCTACGGTCACAGATCATTTGCGTATGCCGCAGCAACTGAGTGGAATAATCTGCCCCAAAAACTCAAAGACTCTCAAACGTTGTCATCCTTTAAATCCTTACTAAAAACTTTCCTCTTTCGCCAAGCTTTCTCTGACTTTCCCTAATATCAAACCATGTTTGTGCGCTTTGAGCATCCTTATGTTTGGAATTAGCGCTATATAAATGCACTATTATTATTATTATTATTATTATTATTAAGATCCTGTATTTCCGGAGTGACGAATATCCCATGATTACATGACTTATATAATTCAGTTGCAAGCTCATTGATGAACAGGAGAAATAGTACCGGACTAAGGATACATCCTTGTCTAACCCCTAGCGAAGTAGCAAATGCTTCTGATCTCTGGTTGTCCACTCTAACACATGCTTGCACTGACGTATACATACTCTTCATTAGCACAAGTAACTTTCCGTGGCATCCACTTTTAACTAATGTATACAATAATTTATTCCTATCCACATAGTTGAAGGCTTTTGTGAAGTCGATAAATCCGCAGTAGAATCGCCCTTTCGTTCTATTTAGATACTTAGAGCACAGTGCCTGTAACATGAAGATATGGTCTATCGGATATTGTGGACGGAATCCAGCTTGGCTTTCAGAGAGTAAATTGTTGAAATCAGTCCATAATCTAAGTCGTTTTTCAATTATTGTTATAAAAATCTTCCCCATAATATTTAATAATGATATGCCTCTGTAATTGGTAGGCTCCTTCTTGTCACCCGATTTGTAGAGTGCTAAGATTATTCCAATATTCCATTGTTTCGGGAACATACCTTCATCCAATATTTTGTTAAATAGCAGCTTTAGATACGGAGTTAGGAAACCTGATGATAATTTGAAGAGTTCTGACGTAAGCCCATCAATGCCTGGAGCCTTTCCACTTTTGAGGTCCAATATTGCCGTTGTAATTTCATCCTCAGTTATTTCAGTGTTAAGGTAAGCGTCACTATTTGCACAACCTGCACAGTCATTACATGTGTGGTTTTCCAAGAATTCCTTGACATCTTCATCAAAATCAGTGTTGGTGTTAATCAGTACAGGATTTAATAATTTCCTAAAATAATCTTGCCATTCACATGCTGCAATTGAAGAAACGTGGTTCGTACAGAATTGGTTCTTAATTTGTTTCCAAAATTATTTACAGTTTCCAGCTGCAGCTGCAGCATTAATTTCATCTGCCATTTTCCTGTTGTACTGTGTTTTCTTAAATTTGCAACATTCTTTGAAAGATTTTTTTGCATCCATATAGTAGCTCTGATTTTTGTCACATCTGAAATTCCTGAACTTATGAAGGTGTCTGTATTTCTCAGATTTTAAGCGTTCGCAATCTTCATCAAACCATGGTGGTTGCTGGAGTCGTTGATGAAACTTCAAAGAGCTGGGTTTAAGTTGTCCAGTGGCAGCAACAATATCAGAAAGTTTACCAACAGCACGCTTGACATCAATGTCCAAATATTCCAGGAATTCTGCTATTATACCCCTGATTGTGTCACTACATACATTTTTAAACTTATCCTATCTCACGACTTGCACCTCTCTCTCTTCATTCGACCATGAGTGGAAACGAATTAAAACTTTGCTCAAGACCTACCTTGCCCCTCTCCCCGTGCTGTGCATGCCTTCCTGTCTCAGTCGTGCTCACTAGTCCATGACAGCACGAGGCATGCGCAGTCCTCACCCACGTGATCACCTCACATACTCATTCTCTTTCTTGTCGCTCCACTGAGTGGACGTGGAAAATTTTCGTCTGAGAATTGCTCAAAATGGTTAAGCCTGTTAAGGCCAGTAAACGGAAGTTTTGCGTCCGTTGTAATAAAGTATTTTCAGCATGGGACCCTCACACATCGTGTGTTGATTGTGTGGGTGTTTGTGACTGGGACACACGCTGTCCTAAGTGTTCAGGTCTGTCTAATGAGGCGTTTAAATCTTACAAACGTGCTTGTGCCAGACGTTTGGCAGATAGGGCTAGGACTATTTCTGCGGGGTCTGGTCCATCTCCCGCTAAGAAACAATGCTTAGATCGCCCCACCCTCACTGCTCACCGTTCTCAATCGCCCGTCTCGCCTGACGAAGATTTTATGGACGCTTCGTCAGATTCCTATTTATCTGAGAACGTGAGACGGCTTTTAGGGGAGGTTCCCTCACCCAGTTTACGTTCTCAGGAGCGTACCAGGGTGGTAATGACCGATATTTCTTCTACGCCAGACCTGCGATCTACATTATCTCGTAGGTCTGTTTCTTCGGAACGATCACAGACTTCGAGAACTTCTAAGCATTCATCGTCAAAGCGGGGATCGGCGCGGTTGGAACGTACCCGTTCTCCTAATTCCACGGTTTCATCTAACCGGAACAATTCACCCACACGAGTTGAATCACCATCTGGTGCGAAGGTTCGAATGCGTTCTTCCACGGCTGGCAAGAGTCGTTCTAGGTCTCGTTCACTTTCCCGAGCCGGCTCACCCCGCCGAGCCGGCTCACCCCGCCGAACCGGCTCACCCTGCTCGACTCACATGGCCGACCTGCTCACATCGCCGAGCCGGCTCACACAGCCGAGCCGACTCACATAGCCGAACCGGCTCACCTTACCGAACCGGCTCACCTTGCCGAACCGACTCACATCGCCGAGCCGGCTCACACAGCCGAGCCGACTCACATAGCCGAACCGGCTCACCTTACCGAACCGGCTCACCCTGCCGAACCGACTCACATCGCCGAGCCGGCTCACACAGCCGAGCCGGCTCACACAGCCAAGCCGGCTCACCATGCCGAACCGACTCACCCTGCCGAACCGGCTCACACGGCCGAGCCGGCTCACCAGAACATCCTCGAATGAGTTCAGTTGATCGAACTGATTCACGTAGTCGAATGGGTTCCTCTGGCCGTACTGTTTCACGTACTCAAATAGGTTCACCAGGACGAACCGCTTCACATTCCCGACTCAATTCACCTCAACAGGTGTTTCCGTTCGACTCACCACAGCGTTTTGATTCCCGTAGTCGTTCAGTCTCACCTAGTCGAAGTGGTTCGCCATTTCCATCCGGTTCACCTAACCGCTTGGTGTCTTTGCGTCAGAGGGATAATAGAAATCGGTCTCATTCACCTCAGGGGAATCAGAATATCCCCTCTAGCCAGCCTAGTGCTAGTAACGTCTTACGGTCAGTGCCTTCCCATGATAGTACACATCAGCAACGCCGTTCTGTACGGGTGGTTTCACCTGCTAGGCAGCGTTACGCTTCAGTGGATCAGCGTTCACCTTCACGCCTTTCCACTTCTATTTTGCCCCGGTCACAGATTATTGCTGAGTCTTGGAATCCTGCTATTGATTCCGCTCCAGCGCCGGATTTAGATACCATGCTTCGTGCCGTTACGTCTGCTTGGAATCAGTGTCACTCGTCCTCACATGTTCAACAATCGTCTGGCGTACTTAGCAATAATCGTTCGGGGGATTTGAGGGATCGGACTCGATCTCAGACTACTTTCCCTTCACCTGGGCAGTCAGACATCTCCACTCCTGATGGCAGTTTTGATGTTGTTGAACCGGCTCACGTGTTAGCCTGGATAGTTGAAAAACTTCAGCTACCTCTTAGTAAATCTCCAGATGATTTGGCCACGTCTTATGCCATGACTAATAGAGATGTTGCCAGTATCACACTTCCTTTGCGCCCATGTCTTCAACAATTGCCTTCTTCTCTTGACGCGGCTTTCAACAAGCTTAGAAGGACGAAGGATGGTTTGTCTGCTCCAAGGTTCAGACCATCCACGGCACATACTCATGGTGTGAAACTTTGGTCAGCGGCACCTTCAGTCGATGATGACATTTCCATGGTCTGTGGCAAGCGTTCCATTTCGCCGTATTTGGTGGAAGACAGGGAATTGGCTCACTTAGATACTACGGTTCGCCATGCTATCCCTGCCATTAGCTGCATTATTTCAGCTGTTGACGCTGTTGCGGAGGCGGTCAACCATGCATATACGGACCAGGACGCATACATCAGGGGTAGTATGACTCTGATTTTAGACCAATTCCAGGTGGTCTTCGAGCAATTGTCTCATTTTTTTGGCTATTTACTTGCAATACGGCGACGGGGTCCGTTGAATTTCTCCTCATGGGAAGATAGATTCAAGGCTGAATTATTTCGTCAACCATGGTCGGGGGGATACGGTGTTCAGTGGGGCTATTGCTGAAATCGCATCCAAGGTGGACCGTCTTAACCAATTTCAAGTATCTGTTGATCTCTTGGAATTGCAAAAAATTCAGCTCCAAGATTCTATTCGGCATCGCCGAACCGCACAATTTACCCCTTCCAACCCAGACCTCCGGGACTGTATGAAAGGCACGGCGCCTTCTCAAGCACGTGGCAGAGGCAGGAGGCCATTTCGTGGTTCCGCATCACGTCGCCCCTATCGACCCGACACGGGAACTGGACATAGACAGTCCAAACAGTGACTCACGGAAGTCAGAGCTCGGATTGGTTCTGCCGGATCCGGTGGTTCCAGTGTTCGATTCCCCTGTAGGAGGGAGGTTAGGTCTGTTTGCTCCCAACTGGGAGGTTCTGGGAGATCCTTTTGTCACAATGACTCTCATTCACGGCTATCGACTGCCTGTGGTCGGGGATCCACCCCTCACCACTCAACCCTTGCAGCAAATATATCCTCTGGATCGGGCTGCAGTCCTTTCGACTACAATCCAAACTCTACTGGAGAAACATGCAATAGAACACCTAGATCAGGTGTGCATAACTCCAGGATTTTACTCCCCGATTTTTCTGGTGCCAAAGAAAAACTCCAGCAAGTTGCGTCTCATCTTCAATATGAAGACATTCAACGCTCGATTCCTGCAACAACCACCTCATTTTCGCATGGTATCGGTCAGTCTTCTCCGCTCAATTCTGAAGAAAGGGGATTTCCTCATATCCCTAGATCTTCAAGACGCATACCTGCACATTCCGATTCACCCAGATCATCGGAAATATCTAAGGTTCACCTTCGGGGGCCATCACTACCAATGGAACGTCCTTCCATTTGGAATCTCTACGGCCCCGTGGCTTTTTACTCGGGTGACCAAACCCATCAGCAGTTTCCTACATTCTCGGGGAGTGACTTTCGAAAGCTATATCGACGATTGTATTCAGGCACAACAGGATCCAAACGTTCTTCAAATCCATCGGGAGTTCACCATCAGGCTGCTCAAACAGTTAGGGTGGCTCCTCAATTACGAGAAGTCGGAGTTAACACCGACTCGCAGACTTCAGTTCATAGGAGCAATCTTCGACACAGAACAAGCCAAGTTGTTTGTTCCCCAGGACAGGTGGACCAAAATTCAGCGTCTGGTTCCGCTAGCCTTGGATCACCCCAGAACTCTACGCCAGTGGCAGGAGTTGCTGGGCGTCTTAACGTCAGCTCAGGCTCTGACTTACAGAGGTCAACTGCAGCTTCGCCCACTTCAGTTATTTCTGCGCCCTCATCTTCAAACCAACAACCCTCAGGTGTTGATTCGGTTACCCAGGGAACTACGTCCAATTCTACGTTGGTGGCTCAACGTACAGAATGTTTGCGCCGGCGTCTCTTTGGTGCCATTCAGTCCAACCCATCAGTTGTTTGTGGACGCCTCTCTAGAAGGTTGGGGCGCCCACTTCCTTCAGCATCAAGTGGCAGGGCAGTGGTCGTCCGAAGACAAGTCACTCCACATAAACATTCTGGAGTTCAAGGCAGTATTACTGGCGATTCAGCACTGGGCGGCTCTACTCAAGATGTCTCACCTGCTGATACAGTCCGACAACTCGACGGTAGTGTGGTACATCAATCACCTAGGGTCGACGGGTTCAGCAGCACTCCTACAGTGGACGTTTCGTTTCTATCTTCTGATAGATTCTCTCAACATCGTCGCAAGAGCCAGGCACATTCCCGGAACAAAGAACGTGATTGCCGACGCTCTGTCTCGTTCCAGTCGCCCGTCGCCCACAGAGTGGCAACTCCTGCCCAAGATTTTTCGGACGATAATTTACCCGATCTCTCGACCGAGTGTCGATCTGTTTGCCACTCGGTTCAACTCCCAACTGCCGAGATTCGTATCTCCAATTCCAGATCCACTAGCTTGGGATCACGACGCCCTGGCCATTCCTTGGGAAGGCCTCAACGCTTATGCGTTTCCACCTCCGGCTCTACTTCACAAGGTCATTCAGAAAATTCTGTTAACCAACAAAGTACAACTACTTTTGGTAGCGCCATTTTGGCCAGCGAGAAGTTGGTTCGTCGGCCTAAAAAGTCTAGTCAGTCGAAGCAGCATTCCTCTTCCCGTGCGGGACGACCTACTAGTTCATCCGCACTCGGGCGTGTATCACGAGTCACCACAGACGTTCAATCTTCACGTATGGCACATTTGCAGAAATCACTAATAGCCAAAGGTTATTCTCACAGAGTGGCCTCAGCTATCACTGCAGCTCATCGTACGTCTACCCGTTCTTTGTATGACGATAAGTGGAAGAAATTTGAATGTTATTGTCGGGTCAGAGGGATCGCTTCCCCTACTACTGCTTCGCCCCAGGTTGTTGCGGAATATTTACAACATTTGCGGGCTACAAGGAAACTCAAGGGTTCCACTTTAGCCACCTACTTGGCGGCTCTTAATTCGGTCCTAGCCACGACTTCTGGTACGAAGGTTTCGACGGTACCGGAACTGCAGTACTTACTTCGTTCTTTTAAGCTAGCCGACCAATCCAGGAAATTTCGTCCACCAGCTTGGGACTTATCCGTGGTCCTGCACCACTTAGTGTCCGAGCATTATGAACCCTTACAGGACAAGGAGTTTGAACAAGTTTCATTCAAGACCTTTTTTCTTATTGCCTTGGCCACAGCGGCACGTATATCAGAACTGCATGCTCTAGATATCAACCGTGTCCGTTTTGAACAGAGTAGACATGGCAAGGTATTGTTGGGATTGCGCTGGGATTTTATTGCAAAAAACCAGTTGCCGGGTCAACCTGATCGTCTTTTTACAATCCCGCCTTTGTCTACCATATTGGGTCCAGCAGATGTTGAAGATCTGTCTCTTTGTCCAGTCAGAGCACTTCGCATTTACCTTAAAGCATCGCAAGAGCGCCGCCGTCTGCGTAAGAGGCTATTTATACCCTTGTCTACGGCTTCCAAGGCGGAAGTTTCTCGCACAACACTCTCATATTGGCTACGAGCTACAATACTACGAGCCTACACTTTTGCCGGTTTGCCACCACCTACGGCAGTCAACCCTCATGAAACCAGGGCTTTGGCTTCTACTATGGCGTTGCATAGCAACTGCTCGTTAACTGCCATAATGGAGGGGTGTTTTTGGCGATCTGACACGGTATTTTCGTCTCATTACCTCAGAGATGTGTCGGTGACGGATATTCAAGGCCTTCATCAGTTTGGACCACTCGTCCTTGCCCAGCAGTTATCAGCGGCACAACATCGCAGATAATGAACTTTCTTGTGCTCCGATGCTATATGGATCCCACTGTGCAGTTGATCCCAAGTCGCGATCGTTTCTGCTTGTGTACAATCTGAATAAATCTGAAAAACTTTTTCTGATTTACGTCTTTATTTCTTCCGGGATTTAGATTTTCTCCTCTCATTTGTTTGAGACTACAGAGAGTCGCCACCTCACTTACTGTCCTCTGCTCCACGGAGTAATTAAGTCAGTGAAGTGAGTCCTTCCCGAAGTGTTACACTTCGTAGCGTTCATGCTCCTAAGTGCCTATACACATCTATGTGATCTTATTGTGGTAAGTAATGGAAGTCATAAGATGATGTTGTGGTACTGAACGTTAAAATTGTGAGTTTTACCGATTCAATTTCTCTTTCACCCTCCTCGGGACGGTGTCTGTGGGGGTTGTTTCGAAGCAGGGGCTGGCCCGATACTAGTCGTTTGACTTTTATTACGGGGGTACCTTGGAAATCGTGGCGATGCGACTGATTACACTCGTTAAGCTACGTCCTTTCACTTTGTGAAGGTAGTGACTGAACACCACATTGCTCGGGAATCCCGGTCCCTGGGAGCAATTGTGCTTAATAAGTCAATGGGTTCGACCTAACCCTCGCACGTAGTAACTTGGTAGTTATTGCCCTACCTTGCAGTTGCTTCCTACGGTTGTTTGGGCGTAACACTAGCTGTTATCGCTTGAATTCCGGGTAATCTATGACCCACCTTCCTACCGTGGGATAAGTGCAAGTCGTGAGATAGGATAAGTTTAAAAATTTGAAAATTTTAACTATAAATTGTATATTTATATACTTATCCTATCTCACGCGATAAAGTCCCTCCCTACCTCCCCACTACATAGATTACCACCGTTCCGGTTTTGTCCTTTTATGGCTCCAAGATCGAGAATGAGTATGTGAGGTGATCACGTGGGTGAGGACTGCGCATGCCTCGTGCTGTCATGGACTAGTGAGCACGACTGAGACAGGAAGGCATGCACAGCACGGGGAGAGGGGCAAGGTAGGTCTTGAGCAAAGTTTTAATTCGTTTCCACTCATGGTCGAATGAAGAGAGAGAGGTGCAAGTCGTGAGATAGGATAAGTATATAAATATACAATTTATAGTTAAAATTTTCAATTATCAGTTGCACTTAGATCCTGGGTATTTTTCTCAGCATAACGTGAAGGACAATGACCGTGAAAGGAAATCCATATTTACTGTCTTTTTTAGGCTTGTTAAAAATATATATATTTCCGTGGACCCAAAAGTTACCATATCACTAATATTTGTTTTATATTTCAAGAGTTTTTAAGTAACATCCTTTTCAATTGAAATTTGGTTTTTGCTTCCGAAACCTTTTTGGTCAGACCATACCATTTGTAACACTGAGCCGTTGTTGGATTCTAAGCCATGTCTCTTGACATGACACACCACAGGACCAAAACAAGTCATCTGGTGATGTGATGTGACTGAATGAGTTAGACACACTTGTCCTTCATGGTATGTTTTAACATTTTGTACAGGAAAGTTTTATTAAGGTGTATGGTGTATTATGAGTTTAACGTATATCTGTATTATCAAATGGGCATTTGGGCACTAAAATATCTTCAGATCAATTTTGTAGTCTACCTTTTCCTTATCTGCAAGTGTTAAATGTTATAGGCCACTGTTGTTTTGCATATATGCATGTTTATTTATTCAAAGCCTCCATTTGTATACATTTGTTGAATATCTATGTATTGGGTCACTCAAGTAATATTGTGGAAATTATAACTTTTGGTTAGAATATTTCTGGGTATTTAACCACACCAACCAAGACACACTTAAATGGACT
This sequence comes from Haliotis rubra, assembly GCF_003918875.1. Lineage (NCBI taxonomy): Eukaryota > Metazoa > Mollusca > Gastropoda > Lepetellida > Haliotidae > Haliotis > Haliotis rubra. The sequence goes on along the minus strand of NW_025766961.1, from coordinate 620,199 downwards.
TTTGAAGAAAAAACATAATACCTAATTTTCATGCCTACAAAAGGTAAAAAGTTGGTATTCTGCACATATCAATTTGCGATACAAAGAATGAACCATGATTGTCTCAATACATAGAGTGACCACAAATGTAGACATGTTATGTTCACCTGTTGTTTTTCTTGTGTCATGTGTCCAGAGACCGAGTAAAAAACACTTGTTCAACTTGAAGAATTCTAAACAGTTGAAATTTGAAAACTAGAGGTCTTGCACACTAGACACAAGTTTATTGTCTGCTAAAGTAGAAAAATGCTTCATGTCTTCACTGACTTTGACCCTGTGTTGACCCATATATACATCATTTGTTTAGTAAAGTCCACCCCTTGTCCTGTCGTGTTAATTTGTCCTTGACCTTTGTTTGGCTTTCTTTCTGCTACTCAAGATCCCTGACTTCAAGTGAAATGTAGTTCTACAAGTTGAGGAGCACCTAAACTGTGCAGGAACTGCTTACAAATCTCAAATTGAGAACCTATATATTCTCATTTCACCATTGATTTTGAATACTCGTTATATGACGTCCATCTTGTTTTTTGTTAAGCCAAATTCCACCTTTCCCTTCCAGGTATTTTTGTTATGGATATTGTACGTGTTTATATGGACATCAGGTGTAAGATGAATGTACAGTTCAACCTTTGTTCCAAGTTAGTTCATGGACCCTGTATGTATTATGGGGTCCATGAGTAGCATACTTTAGTATGGGAACTCCCACCCTCCAGTTCCCTGCCACAGATATCTTTGTGTAAGCCAATCAGTGTCTCCCCAACAAACTCTTTAAAGCCTTCCGAGCTCGGCCCATTTGTCATTTAGCCAGTTGTCAGGGAGACGGTATCATTCTTCTGCTGAGACTAAGCAAGGGGACATAACAAGGACTATATGCTCTGTTTGCTCAACGTCTGAAGTAATGATAACAATCTGTTATAGCCACGATTAGGCCATTGGTTACATGTGATAGACCTTCCACTCTGTTGATCTAAGCGACCATAATAAATAGATGTAGGTCTAACTCACGGTTGAGTCTGGCATTATAATTCTGTGGAGTGGGAAGATGGGATCACATCAGTTACTTAGAAAAGGGGCAGAAAACATGGCTATCCGGCCCATGAAAGAAGGGTGCATGATGTTGATTTATCTATTGGTATGTATTGTTTTAACACTGTTAATGGTCTAGCTGGGGTATTCATATCTCTCGCAGCTCCCTAATGTTTTTTTGTATTGGACTTGTCACTCCACCGAGCTACAACTATTCTACAGTGTTTTCCTAACAGCTATGTGTCAGATGTCAGTGTCTACATTCCTCAACAGATTTTTTTCTATTTTCTTTATGATAATAAGTGTTATATGATTTGGTGGACATTGACTTTCCCAGATCAGTCAATACTTTAAGACAGTTTTGTAGATATCTTAAACTTGTAAAGATAAACAGTACTGTGCATCAACCATGAAAACATCTCCGTGGTCATTTGCACTTAGTATGAGTGTAAGTAGAGGAATAAAACAGTATAAGGAGGTCAACACAAGCCCCTAGCTTCACTCTGTGCTGAAACCCTAACAGAAGAAGCCAAGCGTTTCATTGTAAAACTTTCATACATTGCACTGGTCCTTGTTAGTCCTTGAACTTGTCTTATGTGCTTGCTATGTGGGATAGGTGGTGCCGGCTGGCATACAACTAATCTCAATGCTAACTCTGTAGCGTCAGGCTGCCATAAGCTTGTCAAACGAGAAGCTCCAGACGATCCTGAGTATGACCCTAAACACACGGCTACAGACAAAACTGACATCAGTGGTGAGTCTAGCAGTACATGGGTGTAGTGAAACAGTTAGTTGTATGGAAATTAGTATTTACAGTTTCATTTTTCATTCTCATATACCAATTCATTTATGAAATGTATAAGATAATTAATTTGAAATAAACAAATATTTTATTATTACGGTAATAAGTAATTGTGTTAAAGATAATTTGTTGTATAGAAATACCAGTGTACCCTCACCATAGACTTAGTATGTAATATGCCAAGTGGTAATGTTAGTTGTTACTATCTGCCCATAGCTCTTCCTTTACTTGCATCTGTTCCATCTTTAACCCCTGATGTGCCCCTTGTTATGACATCACCCATGTATCTGCATATGCCTACATATGCCACATGCAGGTTCATGTCTGTATGTATAATGCCTTTGTTTGTAGGCATGTCATTGTAGTTATCTAACATTTATTTTAATGTATAGTAGCAGAGAGTCACTATTTCATCACATATTTTCACAGCAATCATCACAACACTTCCAAATTTTGGTTGGTTGTTTATTGCCATAAATGCATTTGTTGATGTTCCTGAATTACTTGTTTTGAGGGGCAGTGGGGTAGCCTAGTGGTTGAAGCGTTCGAAGACGAAGGCCCGGGTTCGATTCCCCACATGGGTACAATGTGAAGCCCATTTCTGGTGTCACCCTGCTGTGATATTGCTGTAATCTTGCTAACTGCAGCGTATAACTCACTCACTTGTTTTGAATTTTAATTGAATGAAAAGAATAAGTTTCCGTTGTATTTGCCAGAAACTGTTGATTGTGAGTTTGAATCCCAGTTTTGTTTCTAGGTTTGTAGGCACCATACCTGTGGTCATGGGTTTCTCAAACCTGAAACTGACATGACTTCAGACTTCCCTCCCACCTCACGCTGACACTGTGTGATATAACTGGAATACTGTTTAAAGGGACATTATACCCAACTCACTCACTCACTCACCCACTCCATTAATGTTTCAATTATTTCACTCTGTTTGATTTCTGTGAGGCTGTGATACTTTCATGACATCAGTAAACTCATCTGAGTCTGTAGGAGTGACACATCTGTCGGTATCATCACTCAAAAGGTCTTTGTGCATCAGATAGGTCCTTTTTCAGCTGACTAGACGTTTTGGTTGGAACCATGTCATTTTGTCATTGTCATGGAAACTTGAGAATTTATAACAAGAAAGGTAACTTGAATGGTATCTTGTATACCTTGTCTTGAGGGGAGAGTCAGTAGAGTACTGTTCAAGAATCTGCTGGTCATCCCTACATATTCAAATTCTCGTCAGTTCCTTAGATCCTCTGTAGGCTTTCAAAACATATTTATTTGGGTGATGTTTTGTACAGGATCTGCTGACCCTGGTAAACCAAAACATCAAAAATAGACATATAATCTGACATGTTTTGTAAAACCAACCAAACCAGCCCAGGATGGTAATAGGCCCATTGGTCCTTTGACCCACTGATCCACTCTTGGACTTACACCAAATGACAAGATAAGAAGTTCCTGTCCATTACACCAATATTCAATCAGATGGTCATTGTGAATCAGTGCCATGTATCGTCTGGTGGTGTAGGCTTCTAATAAATATATACACTTCATGTAATACCAATATCAAGCGTGCCATTATCACATTGTCATCAGACTTAAACCATTCCTCATTTTAAACATCATCAGATTGTTTTTTATTGTTTTTTAGAAATCCTATCATGTTATAGATAGAGACACTGCCAGTGTGTGTGTTTATCAGTATTGAGCATTTAGATCATATGCACCTTAAGTGTGTTGGGTGTACCAGAATTCTCTTTGACCATATTTGTTATCATATCAACAGCCCATATTTTGTGTGGTGTTTAAGATACATATGTGCTTCTTCTGTTACTGACCAATAGACATCCTTCAATATCTTCTCAATCCATCTGTGGGTTGACTTTGTCAGTTAATTTGAATACTGGTAAATTGATTCAGCTTTATGGTAGATGAAATTTGTGGTAAATTAATTTATATCAAATCAATAAATGCATTTTTAAACATGTGATTTTGGTATTAAGTATTGGGTTGGTTAAATCAGTCTCTACAAACAGTTTTATTAGCTGTTGTTTAAGTTCATGAACTTAGGTGTGCAGTACGGTAACAGCGGCAGGGCTAGACTCAGGCAGTACTGAATTCACCAGTATATTGTTTATCCATGTTCTAGTTGTTCTATGTGTGATGCCTGTGCTGTAGAGAACTGACTGATGTGTTTACTCTGTGCTACACAGGCAGCCTCGCGTCTGCCACATGTGTCCAGGAGGCCTCCCAGTCCAGGTTCGTCATCTACAACACGCAGCGGAAGGCCAGCAACTTGACAGAGTGCCACCAGTTCTGTTTCAACAAAAACTACACCTACTTTGTAATGACGGTGGACAATGACTGTTTCTGTGGCGACGTCAATGTCAACTGCACCTGTGCTTGTGAAAAATCCTATACAATCATCGCAGGGGCCAAGGGTATAATGTCGGGAATCAAGGTCAACTATACATCTCCCGTCGTCATAGGAACTCCCGACACCCTGGCTCTTCAATGGGACGTCACGTATGACACCATGGAAGTGGACTTCGGAGATGGCAGCCATATTGTGACAACATCCTTGACGTCAGTGTCACATACATTTCTGTATCCGGGCAACTTCCAACTGAAGATAAAACTGTGCTGCTCTGAGTGTGGGAGCTGTGGTGAGGTGGATACTTCTATCAAGGTCTCCAGTCTGGATGATGATGGGAAGTTGTGGTGTGAGGATTGTGTGAAACTGTCGGAGCCGGCATCTGTGAATGCCTGGTTTACCTATGGCTACAACTCTGAGATCGTCTGGAGCAGAACTGCACAGGAGGGCTCTGATACAGGTAATATATAACATTTAGCCTTTCAGCAAATGTGCTCTATAACACTGAGTTTTCTTCGATTGCAATGTTTTATTGCCAGCATGTATTGTCTTGTACTGAAGCCCAGTTAATCCTTTAAGGTGAAATTGTCCAGAGTTATGAATCATCAGTAAGGAGTAACATTCTGCAGAGGTCATATATATATACGTAGTTACCAGTGTGGGGTGCATAAAACAACATTAGCTGAAAATTTTCGGGCTGGAATTCAATGGTATAAGCAGTAAATGAAACCTAGAACTATATTAAATACCTTTATATGCACAACTCAACAAATGAGGGGAAAAGAAATCAAATTTACAATTTCTCCTTTTAGCGAAATGTCTATAAAGGACAAACTGAAAAGAACTCTTAACAATGATATTGTTTATGCGAACAGTAAATTTATGTCATAACAAACTGTTTCTAATAGCCATTTTGAGTTTGTTTCGGAGTTTTAGATGTGGCCAGTTTTACTTCTTTGATTGGCATTCTAGAAGTTGGGTAGATGAAGAAAGAGGACTATTTTTATGGATATACAACTTCTTTATTCTATGTTCCGACATAGATTCTAATGTCATTGTCAAGCCAGTGGTGTAGGTGGAACTGATGCTTTCATTGATGAGTTCATTGATGCTGTCAGGGGAAAGGTGGGTGTCAAGGGTGGAGTGGATTTCTTTGACTCTGGATTTGATGACAGCGAGGGCTTCTTCACGGGGGACATTGGTGAAAAGATCAACCATGTCATAGCTTATCCGCTTGCTTGACAACGACATTAGAATCTATGTCGAAACGTCGCCTGTATAGAATAAAGAAGTTGTATATCTATAGAAATAGTCCTCATTCTTCAGTTTTACTTTATAGAAAATAAACATAAAGACATGTTCATCTGAGCTGTGTTAGTTATATATTTGGTCTCCATCACTCTATAACTTGTCAAAAGTGGTTTGGCTGGACAGGCTCGATCACTTTGTTGACTGTATGTCATCGTTTGACTTTAACATCCCAAACCAGGGTCCCACAGGAAGCCCAATGACTAATTTCAAGGATCAAGGAAATTTCAGGATGCTGTAAAGAAATGAAATGGTTTTTCCTTATCCTGACTCATGCTCTTTTGCTTGTCTTCTTCTTCTTGCGAACATAGTGGAACACTTGTATCTCCTTAATTGAAGCTCCCTTCAATGTAAAATCACTAATTGGTACTCACCAAGAGTTGCCTCCCTTGCCCTTTTGGCGGGAACAGGTGTCGCCACCCTCTGGCCTCATGCTTCACTCTCTCCTTCTTCGCCCAGTGAGCAGGATGTGAGAGCGCCTGTGTCTCCTTACACACTATATCCTTTGGTTTTCTTAGTTTATTACCTCTTATAGGTTACTATAGAGGTATAGCTAGTATCCTTCATTAATTTGCATTGATAATTAATCATTATTTCTACTGTTTATTCCGTGAGTTAAGTGATTGTTCAGCTAGTATTACGTTGATGAAAATCTGTACTATTTGCAGTTCACGTTTTTCTGTTGCTGACCATGTATTATGCCCTAGTTGTGCTTTCACGCCTTGTGCGTTTGATTCGCGTTGCAGTTACTGCATTAATCTATCTAATTCTGCTTTTCATAAATATCTTTGCGTCTTGAGGCGTACGCAGAATAGGTCCGCCAAACAAAGGGTTAGACATGGCCGATACGCCAGTTCCCCATCCAGTCAGCTGCTGTCGATCGACCCCCTCCCGTCTGGTGTTCGCTAGAGACTCCGTCGGGAAGAGAGGCGTGGGATGCAGTCCGCCACCTCTAAGAAGCGTCCTGCCTCCCCAGGCGTCCCGTCATCGCAGCCAAAGTCAAGAGGGCCTCGGCGTCTTCTCAGCGCGAGACCGGACCCCAGGGCAGCGTCGACCTCAAGGGGAAGTCACTGAAGTCGTCAAGAACTTTCTCAGCGAGATCGTTCCAGCCGCCCGAACTGGGCCTCACGATGATCAGCCGATCATCATCCCTGGCGTCGCCACAAGAAGCGGCCGGTGACAGCTACAGTGACATCAGCAGAGATCGCCATGCAGCCTGATGTCTCTACACTGATGTCAGGCGACTTCCCTGAGGGCTCAGCAGCTGTCATCGCAGAGAGGGCACCGACTACTTCGTCGCAGACCATCCCAGGCGAGCTGTTGCGGCAGATCATGACCATGATGGAGGCCACTACAGGCGGGAGAAGCAGCCAGCCCAGGGCCTGAGCAGCATGAGGCGACACCCCAGAGGCACCCCAGTCAGCGTAGCAGCCCGGCGAAGCAGCCGAGAGAAGGAAGTCACAGACCACCTCGGCGAAGGACCCAGATGTACAGTCTTAGCGAAGGCCTTGGCGAAGAGCGGGAGAGATCGTCACCGTCCTCGGCCTCATCCTCAGATGCGGACTCAGACCACCAGACATCGCGGAAGCCGTCCGCGGAGGTCAAGGCGCCGCTCCCCAGGTCGGGCGCAGAGGAAGCTGCGAAGGCCGTCACACAGATCGTCATCGTCCAGAAGGGCGTCGAGGGACTACTCAAGAGCAGCGAAGCTATCAACATTCTCCTCGCCAGATCTCCGAGAAGGTCATCCCATAGGCGCCAGATCACCTAGGCGATCTCCCGCCGTTCACCTGCGCCCGATCTCCGCGTACATCACCCACGTCGATCACCTGCGCGGAGTCACCACACAAGTCTGCACACAAGTCTACAGTCAGGTCTCCCCAAAGCGTCACCCGACATAGAGATAGCAGCACACAGTTCACCATCAGAAGAGCATCAACCTCTCATCACCGATGCTGGTACAGAAGATGATGGAGGCATCATTTTCTCAGGCGGCTGAGATAAGATATTGGATGGTAAACAACCTAGATTTATCTTCACCGTCCAAGAGTGGCAACTCAAGCGCAGACATACCTGATGAAGGAAGGCGATGCAGGCGTCGTCACCCTACCTCCGATCGACCCGATTGCTGCGGTGCCACAGAATCTAGATACAGCCTTCCATAAAGCCGCGAAAGTGCAGACACCACATCTGCCGAACTTTCCGCTAAGAAGTTCTCCACGCACAACATGGACCCCTTCCTGAAGGCACAAGACATCGATGACAACTACAAGCTGATCAGCGATGTTAAGAACTAAGAACTACAAGATTGGCGATGCGCAAGCTGGTGCAGATAGAAACCATGGCCGAGAGGCATGTTTTGGCCTAAATAGATCTAGAGCGATCAATGAGACACTTATCACCAGATTTACGTATCGACCTCTGAAGATGATAGGATGATCTACTCGGCCCTACTGATGCAAAGAAGGACCAGCAGTTCCTTACAGATCATCTCACATCTGTCTCAGCAGCGCTGACCTTAGCTTCGTCGTCAAGGCCTCCTCGCTTCCTGCAGCTGGGGTGAGAACTTTACAGCTCCACTCTATACAGCCCGTGGTCTTCCCCATCCATCTTTGGCGGAGGAATAGACAAAGTCTCCAAGGAAGTCACTAAGGACTCAGAGAAGTCCTTATGATCAAGTCGATGGACACGCTAGCCAGCGTCATCAGGCAGACTTCACAAAGATACTCAGGGAGATCTAAGTTCTCGGGACTACAGAAAGCGCGGGATAGGAAGATAGCCAGCGCCAGGGGAAAAGATTCTTTTAAATTAAGCCCATATGGCAACTATAGAGGAGGGTCAGGAAGAGGCAGGACACCCAGAGGTTCCGCAACTATAAGCAGCTGAAAGACAGGTTGGAGCGACTGGAGTCTTCCACCCCAGCCGTTCCAGTACAACCGTCACAAGTGGGTGGGCGCCTCCAACTACACTGGGAGAACTGGGGAATGTTACAAGACCCTTATGTCTCCAACATTCTTCAACCACAGTTTCAGTATCCCACTACAGGCCGCCTCCGCTGACAGTCAACCCTCACAAGTTAGACTTACAGGCACAACAACTACCAAAGTTAAGAGAGGCTGTTACATCACTCATAACCAAGCAGGCCATAGAAGTACTAGATCAAGTAAACATCAGAACCAGGCTTCTACTCCCCAGTTTTCCTAGTACCCAAGAAAAACTCCAAGGAGAAATACAGACTCATTTACAACATGAGCTTTTTCAACAGGAATTATCTCGCCAAACCACCAAAGTTTAGCATGATACACCTACCTCAGTTCACGGCAGTTGATTAAGCCCCATGGATTACATGGCCAGTATAGATCTGCAAGGCGCATATCTACACATCCCGATACATCCCGAATCCAGGAAATATCTAAGATTTACACTAGGCGGGCTACATTACCAATGGAAAGTACTCCCATTGAATATCATCAGCCCCCTGGCTATTCGCGAGGATAAGCGAAACCTATTGTCACCTATCTACATCGTCTAGGGCTCGCAGTGCGTTCTACCTCGACGGACGGGATACAAGTAGATCAAGATCCACAGCGTCTCAAACTACAGTTAAACTACATCATAAAGCTACTAACACAGCTAGGATGGTTAGTAAACTTACTCAAGTCGGACCTAGTACCATCGCCAAGATCTGCAGTTCCTAGGCATTCGATTTATCCGCGAATCTCAACCGTATCGTCGTACCAGAAGACCGTTGGCTCAAGATCCAACAGACCATTCCGCCAGCTCTACTCTCTCCGTTACCACTACGACAATGGCAGAGCTTGTTGGGTCTCCTCACATCAGCCCAAGACATGACAGTCAGAGGCAGATTACAGTTCGCCCGTTACAGGTCTTCATCAATGCACATCTCGGCGACCTACAACCATTCAGTCTACGAAACATCTCAGACCTCATCTACTATGGTGGACCAGGAGGTCGAATGTCTGCGAAGGTATTTGTTTAGCAGAGCAGAATTCAAAACCCATCTATATGTAGGCGCGTGGCTCCAAGGTTGGGGAGCTCATCACCGCCAACCGGACGGCATCAGGGTTATGGAATCAGCAAGAAAGCAAGCTCCATATAAACATGTTAGAGATGAAAGCTGTAATCAGCGCCATACTTCATTGGAGCACCATTCTACAGAATCGCGCTAATGATTCATACCGACAACTTCGACAGTGGCGTTCTATGTGAACAAACAAGGCTCAGCGAGATCACTGAACCTATTGACTTTAAGCTTTCAACTGTTCGATCTAATCCACGATCTAAACCTACATGTCAGAGCATGTCACATTCCGGAGCCAAGAATGTACTAGCAGGCGCTCTCTCTCGGCCACATCAACCGTCACCGACAGAATGGATGCTCAATACAGAAATATTTGCACAGATAATCAAGCAAATAGGGGCGCCGCTAGTAGATCTATTAAGCCACTGCGCTTCAACAATCAGCTACCGACATTACGTGTCACCAGTCCCAGACCCACAAGCATGGGCAGCGGGCGGCTCTAAGCATATCCTGGGAAGGCCTCAATGCGTGCAGCGTTTCCGCCGCCAGCAATAATACCTCAAGTGTTACAGAAAATCAGACAAACACAGAGCCTCCAACTCACTTTGGTGCGCCCTACTGGCCGGCCAGAGCGTGGTTTCCCATTCTAATTCAAGAAATCGGTCAACCAACACTAGAGCTACCCAAAGCTCAAATCTATTAATACATCCACACACCAAACAGGTGCGGAAGCCCAGAAGTATTCCAACTTCGCATTATGGACTGTATTAAAATGTGTTTAAACAAGAGAGGATATTCTACCAGGGTGACAAAAGCGGTCAACGCCTTACATAATTCTACCGCGTGGCAATGCGGCGACAAGTGGCACAGTTTTGAAAATTACGCAGCAAATAAAGGGATTTACAGCGAGAGATGCTACTCATCCACAAGTGGCAGATTATTTGTGTTACTTACGGCAAAACAAACATTTAAAAGGCTCGACATTGTCAACATATCTTGCAGCTTAGTTCTGTGATTACTATGAGAGCGGGTGTCAAATTGACTAAAACTCCAGAGTTACTGGCCTTACTACGTGCTTTCGATTGGAGGACCAAAGCGGAAGTTCCACGCCCCAGCTTGGGATCTGAATATAGTGCTACAACACCTCACAAGTGAGGCTTATGAACCGTTGGAATCGACAACTTTTGAATTTCTCTCACAGAAAGCGCTTTTCCTGTTATCTCTAGCCACAGCAGCCAGGATGTCAGAAATTCGCACTAGATTATGAGAGGATACAGTTTGATGACAATCAAAACACAGCACACCTGGGACTAAGATGGGATTTCATCGCCAAAAATCAACTACCAGGTCAACCAGACAGGTTATTCCATATCCCTGCACTATCCTCGATTCTCGGATCTCAAGATACACTGGACTTATCTCTATGCCCAGTCAGAGCTCTCAAAATCTATTCTGACGTTCCAAAACAAAGTGAAGATTTCTCAAGCGATTATTCATTCCTTGTCGGCAACAACTCAGACAGAAGTCTCTCGTACCACCATATCTATATGGATAAGAACTGTCATGCCAGCCTACAAGGCAGCAGGACTGGACCCTCCAACAGCATCAAATCCCCATGAGATCAGGGCATTGGCTTCCACTCTCGCCCTACGGTAACTGTTCATTGAATACAATTATGGAAGGATGCTTTTGGAAATCTAACATGGTGTTTGCTAATCACTATCTGAGAGATATCACCACCGAGGGCGTCTCAGGTATTCACCATTTCGGTCCCTTGGTCCTCGCACAGCAGTTGACAGTCCCTCGTAGCGTTAACACATAGTCTTACGAGATTAATATGCATAATTGATACATGCATTATCTAGCTTATAACTCTCACGGAGTTCTAGCACTATGTATATACTTAGCTTAGGTCTACTCACCCTTAAGCTTTTACTGATGATTATGTTCAGTTGTATAGCTTCTCTATCAGAGTGGCTTTGATATTGTTATTTGATAATATCACAGTATATTATTATTGTAAATACCCCAGTATGGCAAATATAACCTATGGCTTATAATAGAGGAAATATCCTAAGTCTATGCCTTTATGAAGTTCCGTGGGGAGTTATTACAGTTATATCTATATAAATCACTAATTCTATAAATCCAAAGTATTCTGTTTTGCCCACCTCCGTTTCCGTAGGATTCTACAAACAAAAGAGCATGAGTCAGGATAAGGAAAATATGTAATTTTTAGAGTAAAATTGATATTTTATACTTATCCTGACTCATGAAGTTGCTCCCTCCATCCTCCCCACATAACACTTTGGATTTCCCTGTAAATTCAAGTGTTGGGCTCGCAAAATCAGGAGAGAGTGAAGCATGAGGCCAGAGGGTGGCGACACCTGTTCCGCCAAAGGGCAAGGGAGGCAACTCTTGGTGAGTACCAATTAGTGATTTTACATTGAAGGGAGCTTCAATTAAGGAGATACAAGTGTTCCACTATGTTAAGAAGAAAGAAGACAAGCAAAGAGCATGAGTCAGGATAAGTATAAAATATCAATTTTACTCTAAAAATTACATATCAACTTAGTGTACAGCAATCAATATATTGTACAACAATCAACTTAGTGTACAGCAATCAATATACTGTACAACAATCAACTTAGTGTACAGCAATCAATATACTGTACAACAATCAACTTAGTGTACAGCAATCAATATACTGTACAACAATCAACTTATCAACTTAGTGTACAGCCATCACTATTTTGTACAGCAATCAATATATCAATATTCTGTACAACAATCAACTTAGAGTACAGCAATCAATATACTGTACAACAATCAACTTAGTGTACAGCAATCAATATACTGTACAACAATCAACTTAGAGTACAGCAATCAATATACTGTACAACAATCAACTTAGTGTACAGCAATCAATATACTGTACAACAATCAACTTAGAGTACAGCAATCAATATACTGTACAACAATCAACTTAGTGTACAGCAATCAATATACTGTACAACAATCAACTTAGAGTACAGCAATCAATACATTGTATTCATATGCTTGAACTTACACTTACAACAGTACTGGCACTAGGATCTCTTTGTAAAAGGGGGACATATTTGATATGGATGTCTGTTTTAGGTCTGTCAGCGAGGCTTGGATCGGACTGAACAAATCGGCATCACTGGACAACTATGTCTGGACAACCGGTAACCTGTTCCGTGGCTCTACAGATGGTCTGAGGATGGAGTGTGGCTACCTTTCAGATGATGACATCATTGACACTTATGGCTGTTTAGATAAACACAGCTTCATATGTGAATACACCCCAAACGGTGAGCAGAGTTAACTCTTGTCTAATTACAATCCCACCTGCCATTAACTGATCACCAATAGTCCACACACATGATATCGCCATAGTGGATCTGCAGTGCGGCCTATAATGCTGTAATTGTGTTTGAATTAGCTGATCATTATATAGTGCTCATGAATTACTTGACACCATGTTTAATATTGTTCATGTTTGTGTACACTAGCTTTTTATGCCCCGCCGCGTGTTTAGCACGAAGCGGGGGATATAGTATTAGGCTCTGTCCGTCCGTCAGTATGCACAAATTGGAATATGTTAAGAACCGTTGACTAGATTCTTGTCATATTTGGTACCTAGGTTCATCACAGTATGAGACATGTCCCAGTCAGGTTTGCTGATCTTGACCTTCATTGAGCTTTAACGTTTTACCCTTGTCAGTGAGATATCTCAAGGGGCGGTTGGGTAGCCTAGTGGTTAAAGCGTTCGCTCGTCACGCCGAAGCCCCGGGTTCGATTCCCCACATGGGTACAATGTGTGAAGCCCATCTCTGGTGTCCCCTGCCGTGATATTGCTGGAATATTGCTAAAAGCGGCGTAAAACTAAACTCACGCACGAGATATCTCAAGAACCGTTCACTGGATTTTTTTCATACACCAATCTTCATGTAGGGGAGGTGCAGAGCCCAGTCGATTTTGGTGACCATCACGTAATTTTCAAGGTCACAGTGGCACTTTGAAGATTTCAGCATGTTAACCTGCATGTTAAGCTTGTCAGTGAGATACCTCAAGAACCATTCACTGGATTTTCTTCATATTTGACACTAAGCTTTATCTAGGGAAGGCGCAGGGCCCAGTCGATTTTGGTGACTTTCACATACTTTTCAAGGTCACAGCAACACCTTTAAGATTTCAGCATGTTAACCTGCATGTTAAGATTATGAGCAAGCTATCTCAAGAAGTCGGTTCACTGGATTTTCTTCATAGACTTTCAAGAATTCTCTTGAATGTTTTTTGATAAGTAATTTCTTTATTACTACTTTTGCATATTTCATACACCATGACATTCATGTCAAGATCAAAGTGAGTCTTGAAAATATTTGTGTGTTTGAACAGCTACAGAGCATGTTATCAAGAGAGGTTGACTGGTCATGTTTTTGTCGACATTTAACTTCATCTTAAACCTCCGACCTTCACTTTCATTACTTTTAAATTTGATTTGATAATTTGCGACGGGGGATTATGTCACCTTAGTGACAATGCTTGTTGTATTTTAATTCATGGCAAGGTTTTCTGTGGCATTTTTATTAGCTGACCAAGTACAAGGTCTTGGTTTCTTTTATGTTTGCTTGAAATGGAAAGAAATTAGGCCTGCTTAAAAACTGTAACTTGTTTTCTGAATGCCTGATAAAAGAATTGACAAGGCTTCTGTTTCACTATTGCACTGAATGATGTCACTCAACTCAGCAATACCACATATTAGTGGTATACAGCTTCTAATCAGTCATGTTGAGCATGGTAATTGACTATTACAATTCAATTACGAAAACAGCACACCTGGCAAGAATTAAAACACAAATGAGAGTTATCTCCCGTAGACTCGTGAGTACAGTGTTGATTTTGATTGACCTGGGATCAATTCTCCATTGGTAACAATGTCTGTAGCCTATTTCTGGTTTCTCCCTCACTCACTCAATCAATAACTCCTTCACTGGTTTTCCTAAATTACTTCCACTATATTTCTGACAGTTCCACTTCCCCCATCCTCCCATCAGCCATATTTAACGTTGTCTTTTCTTCACTGCACATGTAGATTTCCTGTGTTCCAGATGTGGTGAGCGCGGAGGTACACATTGCTGGTAGTCTGGAGATGGAGGATGTGGGTCAGCCAACAACAGAGCTAGCCTCGTCTAACGATGCTGCCGTCTTATCATACAGCCTCATGTACATGCCAGGTCTGTCATTGTGTCAATAGATGTCTTCATTTGTTGTAAAGTGCGTCAGTCCTAAGAATGATCCTTGGTCTATTGGAACAATGCTTCATGTGTTTTGCTGAAACTTCCGGGACCTGCATCACACAGGTTGTCCTTTGAATCAGTATGGCGCACTATCATAATGAATGAACTGCTGTCTTAAGATCATCACCCACTGGAATGGTTTGTGTAGTGTATTTCAATATTATTTCAGGTCACTGGTTTACTGTGAGTGGCAAGGTTCTCTGGTTCACCTTCAGGGCTGAATCACTGCCAGCTGACACCCTCATCAAGTTGGTCATCTACCGCCCCAACTGCACAACAGACATTGAAAACAAGCCAGGTGAGTTATATACCTGTGCCTTAACGGCAGTGTTGTGTCACCAGGTTGAGGTCCATTGACGTATTGTACCTCCCGGGTGGGTCTGATTGGGGTGTTGTGTCACCATGTTGAGGTCCATTGATGTATTGTACCTCCCGGGTGGGTCTGATTGGGGTGTTGTGTCACCAGGTTGAGGTCCATTGACGTATTGTACCTCCCGGGTGGGTCTGATGGGGTGTTGTGTCACCATGTTGAGGTCCATTGATCGTATTGTACCTCCCGGTGGGTCTGATTGGGGTGTTGTGTCACCATGTTGAGGTCCATTAACGTATTGTACCTCCCGGGTGGGTCTGATTGGGGTGTTGTGTCACCATGTTGAGGTCCATTGATGTATTGTAAATCCCGGGTGGGTCTGATTGGGGTGTTGTGTCACCATGTTGAGGTCCATTGATGTATTGTACCTCCCGGGTGGGTCTGATTGGGGTGTTGTGTCACCAGGTTGAGGTCCATTGACGTATTGTACCTCCCGGGTGGGTCTGATTGGGGTGTTGTGTCACCATGTTGAGGTCCATTGATGTATTGTACCTCCGGGTGGGGTCTGATTGGGGTGTTGTGTCACCATGTTGAGGTCCATTGATGTATTGTACCTCCCGGGTGGGTCTGATTGGGGTGTTGTGTCACCATGTTGAGGTCCATTGATGTATTGTAAATCCCGGGTGGGTCTGATTGGGGTGTTGTGTCACCATGTTGAGGTCCATTGACGTATTGTACCTCCCGGATGGGTCTGAATGGGGTGTTGTGTCACCATGTTGAGGTCCATTGATGTATTGTACCTCCCGGGTGGGTCTGATTGGGGTGTTGTGTCACCAGGTTGAGGTCCATTGACGTATTGTACCTCCCGGGTGGGTCTAATTGGGGTGTTGTGTCACCATGTTGAGGTCCATTGATGTATTGTACCTCCCGGGTGGGTCTGATTGGGGGTGTTGTGTCACCATGTTGAGGTCCATTAACGCATTGTACCTCCGGGTGGGTCTGATTGGGGTGTTGTGTCACCATGTTGAGGTCCATTGATGTATTTTACCTCCCGGGTGGGTCTGATTGGGGTGTTGTGTCACCAGGTTGAGATCCATTGACTTATTGTACCTCCCGGGTGGGTCTGATTGGGGTGTTGTGTCACCATGTTGAGGTCCATTGATGTATTGTACCTCCCGGGTGGGTCTGATTGGGGTGTTGTGTCACCAGGTTGAGGTCCATTAACGTATTGTACCTCCCGGGTGGGTCTGATTGGGGTGTTGTGTCACCAGGTTGAGGTCCATTGACGTATTGTACCTCCCGGGTGGGTCTGATTGGGGTGTTGTGTCACCAGGTTGAGGTCCATTGACGTATTGTACCTCCCGGGTGGGTCTGATTGGGGTGTTGTGTCACCAGGTTGAGGTCCATTGATGTATTGTAAATCCCGGGTGGGTCTGATTGGGGTGTTGTGTCACCAGGTTGAGGTCCATTGATGTATTGTAAATCCCGGGTGGGTCTGATTGGGGTGTTGTGTCACCATGTTGAGGTCAATTGACGTATTTTCTTGCCTCACACATAAATGTCGTTTTCTGATTGGCTGAGCGTTCTTCTATTATTTTCAGTGTACCCCGCTTATAAGCGAGTAACATTTTCTATGTATCCCGCTGGCACTTCGTAGTAGTAATTCTTTATCTCGAATAACATTGAATCACGTATGATGTACGGAAATTATCGAAGTTTTGCCAATGCAAATTAATGGAAGGGAGATAACTCTTGTCGTCTGGTGCTCCATGCTATGATTCGATACCCATGCTTCAAGCAGTTCAAAATTACCATTGAGGTGTTCGGTAAGATAAATACATTGTTCACTGGTCCCTCGGGGCCCATGGGTTGATGTACCCTCGATGTTTGTTTATGTTCCCCTGAGCCCGAAGGCGGTGTTGTGTCACCAGGTTGAGGTCCATTGATGCATTGTACCTCTAGGGTGGGTCTGATTGGGGTGTTGTGTCACTTAAAGGGATTGATGAGGTGTATGTCAAGGCACCTAGTTACATATGCTGATACAAAACTGTTACATTGTTAAGGGATGTTTACACTATCACATTCATGCTACATACAATATCATAGGACGTTTACTTGCACTATCATGTACACGGCTATAGGATGGTTACATTGTTTCATACATTGTTCTAGGATTGTTACATGCATTGTAACTGTTATACACACTGTAGGATGGTTAATACATTGTAACATAAACTGTTATAAACACTGTAGGATGGTTAATACATTGTTACCTATTCTGTTATATACACTGTAGGTTTGTTAATACATTGTTACCTAAACTGTTATATACAGTAGGATGGTTAATACATTGTAACCTAAACAGTTATATACACTGTAGGATGGTTAATACATTGTTACCTAATCTGTTATATACACTGTAGGATGGTTAATACATTGTTACCTAATCTGTTATATACACTGTAGGATGATTAATACATTGTTACCTAAACTGTTATATACAGTAGGATGGTTAATACATCGTTACCTAAACAGTTATATACACTGTAGGATGGTTAATACATTGTTACCTAAACTGTTATATACACTAGAGGATGGTTAATACATTGTTACCTAAACTGTTATATACAGTAGGATGGTTAATACATTGTTACCTAAACTGTTATATACACTGTAGGATGGTTAATACATTGTTACCTAATCTGTTATATACACTGTAGGATGGTTAATACATTGTTTCTTAAACTGTTATATACAGTAGGATGGTTAATACATTGTTACCTAAACTGTTATATACACTGTTTCATGCACAGTTCTTTAAATGTTGCATAGTTTGTTACATGTGCTGTTGTAGGATTGTTACATACATTGTAACATAAACTGTTACACACACTGTTGTGGAATTGTTGCCTACAATGTGACAAGATTGTTTATCTTTTCAGGTTGTGGAGGGAACCAGTTCTTTTCCTGCGACAATAAAACCAACAGCTGCATCGGACGACCATCAGGCTGTTCCAGCGGCAATATGTGCTACTTGTTTAATGAATGTATCACTCAAAGTCAAGCCTGCAGCTGCAGCGGTGCCCACTCCGGAAGCATCACATGTGGCAGGAACCCTATCGTCACTGGCCGCACACCGGTCTATACAAGTGTCGGCCACACATCAGCACAAATCCCCAAACTTAGCCCTCTCCTTTACAAAGTGAAGGCCAGCATTAGAGTTCAACCTGGGGATTTCATTGGTGTGTTGTATCAGGGAAATAAACGCCCCATCAAGTGCATTACGGACACCGAATCTCAGTGGAGTCATCTCCTGTACTCAGTACCAACTGTGACGGGTGAAAATAGTGATATCCCAACATCCATCAGTCCCGATGAACATCAACTGTGCATGATCAATGCCTTCTACTCCAAAACAGAGACAGTCCCACTCCCATCCCAACTGGCTTCGCTACCTGAGATTGGTTTGTACACCTTCCAGTACAAGGTACAGAGCAGTGGCACTATTCAGACATGCAATGTGACAGCAGTAGAAGAGGTCGGCCAGATTGTGTGGGTGAATCCACGTCTTGTCTCCGGTAACATACAAGTCGAGCTCAATGACATTGCCACTCTGGTTGCCAAAGTTACCAGTGGGTCCCATCTGATATATGAATGGACAATTGGGGGCGTGAATGTCACCAATAATATGACCCTGACTGAAACCTGCCCTCCTAGTGTGGACAACTCATCGGTGAAGTGTTTAACCAACGATACGTCCCTTGTGAAACCATTCACTTTCATACAGCACACATTTACTGCTCCAGCAGAACTAAGACTGAAGGTATCAAACAAAGTGAGTACTGTGGAGAAGACATATTCCGTCTCCCTTGGTCCATGTATGCCGATACAGGGACTTCAGCTTTGTCACGAGAGCTGCCAGACACCAAGTGGATGCGCCGATCCATGTCAGCCGTTCATTAAGCCTGACGTCCCCACGTTCTTCCAGGTGATGTACACACAGGGCAGCTCAGACAGCACCTACACCTTCCTAGTGAATGGCACAGAGGAGTCCGGGACTCGTAACAGCAACCGGTCGCTAACATTTAAATCTACTGGATTCCATAGGGTTACTGTCAACATGACATGCGGCACCCATTCCGACACTGCAGGACTTGGTGTCCATGTCAAACAGGCTGCCAACGTTACAGATCTGAAAGTTTTGGTGCCAGCAGGAGTAGTTATTAATGAAAGTTTTGTACTGAGAGTAACAAGTCATGTAAATAACAACACCGACATTGAGATCATTGTTGATTTTGGTGATGGCAAGGAGAAGAAACATGTAAACCTTGTTACTTCTGGCAATAAGCTGAATGAAGCCATCGAGTACACATACCCCAAAGAAAAACACTACACAGTACGTGTCGTTGTTCAGGATGTGTACAAGAATGTTTCCAATTCTGCTTCGCTATATGCCTTAGCAGCAGTGTCGGCAACGGCAAGGGCCGTACCACAATATGCCAGGGTGGGACAGGAAATAGACTTCAAGGTATCGGCTGTACCAATCAGCGGAGACAGTGTCATGCTCGACAGCAAAATGTATTACAACTGGAGCTTTCCTGGAGACGAGGTCCGTATTGAGTCCGAGGTGCTCAACAGCTTATATAAACATAAGATCCATGTGCCAGGTACTTACAACATCAGTGTTAGTGCTAGCAACTTAGCCAGTTCATTTTACACTTACGTCATGGCCTACATTCAACAGTGTGTCACTGGTCTCAAGTTTCAGTACAATGGGCCAGTTCACATCAACAACACTGTCAACTTTACAGCATCGATAGCGGAAGGCACAGACGTTCGCTACAGCATGGATCCAGACAATGGCTCGGGAAGAATAAACCAAACCAATTCAACATTTCTTATCAACTTCAGCAGACCGGGGATTTACAACACCTCTGTGATAGCATATAATGATCTCACCAGCTGTGACTTGTCAAGGGAGGAACTTACAGCATATGTTATTGATGATGAAACATTATTCCTGCTGGACATCCTGCCAAACAGATGCTTGCCTTCAAAAGACCTGATGTTCTTGCTGCAGTAGCAATCAACATCAACCCAGCAGGACTAAACTATACATGGCGCTTCGGTAATGGTACGGAAGTAAATGGCAAAGGTTTGCTCAATGTCACCATTCTCTATGAGGAAAATGGCTCCTATGAAGTATCAATTTCTTCAAAGGGAGAAAAGTTTGTGAGGAATTTGTGTATACAGGAAGAGATTACGAACCTGACCATAGCTCCTCAAGCAACTATAGGCGTAACACCCGGGGAGACGACTATGGACAATATCACCACATCAGTCAGCACAGGATCTGATATAAGTTACGTGTGGACTGTTAACACAGATCAAACAGCAATGTGTAATCAGTGGTCGTGTGTCGTGGAGCTACAACATGCAGGGTCATATCATATCAAAGTCAATGCATCCAACCATGTGAGTTCTGACACAGCTAACATAGTACTGCAAGCCCAGTTCAGAGTCATCAACCTAACACTGACTTGCTCATCTTGTCGGATGGTGAAATACCAAAGTACATCCAAAGACGTTACCATGAGTGCTATTGCTGCCAATGCAACTGCTGTATCATACAATTATAGTTATGGAGGAGACTGGACCACTGATTCCTCCCACAGATTCCATAATGTCAGTACTTATAACGTCTGTGTCAATGCTTCCAATCTGGTCAGTGATAAAACAGCGTGCATGGATATTGTTACTCAGGATGAAATTAAATCTTTGACTCTGGCCTGGAATACATCCACCGAGGAAAGTGACTTTGAGGTGGAGGTTGGTACACATGTACAGTTCACAGCTAATTACACCAAAGGCACCAACGTGACCTTCACATGGTCTTGTGGTGATGGTCATAATATCGTGACGAACGAAGGGCCAGTGTTTGTCTGCCATTTTCAACAGTCAAAGAAACATTCATTCTCTGTCACAGCAGTGAATGAAGTGTCAAGCAAAAGTAAATCTATGAACATTTATGTCCTTCAGGAAATTACTAGTCTGAACATCTCACAAAACTTGTTTCAAGGACGATATGCTGCCACAAATGAAGGTGTCAACTTCACAGCACAGAGCAACACTGACTTGAATGTGGCGTACCACTGGATGGTGAAGTCGTCAACCGATACGTGTGAAGCTGCTGGGAAATCAATGGCAGGGCACTGCAATGACAAACACTTCACTGAAGCTGGACTCTACAATATCAGTCTGTATGCCAACAACTCACTCAATTATTTAGCAACCTATACTGAAATTGAAGTGATGGAAAGAATAAAAGGTCTGCAAATCAGATTTGATTCAAACGCTATAAGCGTGAACACAAGCACTGTTTTCACTGCTGAGGTGACAGAGGGTGAAAATCTTGTGTACCACTGGACGGTCAAAATTGGATCCTCAGCTGAATTACAAGGCAGCATGACAGGCACAATGACTCACCTCTTTGATGCAGTTGGGCAGTATGAAGTCAGCGTCAATGCCACTTCTAAACTGGAGCCTGAGGGTAGAAACAGTGGAAGCATAATCTACGTTGAAGAGATGGTTACTGATATTCAAATCCAGAGTGCTACACAATATGTAGCTCGTGGTTCAGAGGCTGTGTTTGATATTACCCGAAAGTCTGGAAGCAGCCTAAGCTTGACCTGGAACCTCAGTGGTCCGAGAACAACTGTTGTCAACAATGAGGTCAGCCTGACTCACAAGTTTGTCCATACAGGAGAGTATGCTCTGTCAGTCAATGCATCCAACCGCCTCAACAGTGACACAGACACGATGGCGATCTATGTAGAGGAGAAAGTGTTATCTGTCAGTATCACCGTCAACAAAAGTGTCATCAAGACTGCCACAGCCATCTGGTTCAATGCCGGTACAACTCCAGCAGGAATCTATAGGTACAATTGGACCATCAATGAAGAACAGTGCCACACAGATGCAGATACGTTTGACAAATTTTTCAACAGTTCGGGTATTTATGTTGTAAAGGTTTATGTGTACAACAATGTAAGCTTTGCTGTGGATTCTAAGGAGATAACTGTTCAAGACCCAATCTCAGGACTCAGATTTGATACATGCGAATCCAAGGTGACAGGTGAAGAAACAACAATCACAGCGTTGATGACCCATGGAACAGATGTTACATATTCCTGGGTCCATTCATCACCCGATGGAAGTACATCAACTGCAAAAGGTGAAGACCTAACTCTAGACTTTGAACATGAGGGATACTATCATATCGAGTTGTTTGCTGAAAATAATGTCAGCTCAAAACAAATAAACTGTACAGTCAAATCCCAAGGAAAAGTCAACATCACAGACCTGGTGGTGAAATCAGACAGCAAGTATAATTTTGTGAACCAGACCATTTACTTTGAGGTAAAGGGTGCTAACCTTCTTGATGTAAATAACTTGGGTGTTCAATGACAGTTATGTGAATAAAACTGTGGACAAGAAGCTCCAGAGGACGTTTCCATCATCGGGACTATATGTTCTTACTGTCACTGTCAACAATGATGTCAGCCACGATGAAAAGACAAAGCAGTTCTACATCCATGTCTTGGACTGTGAGCTGCCCAAAGTAGCATTCATCAGTACACTGCCGGACAAGATCCTTCGGTCGCAAAGCCTGGACCTGGCTGTGGCCATAAACTCCAGTAACTGTACAGAGTACCAGTCTAAACATGAGTGGCAGGTGTTCAGGGCTTCCAGCTGCTCTCAACTTACTGAAAAGATTGAACTTGGCAGCACAAACAGTCCCACTCTCCATGTACAAGCCAATACATTGCCTGTGGGATCTTACTGTGTAGTGTTCAATACCTCATATCTGGACACATTTGTGTATGAGACTGTGAATGTGAACTTTACGGTAGTGTCATCTGAACTGATTGCTGTGATTGCTGGAGGAAGTGTCCGTGTGGTGTCGCAGGATACAGACTTGAACATCAGCTGCCTGGACTCCCTGGACCCTGACATGGATGCAACAGCACTCAGTTGTAACTGGACCTGCAACAGTGTGAGTAACACTACATAGAGAATACTACACGAGGTCTCATTACATACGAATTATATGAAACGAGTGTCCTTTCTATGGTATCTGACCGAGCGAAAATGAGGTCAGAAACCATAGGCAGGTCACGATTTTCATATAATTCATATGTAATGAGACTGAGTGTGGTATTTTATTTATTACCCACGTCTTACATGCATTAAATTGACAAAATAGCATAGTTTTGTTATTGTTATGGTTTCAAACCGAAACCGGTTTCATAAAGAGGTTGCGGAAGAATTTTGTTCTGTAGTACACTTTTTGCATGACATCTCACTGTATTGACGTCACTAAGCCATTCTTGTCTGCCCCCTTGGTAACCGACGTCACGCTGAATGTCAGTTGCCATCGCCCCGTACAGCCTCCTACAGTAAACTACTCCACTAGGACCCCGTTTCTTGGTTTGCAGTTGCTTGACTCGGCTAACATCACTGGTGGAAACATTGTGTTTATGTTTTCAATAGATAAAATGTCTCAGTTCAACTCACAGTTAAACAGCAATACGGCAACATTCACAATGTTTACATTCCCACAATGCATATAAGTTGTAGAATGAATGAATTCACGTGTTTCTCATGAATGAACAAGTAGTTCTGTCCCAACGTGACCTGAGTGAGAGGTGATTGGTTATTCAATCAAATTGTTAGAATCTCAGGTCAAGTCGTTACGACACAGGTGAACACGATATGACACTCGTGTGATGTACAAGATTAGTATGCAACTACCCATACATTGACCACGTGGGTAATAAACTTTGTTTTCACATGAGAGAGCTTGGGTGCCAGTCTAATGACTTAAGCCCATGTGTTAAATGTTTAACTTTTGCTTCACGAAAGACTATTTGTCACTTTATTCTGTAGCAGGCCCAACTCACTCCTTGACCAAATGAATCAAGATCACAATCTCTCCTCTTGAAGATGGAGATTACAGATTATTGATGTTGCATAAGTATTGAGGGAGGCTGGTTTGGGTTGCTAAAGTTTGAACTCGCCTGAGGGTTCCTCGTGAAAACAGGCAACCTAGTCTGAAGTATACCCCAGGAAGGTCTGACCTATACCAGTGTTTACCTTTGAAAAGGTTTAAGCTCACACAACATTTTATTTTGAAAGTTTTCACTTGGGCAAAGTCACAGGTTCCATCAAGGTTAATGTCCAAAAGATGTTTGAAAGCAAGGTCAACCTTTCCCTGCTAAAGGTTTCAAGATGCTCTTTCTGTCAAAGTTTTCTCTGTGAAAGGCTACAAGTAAAAGTTCAGTTGTGAAAAATTCCATCTAGGTCTGAGTTTCACTGTGAAAGATTTCATCCAGGTTAAAGTTTCACCTCAGCAAAGGTTCCTTATGGTTTGGCTTGCTACACTAGTCATAGTATCTGTGAATGAATACACTCAAGATGGATGTCACAATCTCTGTACTGTGTAGTGATTTAGTGGAAGCTGTATTCCAGACACTGTTTCATTCCAGAATACATCAGAACCATGCCCCTTTAACCCAAGAGAGGACTCCAACTTTCTGACCAGCTTTTCTTCTGGAGAATACACTCTGGAACTGACAGTGACAGATGCTACATCTGGGAGATCAGCAAATACATCACAGATGGTATACCTGTTTCTTATCCTGTACACTCTTGTAGGAGTAATGGTTTGTTGTAGGAGTAATGTTTGTTGTAGGAGTAATGCTTGTCGTAGGAGTAATGCTTGTCATAGGAGTAATGCTTGTCGTAGGAGTAATGACAATGACAATTTATTCAGTATGGAGGCCACATGGCCTAAAGTACATTGAATATACAGAAATACAGTGCACAGTGGTGTACAATGTGGAAGATTGAGTACTGTAGAGTCGATATACTCAGACTGGCAAGTTTTGTTTCAGGTAGATACTTAAAGCTAGGATGTGATCCTCGTCATTGATGTCAACAACTGATAATATTTAGCATGTGATGGGTTAACATGATAGTAGGATGGAATAATCTTCTTGCGGCTTTCAGAATAATAGGGACAGATAAGCAGCAAATGATACTCATACTCAATTTGCTGTAATACGCACTTACAAAGTAGTGCATACTAACATTCTTCTCTCGGCAGTTTTATCAAACCGATACTGTTGAATACAGTAAAATACCTTTATGACGAACTCCAAGGGACCACTGAAATTAGTTCGTTATATCCGTAGTTCGCTATTCACTTGTTTATATGATAATATAAGGTTTATTCGGGACTTTTAAAACAGTTCGCTATAGCTGTCAGTTCGTTATATCCGTGTTCGTTATAAAAGTATTCTACTGTATTTAACTTACCCCTGGTATGTGAAAGACAACGAAACTTACATAGAATTCATCTCAAATCGTGTTTGTCAGCAAGTGAGGATAAGTATTTCTCAGGAGTTAACAATGATTTCACCTCAGAGTAGGCACCCAGGAAGTGTGAATTACTAATCTTATAGTGCCAATCTTGAAATTGAATATCTTTGCAACGATGTTGAAACTGCTGAATAAATATGTCAATATGCCCAACCTTGTTGTAGGAGTGTTGGTTTAGATGGAAGGAATGTGGTAAGTCTGACTACACCGACTGCTCTGTATACCGCTTGTTTAAAAGAAGGAAGATTTTGTAGAAATGTTTAAATAATGTTTCAAGTTCAGTTTGTTCAAAGGTACCATCCTGTTGACAGTTTCATCTTTCTATTGCCAACATATGGTATAGTTCAAGATACAAAAGACATTTTCTCAACTTGATAACAATCCTTATTAT
The DNA here is from genome assembly GCF_003918875.1 of Haliotis rubra. NCBI lineage: Eukaryota > Metazoa > Mollusca > Gastropoda > Lepetellida > Haliotidae > Haliotis > Haliotis rubra. The sequence continues at coordinate 594,143 of NW_025766961.1, read as the reverse complement.
TGCTGATGCTTTGTAATGTTTGGACAAGTTATGAATGTTTCTTCCTGTTCCAGATCACTGTTGTCCCGGAGACAGTGCCTTCCTTGACCATCAAGTGTCTCAGTTGTTCCCAGACTGGTTCCATCAATGCCAATCAACAGGTGGTACTCTCCTCACAGTGTTCAAACTGCAAGACAGACACCAACTTCACCTGGACTCTTGAGGTGGATGGAGAAACTCATCCTCTGAATGACTCACTCATATTGACGTCACTCCATGGGCCCAACCTTGTGATCAAACAAGGAGTAATTCCAGTGGGATCTAATCACACGGCTAATGTCAGCAAAGCCTTTCCATTAATCAGTAAGGCAGGATCCAGCAGTTTGAAGCTCCATGTAAACCAGGCTCCATCTGGAGGGAGCTGCACAGTCACGCCAACAACTGTCCAGACCCTTCAGAAGGTGAAGGTCAGTTGTTCAGGCTGGTCAGACAATGACAACACAGCCCAGCTCTTCTACAAGGTGATAGCCACTGGGACCAGCAGCACAGGCACAGCGGAGTCATTTCAGGTGTACTATGGCATCAACAGGGAGCCGACCTTTCACCTGGCCTCCTTTCCAGGGTCAGACAAGGTGACCTTGGAGGTGCAGGTCATGGACAATGCTGGGGCTTATGCATCAACATCAGCAGGGTAACTATGTCTCTATAACTGATTGCGGCAACGATATTCGTGTAATTGGTTTCAATGGTTCCTACTGGGCATTTTGTTTTTGCCTCCAGGTTGATTGTACAGTTCATGACATGAGGCACCTGATAGCAACCTGGCATATAGTTCACATATGATGATGATCAATGTTTTTAACATGAGGTTTTCATGTCAATTGTTCAGCAGTGTACATCAACACATGTTATTCAGAAAATGTTTATATTTCCATGTTTTTCAGTTTCTAATTCAATTTAGTACAGTTAAATGTAAAGGTAATCGAACTACAAGGAAGTTTTACCTTCGAACTGCTTATTATAGGAGAGTTGTATCCTTGTTTTGTACCATACCTGGATCAGCCTGGGCAGTGTCAGTGTTCTTGATAAATGCATGATAATGCTGAAGTTGAGTTGTGACATGAGTAGTTTTGGGATTCAGGGACTGATATATATATAATATACAGTTTGTCTACCTTCTCTTACCTCCCCATTGTCTGTAACCACATCTCTCTGCAGCATTCTCACTGTGAAGACCCCGGCCAATATGACCGACTACATATTCAAGCAGGCTCAGTCTATGCTGCCAGCCCTGATCAAACAGAACAAGCCATCACTACTTCTGCCTTACGTCATAGCCCTGAGTCAGGAGCTCAACCATGAGTCAGATGTTATGCCCAGCCTCTTGTCCAAGGAGAAGAGGGCCACCATCCGGGACGCCATCACCATGACATTAATTGCAATCCCCGTCACCATCCTGGAGGACGTGCAGCAGGTAGCCTACCTGCTCCAGCTGCTGACGGTGAGTGGCATCCATTACTGGCTGTAGCAGCACACTGTGGATACCAATATAGATTGTAGTTCCTGTGTGGCTGTTACAGATAGGAATCAGATGCTTAGAACTGAATGCTTGCTATTAGTGTAAACTGAAATGGTGGTGAGATCAGATGACTCTGACTTGAGATTGCCTTTCCTACAAGCTGCCTTCCTACTGCTAGTTTATTATTTACTGCAACACACAAAGTGACCATCAGATCCTGTCGACTGACTACAGTAAACATTATCAGTTTTAGAACAAGTAACATGATTACAAATAATTTCCCAAAACAGACAAATCGATCATGTGCGAAATATGCATCGTTTTGGAAAGCGCAATTCTACTTCACAACAAAAAATACTGAAGATTGGTAGAAATTCCTTTTTTTAAATGTCCACTTTTGGTAATTACATGTAAGATGTTAAAATCTTAGGGTGCAGGATTATTATGACAGTGTTTTCTTGAGCTTGTCATCCTGACAAGACCAGTGCCATTGTCTTGTATCAATACTCCACTTGTCAGAGCAAGTCAGCAAGCAATGTCATCATCCTTATTCTGTGATCCCCCAAACTTTGCTTCACTGAAGTGAGTGTAAAGGTGTAATATTATTCTTTAATAATGTAGACAATTGTGATAGAGGAAATGACCTGGTTGTTTATTTTTCAGAAATACTTTGATGAATACCAGACAGAATCTTGTCACCTTGTGATTGTTGAATCTCTGAAGAACATTACAAATGTACTACAAGCCAACGCCTTCCAGGGACGTAACCAGGAGGACTTTGTGCCACATCATCTCCTCGCAACCATCTCCAACCTGATCGAGGCTGTGAATCTCGGCGTGTACAACCCTGATGCTGTGTCTGGATGGGAGACGTATCCAGTCCAGGACTTCTACAGAAATTTCATTGACCTGCGACCTGAGATCAGCTCCACCTTGGAACAAGTCATGTCTTCCCACAGTCCAACCTTCACGGCCACAGATGTCAAACATAGGAGAACTGTCATCCCAAGTGCCTTTGAAATCGCAGAACAGATCATGACCACCATTCTCATGACAACGATGTGGAAGCAGCATTCAATGAAGATCAACCTTGGTGGTATCGAGGTTCATGGCCAGAGATCAAAGGTCAAGGAAATTTGGTCCACGCTTGAGCTAGAAGGATGTGAATTTCATCTACCAGCAAATCTGTTTAATGGAATCATTGGAGAAGAAGAAGAAATCTTCCAGATTATGTTTGTGTTGTCAAAGAACCCCTTCACATGGGGTTACATCAACAACATGACAGTCAACTCAAGAGTTCCCTCCCTTAGCTTCAAGTTCAACAATGGAAAACCCATCCCACTGCAAGGACTACCAGAATCCAAATACATTAATATGGTCATGTATGAAAACATTGTCCAGAGCAACAAGACACAGTCAGCTGAAAACAGCAGTCTGTCCGACAGCATCCATTACAAACCATTAGCTAACCTTGACTACACCAAAGACACTGTCAAACGCTCCAAAGCTAAACGTGTCAACTTTGACGTCTCCACTGGAGCTGACGGAGCCTCAGGGCTCCACATCCAGGTGAGGATGGAAGTTGTGGCCAATGCCACTGAGGAGGAGGAAGGGGTGGTGCCCCAGGGGTCTCTGAAGGTGTATCTGGGGGACAACTACCTCCCAACCCAGAGCACATATACTGACTACAAGCTGATCTCTACATCAGATATGGCTGACAAGGTTGATCATCGCAAATACACATTCTTCATAACATCAGAGTAAGTCTAAATACCTTTAGTGTTCCTGTTCTTGTTATGTAGTGTTACTGTTCTTGGTATGTAGTGTATGTTCTTGGTATGTAGTGTTCTCGTTCTGTAGTGTTCCTGTTCTTGTTCTGTAGTGTCTGTTCTTGTTATGTTGTGTTCCTGTTATGTAGTGTCTGTTCTTGTTATGTTGTGTTCTTGTTCTGTAGTGTTCCTGTTCTTGTTCTGTAGCATCCTCGATAATCTCCAGGGTATACGTTACGATCACTCTCCACTATACCCTGGATGCATCCACAGCTTGGGGCGATGATTTTATTACCTCCCTTTGCTGGCTTTTTATCCAGTCAGGTGCCTACGCTGGGAAGTTGAGCGTACCAATCACTACTCACTTTCGCGTCTTAAATTATCTAACCGTTTAAACTTGGCAACACAATTGATGCAGAGGTACTCTGAAAGAAGTAGAAGGAGTTCTTTCATATATTCTTTTTAAAGTTTCGGATCTGTGAATTTGTCTTTATTATTTCCCCCAAAATCTGAGTGGCACTGCGAACAAACCTTTGCAACTGCGACCGCAATCTTTGTTGACACTGGCAAGCTCGGTTGTAACGGTGGCTTAGCTGATTGGCTACTGTGAGAATGCGGAGCCAGCCAAGGGAGGTAATAAAATCATCACCCCAAGCCGTGGATGCATCCAGGGTATAGTGGAGAGTGATCGTAACGTATACCCTGGAGATTATCGAGGATGGTTCTTTAGTGTCTGTTCTTGTTATGTTGTGTTCTTGTTATGTTGTGTTCTTGTTATGTTGTGTTCTTGTTATGAGGGGCGGAAGGGTAGCCTAATGGTTAAAGCGTTGACTTGTCACGCCGAAAACCCGGGTTCGAATCCCCACATGGGCACAATGTGTGAAGCCCATTTCTGGTGTCCCCTGCCGTGATGTTGCTGGAATATTGCTAAACTCAGTCAGTCAGCCTTGTTATGTAGTGTCGGTTCTTGTTATGTTGTGTCTGTTCTTGGTATGTAGTGTTCTTGTTATGTAGTTACGGTTCTTGTTATGTAGTGTCTGTTCCTGTTATGTAGTGTCTGTTCCTGTTATGTACTGTCTGTTCTTGGTATGTTGTGTCTGTTTTTGTTATGTAGTGTTCTTGTTATGTAGTGTTCTTGCTATGTAGTGTCTGTTCCTGTTATGTAGTGTAGTCTGTTCTGTTGTGTTAAGTGCCTGCTCTTCTGTTATTATGTAGTGTCTGTTCTTCTTATGTTGTGTCTGCTCTTCTTATTATGTTGTGTCTGTTCTTGGTATGTAGTGTTCTTGTTGTGTTCTGTTGTTATGTAGTGTCTGTTCTTGTTATGTAGTGTCTGTTCTTGTTATGTAGTGTTCCTGTTCCTGTTATGCAGTGTCTGTTCTTGTTATGTAGTGTCTGTTACTTGTTGTTATGTGTTATGTTCTTGTTATGTAGTGTTCTTGTTATGTAGTGTCTGTCTGTTCTTGTTGTCTTGTTATGTGTCTGTTCTTGTTATGCAGTGTCTGTGTCTTGTTCTTGTAGTGTCTGTTGTTATGCAGTGTCTGTTCTTGTTATGTAGTGTCTGTTGTTTTGTATGTAGTGTCTGTTCTTGTTATGTAGTGTCTGTCTGTTATGTTATGTTGTGTCTGTAGTGTTTCTTGTAGTCTGTTCTTGTTATGTAGTGTCTGTTCTTGTTATGTAGTGTTCTGTTATGTTATGTAGTGTTCTGTTCTTGTTATGTAGTAGTGTTAGTGTCTGTTCTTGTTATGTAGTGTTCTTGTTATGTTGTTGTTATTCCTGTTATGTGTGTCTGTTCTTGTTATGTAGTTCTGTTCTTGTGTCTGTTCTTGTTATGTAGTGTTGTGTTCTTGTTATGTAGTGTCTGTTCTTGTTATGTAGTGTTCTTGTTATGTAGTGTTCCTGTTCTTGTTATGTAGTGTTCTGTTCTTGTTATGTAGTGTCTGTTCTTGTTATGTAGTGTTCCTCTTTTGTTATGTAGTGTCTGTAGTCTTGTTAGTGTAGTGTTCTGTTCTTGTTATGTGTAGTCTGTTCTTGTTATGTAGTGTCTGTTCTTGTTATGTAGTGTTCCTGTTCTTGTTATGTAGTGTCTGTTCTTGTTATGTAGTGTTTCTGTTCTTGTTATGTAGTGTCTGTTCTTGTTATGTAGTGTTCCTGTTCTTGTTATGTAGTGTCTGTTCTTGTTATGTAGTGTTTGTTCTTGTTATGTAGTGTTTGTTCTTGTTATGTAGTGTTCCTGTTTTTGTTATGTAGTGTTCCTGTTCCTGTTTCTTGTTATGTTCTTGTTATGTAGTGTCTGTTCTTGTTATGTAGTGTCTGTTTCTTGTTAGTGTGTCTGTTCTTGTTATGTAGTGTCTGTTCTTGTTATGTAGTGTTCCTGTTCTTGTTATGTAGTGTTCCTTTTTGTTATGTAGTGTTCCTGTTCTTGTTATGTAGTGTTCCTGTTCTTGTTATGTAGTCTTCTGTTCTTGTTATGTAGTGTCTGTTCTTGTTATGTAGTGTTCTGTTCTTGTTTGTTATGTAGTGTCTGTTCTTGTTATGTAGTGTCTGTTCTTGTTCTAGTTCTTGTTATGTTAGTGTCTGTTCTTGTTGTAGTGTTCTTGTTATGTAGTGTTCCCTGTTCTTGTTATGTAGTGTCTGTTCTTGTTATGTAGTGTTCTGTTCTTGTTATGTAGTGTCTGTTCTTGTTATGTAGTGTCTGTTCTTGTTATATGTAGTGTCTGTTCTTGTTATGTAGTGTTCCTGTTCTTGTTTGTAGTCTGTTAGTGTTCTTAGTGTTCCTGTTATGTAGTGTTCCTGTTCTTGTTATGTAGTGTCTGTTCTTGTTATGTAGTGTTCCTGTTCTTGTTATGTAGTGTTCCTGTTCTTGTTATGTAGTGTTCCTGTTCTTGTTATGTAGTGTCTGTTCTTGTTATGTAGTGTTTGTTCTTGTTATGTAGTGTTCCTGTTAGTGTTCTTGTTATGTAGTGTGTCCTGTTCTTGTTATGTAGTGTTCTGTTCTTGTTCTGTAGTGTCCTGTTCTTGTTGTGTTCTGTTGTTCTTGTTATGTAGTGTCTGTTCTTGTTATGTAGTGTTTGTTCTTGTTATGTAGTGTTCCTGTTTTTGTTATGTAGTGTTCCTGTTCTTGTTCTGTAGTGTCTGTTCTTGTTATGTAGTGTCTGTTCTTGTTATGTAGTGTCTTCTGTTCTTGTTATGTAGTGTTCCTGTTTTTGTTATGTAGTGTCTGTTCCTGTTCTTGTTCTGTAGTGTCTGTTCTTGTTATGTAGTGTTTAAGTATATTGAAGTGTTACAGGTGGAATGAGGTTTGGGGGTCCATGTAAAATTAGCTGCTCATAAGGGCCCCTGCTCCTTTATTGTTCATGCCTGGCACACATTAGTGGCCAACTAAAACACACCAGTCTGAAGCAAGGCGTGTGTCAAATTCTTAGTAACCCATTCTTTTGAAACACTGAAATTGGCTGAAATTGTTGACATTTTTACTGCTTTACTCCATATACATTGTGTAGTAAACTGGTTTATTAGTTTCGATGGTAACAATACCATTGTACAAGTAATGTGTGGTTGACTTGTGACAGTACCCATGTAGAGAGGTACTGGTGTGTTCAGAAAGAGTTGCTGCAGTGTTTATTAATCTCTGACCATTGTAGAAGCAATGCAGTACAGTTACAGTAAGAAACCTGTCCAGTTTTATATAGTGGTGTTTATGAACCTCTGACTCTCTTTCTTCCAGTTCCTTCAAGAGGAACAGCCACTACACCCTCAGTGTGTACAACGATGATGCCTATCACGACATCAACATCTCCATTGCCATCTACCTATCCAGCTGCCAGTTTTTCAACACGGAGGACATTGACTGGGACAACAGTGGCTGCCAGGCGATGGATGAATCAATCACCACCCGTACTTCATGCCGATGCAACCACCTGACATCGTTCGGCAGTAGTATGCTTGTCCCACCTGGCGCTATAAACATCGTAGACTTGGTGGTGCGTTCACTTCTCGTAGCTGTAACCTCTGGTCAAAACCTTGACTTGTTGATTGTTGTTAAAATAGCATTTCATGGTCTCTATTGTATCATCATCAAATGTTTTGAATGTCTTTATCTTCAACAAAATATATTAGATTTGTATTTTTGTTTAAATGCTGTAGGCTAGAGGTTTTGAATGCAATTTGAACACAGAATATGAAGTATATATACATTTGTATTGATTGTTACAAAGATAAGACTTAGGATGGTGATTCAGACATTATTCAAATACAACATCCAGGGAGAGGGGTCAGATATATTCTTTGATCCGACAATGGTTAAACTGAAACTCCTGGTTTGCTGAGGCTTGAGGATATATTAATGATATCTTTAATTAAACTATTTTCAGAATTTAGACCTGTCAACAAATCCAGTAGTGATGATTGCTGTCAGTATCATCCTGTTTGTCTATATCATCGTCGTATTAATCTGCCGAAAGTTGGATCGAATGGATTTGCAGCGAGTGACCAGAATCCCCCTGTGTGGCAAGATGGGTCGCTATAAATATGAGGTCACTGTGGTAACTGGACGCAAGATGGGAGCAGGTGCTTTGTTATTTGTATTAAGTAAATTAAAGGTCCCCAACTGAGATGCTTGTTTTACCACTCAGGTTGTTGGTACAGATTAGCTCCACAATATCCATGCTTGTCTCAAAACGGGGATTGTTGTAGAGAATGCGTCCCATGTTTTTCTCACCTTTAGGATTCTAGTATAAAGTATCCTCAAATACTTGTGTATGTCACCCACTTAGATTCTGGGCCACTCCAGTGGCATTGTTTGTCTCATTGCTTGTCTCATTATTCCATGATTATTGGAATAGCATGACAGCCCACATTCCTGTCTCACCATTTCCATCTTGGTATGGAATAGTTCCTCAGTAACCATTTCTGTCTCCCCACTGAGGACAGGTCTGATGTGCACAAGCTTGTCTCTGTATTGAGAATAGGTCTCCAGTACCCTCTCATATCTCTGTATTGAGAATAGGCCTCCATTCTCCATGCATATCTGACCATGGGGACCCTGCCCCTGTGCTTGAAGAATATATGCTCATCAGTCACAGATATGGTTTCATGGGGACAATATATGAAGGTACCCTTGTTTCTTGTAGGAACTGACTAATATCGGCATTTGGTACATTTGCCATCCAACCCGGATGCTGTTGACTGGGTTGGATTCATCAAATAGGTTCCCTGCCTGGAGGGGTATGGGTACCATGTAACCCTCCAACCAAGTCCCAGAATAATTCTATATATACTGTAAAGCTGATATATTTGAACCAGACTTTGATCATGTCAGGTTTCTGTAATACTGCTGTAATTGTACTTAGCTCCAGACTGATGGCAAGGGGGTTATTGTCAGGTGGAAAGTACAGCTGTAACCTTGTGCCCAAAATTCCAGTACTAGATTTTCCAGTTATTGTTTATGAAAAATGCATTATGACTTTAAAATATTTTGTGTTTTCAGGCACAACTGCACACATCGGCATTAAGCTGTATGGTGAAGATGGGAAAGGGGAGATGAGACATCTGACCAAACTGGCTGCCTTCCAGCGCAACTGTACCGACAAGTTTCTCATAGCCTATGACACCAGGCTGGGTGATCTGAAGAAAATCCTCATCTGGCATGACAATACAGGGTTGTCCCCCTCCTGGTACCTCAGCCATGTTGTCGTCAGGGACCTCAGTGATGGCACTCTTGGTCACGGCAGGACATATTACTTTGTGGCAAACGCATGGCTATCAGTTGAGATGGAACCAGGACTTCTCAAGAAGGAGATTCCAGCAGCCAATGAGCTGGCAATTCAAACATTCTCCAATACCTTCAAAATGGCGGCTTCACACGGTTTTGCTGACAGACATCTATGGATGTCTGTGATGGATCGCTACGACCATAGTCGCTTCACCCGCGTCCAGCGCGCTTCCTGCTGTGTGACTGTCATCTTGTTCTTCATGATGGTCAATGCTATCTGGTATGGGATCATCAAGACAACCAGTGATGCCAAAGCAGACTATTCCTTCTCATGGGAAGAAGTGGTCATTGGCCTTGTGTCCAATGTCGTAGTGCTCCCAGTAGCCATACTGTTGGTGTTCCTGTTTAAATCAAGCAGATCAAAAGTAAGTCGCTGGGACTGGTTTCACTGTTTGACTTCTGCTTAATGACTGACACAAGAATTGCAGCTTTCTAGTTCAGAAAAATGTCACCAGTACCAGTGCTTGTCATAAACATGAACTCAAATGAAATTTAGATGCAAAATATGGTACAGTTGTAAGACCAATCCCACCAGCCCTACAGACCCTCTAATACATGACCAATTTAATACATGACCAAGACTTTCTTACTTATAGAAGTAATATCATTATTTTTCCTTATCCTGACTCATGCTCTTTTGCTTGTCTTCTTCTTCTTGCGAACACAGTGGAACACTTGTATCTCCCAATTGAAGCTCCCTTCAATGTAAAATCACTAATTAGTACTCACCAAGAGTTATCTCTATCCCACTCCTTTGCGTGGGAACGAGGGCGCCACCTCCCGCCACATGCCTCACTCTCTCCTTCTTCGCCCAGTGAGCAGGATGTGAGAGCGCCTGTGTCTCCCTACACATTATATCCTTTGTTTATTCTTAGTTATTTACCTCTCATAGACTTCTATAGAGGTGTAGCTAGTATCCTTCAACATAATGCATTGATATTTATTCGTGTTTCTACTGTTTTAATCATGGGGACTCCGTGTTTGTTCAGATAGATTGCGTTGATGAAAATCTGCACTATTTGTAAATTACGTTTTTCTGCTGCTGACCCGCATTTAATATGCCCTAGTTGTACTACGCCATGCTCTACCGTTTCACGTTGCAATTATTGTATTAATTTATCCAATTCTGCCTTTGATAAATATTTATTCTGCGTCTTGAGACGCGCAGCAGATAGGTCACGTAAACGAATTTTAGCCATGGCTAATACACCACAGCCCTTACCCTGTCAACTGTTGTCGGACGACCCCCTCCCGTCTGGTGTTCCGCTAGAGTTACCCTCGGAGGAGAGGCGTGGGACGCAGTCCGCTACCTCCAAGAAGCGACCTGCATTCCACATCCCGTCGTCGCAGCCAAAGACTAGGAGGGCTTCCACGTCGTCACAACGCAGACTCCGCACCCCCAGGGCTACATCCACGTCGCAGGGGAAATCATCGAAGTCCAGCAGTACTTTCTCAGCCGAGATTGTTCCCGTTGCAGAGTTGGGCCTGTACGGCGGAAGAATGACGGCGGAAGAAGCGGCCAGTGTCGGCAACTATAACATCAGCGCAGATTAGCACGCAGGCTGAGGCACCTACACTGATGTCAGAGAATCGTCCTGAGGGTCCCGTCGCTACCATCATAGAGAAGGCAGCAACTACTTCAGCGCAGACCGTCCCAGACAACCTGATGAACCACATCATGAAGATGATGGAAGATCGCTACGGTCTTCGGAGGCCTTTAGAGCCATCGGGAAGATCGCTCACCCAGCCACCCCATACCATACCCGTGTAGGGCGACCCAGCCCGTTTGCATGTCTCCGTGTAGGGCAACCCAGCCCGCTAACGCGCCTCCACGAAGGGCGACCCAGCCCGTCTCTAAGCCTCCGCGAAGGGCGACCCAGCCAGCCTGCACGAAGGACCCCGATCCTAAGCAGTCACGGAAGGCTTCACGGAGGATGTCTGTATCACCTACGTCGGACCTTGATGAGAGAGGACGTTTCGCGAAGCAAGATCCTCTCATCCCATGATTTCGACTCAGACTCTCAACCTTCACGAAGGCCTTCACGAAGGTTAAGTGGCTCCAAGTCATCCTCATCTAGAAGATCATTAAGAGAGTCACCGAGAGCTTCGCGAAGCTACCAGCGTTCGCCAAGGAAGTCTTCACGAAGGTCACCTTATAGACGCCACTCGTCAGTCCGTTCACCACATCATTCTACTCGCCGATCTCCTTATCGATCACCTCATCGATCACCTCGTCGATCCACGTACAGATCATCAAGGACTCCACCTCAGTCACTATCGGAGGAGCATCAACACATTATCTGTGACCCGATGTCTGAAGATGAAGATGGTATCGTATTTTCCGACGCAGAAATAAGATATTGGATGGTGAATAGTCTGGAACTTTCCTCCCCGTCTAAGAACGAGAACTCAGCCCACACATATCTTATGAAGGAAGACGATGCTGACACAATCACCTTACCCCCGATTGACCCGATAGCAGTGGTGCCAGCTAATCTGGATACAGCCTTTAGTAAAGCCACGAAATCACAGACACCTCATGTGCCGCATTTCAACGCTAACAAGTTTGCAGGTCACAACATGGACCCTTTTTACAAGGCACAAGATATCGATGATAACTATAAGATGATCAGCGATGCCAAGTCCAAGACTTACAGAATAGATGACCGCAAGCTAGACCAGATGGAAACCATATCAAGGAGGATGTTTTTTGGTCTGAACAGATCAAGAACAGTCAACGAAACTCTCCTCACGAAGTTCAGAGACTCTACATCTGAGGATGATAGAATGATTTACTCGGCCCTCCTCATGCAGAAGAAGGACCAGCAGTTCCTTACGGATCACTTAACAGCACTATCCGCAGCTACTACTATGGCTCATCGTCAAGGTCTCCTCGCCTCCTGTAATTGGGGTGATCACTTCACCGCACCACTCTACACAGAACCGTGGTCTTCACCGTCCATCTTCGATGGTAACATAGACAAAGTCTCTAAAGAAGTCTCTAAAGACTCAAGAGAGGTACTCATGATAAAGTATATGGATACGCTAGCAAGTGTCATCAGACAAACTTCGCAGAGGTACTCAAAGGCAAATCGAAGTTCTCCGGTCTACAGAGAGCACGGGACAGGAAGATGGCCAGTGTAAGAGGAGCGAAAGAGTCTTTTCGCCGCCCATACGGCCATTACAGAGGAGCATCGGGAAGAGGCAGGTCATCCAGAGGCTCCCGCAATTATAAACGATGAAGGACAGGTTCGGAACGACTGGAGTCTTCCACCCCCAGCCGTTCCAGTACAACCATCACAAGTGGGTGGACGCCTTCAACTGCACTGGGAAAACTGGGGATTCCTAGAGGATCCATATGTCTCCAACATCTTACAGCACGGATATCGCATACAACTACAGGCCACGCCTCCGCTGACAGTCATCCCTCCGAGGTTCGACTTCCAGGCTCTACAACTACCAAAGTTAAGAGAAGCGGTATCAATGCTCCTAACCAAGCAGGCCGTAGAAGTACTGGACCAAGTAAACATCGAACCAGGCTTCTACTCCCCAGTTTTCCTAGTGCCCAAGAAAAATTCCAAAGAAAAGTTTCGTCTCATCTACAATATGAGCACGTTCAACAGAGACTATCTACACAAACCGCCAGCATTTCGCATGATACACTTACCACAACTACGGCACTTAATTCGTCCCAGAGACTACATGGCCAGCATAGATCTGCAAGACGCATATCTACACATCCCAATACATCCCGGCTCCAGGAAATACCTTTGGTTTACACTAGACGGGCTGCATTACCAATGGAAAGTACTACCTTTCGGAATCTCATCGGCCCCCTGGTTATTCACAAGAGTGACGAAACCTATCGTCTCTTACCTACATCGTCAAGAACTACGCAGTGCATTCTACCTCGACGACGGGATACAAGTGGATCCAGATTCACAGCGTATCAGACTACAGTTAAACTTTATCATCAAGCTACTAACGCAGCTAGGATGGTTAGTAAATCTACTCAAGTCGGACCTAGAACCCATGCACGATCTGCAATTTCTAGGCATTCGATTTCTCACGGCGCAGAATCGTATCGTCGTACCGGAGGTACGATGGATCAAGATCCAACAGATAATCCCTCAAGCCTTACTCTCTCCGCTACCACTACGACAATGGCAGAGCCTGTTGGGTCTACTCACGTCAGCTCAAGACATGACAGTCAGAGGCAGACTACAGTTACGTCCGTTACAGGTCCTCATCAACTCTCATCTCGGCGACACCTCAACCATTCAGTCTACCGAATCACGTCAAACCTCACCTACTATGGTGGACCAAGAGATCGAATGTTTGCGATGGAATCTGTTTAATAGAGCCGAATTGAAAACACATCTCTATGTAGACGCGTACGCTCCAAGGTTGGGAGCAATCCACCGCCAACAGGGACGGCATCAGGGTTATGGAGCCAACAAGAGAGCAAACTACACATAAACTTGCTAGAAATGCAAGCAGTAGTAAACGCGATACATCATTGGAGCAACTTACTAAAGAATGCCAAATTGATGATTAACACAGATAATTCAACAGTGGCGTTTTATGTGAACAAACAAGGCTCAACCAGGTCCCCGAACCTATTGACTCTATGTTTTCAATTGTTCGATCTAATCGACAATCTCAACATACATGTCAGAGCATGTCACATTCCAGGAGCAAAAAATGTAATAGCAGACGCTCTCTCTCGGCCACACCTACCATCGCCGACAGAATGGATGCTCCATACAGAGATATTCGCACAAATTATCAAGAAAATAGGAGCTCCACTTATAGACCTATTTGCCACTTTCGCTTCAACAATCAGCTGACAACATTCGTGTATCACCAGTCCCAGACCCACTAGCATGGGCAGCGGACGCACTAAGCATATCGTGGGAAGGACTCAATGCGTCGCGTGCCCCACCGCCAGCGTTAATCCCACAGGTGTGACAGAAAATCAAGCAAACTCGAGCCTCAAATGATTTTGGTCAGCCCTACTGGCCAGCGAGAGCGTGGTTTCCAACTCTTATTCAAGAAATCGGAAACCAATACTACAACTTCCAAAGCTTGAATCTACTAATACATCCTCACACCAAACAAGCGCATCGGAGCCAGAAGCATTCCAACTTCATGTATGGACTGTATTAAGGCATGTCTAAACAAGAGAGGTTATTCAGCCAGAGCGCGAAAAGCAGTCACGCTTTGCCTTACGTAACTCCACTCGTGGCTTGTAATGATGACAAGTGGCACAGTTTTGAAAATTATGCTGCAAAGAAAGGATTTACAGCTAGAAATGCTACACATCCACAAGTGGCTGACTACTTATGTTACCTACGTCAGACTAAACGTCTAAAAGGCTCAACATTATCAACATATCTCGCAGCTTTAAGCTCTGTCATAACTATGAGAACGGTTGTCAAGCTGACGAAGACCCCAGAGTTACTCGCCTTACTACGCGTGCATTCCGATTGAGGATCAGAAACAGAGGTTTCGCGCTCCAGCATGGGATCAAAATATAGTGCTCCAACACCTCACAAGTGAGGCATATGAACCACTGGAATCAACATCATTCGAATTTCTGACAGAGAAAACTTTGTTCCTGTTATCCCTAGCAACAGCAGCCAGGATGTCAGAGATTCACGCACTAGATTACGAGAGAACACGCTTTGATGACAATCATAACATCGTGCATATAGGACTACGCTGGGATTTCATCGCCAAGAACCAGTTGCCAGGTCAACCAGACAGATTATTCCACGTCCCAGCTCTCTCGTCAATTCTCGGACCTCATGATACACTGGATCTATCATTATGCCCAGTCAGAGCACTGAAAATATATCTACGACGTTCCAATCCGAGGCGACATAAACTCAACGATTATTCATCCCTCTATCGACAGCTACACAGACTGAAGTCTCACGTACAACTATCTCGATATGGATCAGGACTGTCATACTACGTGCCTACAAGGCTGCAGGACTCGACCCTCCAAGAGCATCTAATCCCCATGAAATTAGAGCGCTAGCTTCAACACTTGCTCTACACGGCAATTGCTCTTTGAATACCATCATGGAGGGCTGCTTCTGGAGATCTGATATGGTGTTTGCCAACCACTATCTGAGAGATATCACCACCGAGGACGTCTCAGGCATTCACCATTTCGGTCCCATGGTCCTCGCTCAGCAGTTGACAGTCCCTCGGAGAAGATAAGTCAATCTTACGAGATTTTTACTGCTTATTTCACAACAGTACTATATAGCTAATAACTCCATGAAGTTTATGCTATTATATATTTTAGCTTAAGTTCAATCACAATCTTAAGCTCAGTACTATGTTTATTATATCATAATAATATCATTAGCTAACAACTCTATGAAGTTTATGCTATTATATTATCAAGCTTAAGACTATCTTAGTCTTAAGCATAGTATTCATGTTGTAAATACTTTATTTATGTTTATTATAATATATATTGTAGTAACCCATATATGGCAGCTGATAAGTCTAACAGCAGGAATTTATCAATTCAGTGCCTTTATGAAGTTCCCATAGGGGTTATTACAGTTATTACAGTTATTACAGTTATCAAATCACTAATTATCTAAATCCAAAGTATTCTGTATTCCCACCTCCGTATCCGTAGGATTCTACAAGCAAAAGAGCATGAGTCAGGATAAGGAAAAATATGTAATTTTCTGAATAAAATTGATATTTTATACTTATCCTGACTCATGAGGTAAGCCCTCCCATCCTCCCCACATAACACTTTGGATTTCCCTGAAAATTCAAGTGTTGGGCTCGCTATATAAGGAGAGAGTGAGGCATGTGGCGGGAGGTGGCGCCCTTGTTCCCGCACAAAGGAGTGGGATGGAGATAACTCTTGGTGAGTACTAATTAGTGATTTTATATTGAGGGGAGCTTCAATTGGGAGATACAAGTGTTCCACTGTGTTCGCAAGAAGAAGAAGACAAGCAAAAGAGCATGGGTCAGGATAAGTATAAAATATCAATTTTATTCAGAAAATTACATTATGATGAGGCTTTCTGTTAATATTGCCGATTCTTAGCAAGAAAGTGATAAAGAAGGGTCTACCTGTCTTTGTAATTACTGTTTGAAATGTTTCTTCAGAAAATCTCACTGATGGACATTGAGGATACTGAGATTGAGATCCCAGATGAGGAAGAGATGGACTTCAATGACTTTGACTCCTACTACTGCGGAGAAAGCACAACTGGACCAATACCGGTAATCATCACTGTCTTTCTCTGATCTACCTAACAATGTTTGTGTACAGGGCAAGCTTGAGCTAAATGGCTTACTACACAAAAAGGGAAAAGGAGCTTTATCTGTAGATTTTGCATTAATAGACAAGCCACACTAAATCCAAGAGTATGACATATTTTATGTAAACAACACTAAATTACCATTACATGTTGAGTCTTACACTAGAAACCTTGTTTCTCGACATTGAACACTTGAAAAATAATTTTAAAATCCATAAATATGGAGTTTAGTATGTTTTAAGTGAGCATGTTGTAAGAGTCAGGTGAGTATGTTGTAAGTAGGAATGGGTGTACTAGACTACAAGTTACATATGACAACCAGCTTACCTCATGAACAATGTAACTGATTCCAGACTACCAGCTTGAAGCGGACACAGACTGAATTCAACATGCATGTGGCGCTCAGCGAGGAGGGGAGCATTCTGAGTGGGCATGAGCCTAGCAAGCCGCCCGGCACCGGGAAGGTGAGGAACGTATTGTATCAACTGATTTCGTAAAACAAGTGGCAGAATTCTAAATCCAAATCTATGTTGACTTCACCTATTTTGTGCTTCTAAAGGTTCCAAGGGCAGGTAGACTAGTGGTTAAAACGTTTGTGCGTATGATGAAATACAATGTACCCTCTCTATTCACCAGCTGTTGACCTATGCTTAAGTAAGAACATCAAACTGGTGTCTGTGATACTCACTCATCATGAAAGTATAGTACTCTGAAGTATATAGTTGGAATGAGCTGCAGGCATGGTGTGTTGTGTGTCTAGATACATTGAATCAGCAACAATTAGAACTCGACTCGCCAACTCAGACTTGTGTCCATCTTAAGAGTCAGGAGTCTTTGAACTGGGCTGACTTTTTCTGCTGTAATGTGTCATCTTTTTGAGGCAAGGGAGTAAAGTGACTGTATAAGTCCACTGTCCACCCCAGCCAAACTGGGCTGGACTTTTCTAGCACCAACAGTGGCTTATAGGACAAACAAAATGGTGGCTTCTCATCAAGACTATCTGATAGATAATCAAGATCTTTATTTCAGTAAAACGGGTCATATTCTGAGAGTGCATCAGATCACTTAAAGGCCTTGATTAAAGTCATGGAAAGATTTAAAAAAATTGGTTGATGCCCAGTTTAATAATGGGTCACATGCTCTTCAAATCCTGTAATTGACAACAATTGACAGACCAGACAACATGTGAATAAAATGTCAATTTGATTGGATTGTGCAGAGACTTTTTTATCCAGTCAAAATATGTCTCCATAGTTCCAGTCTAGTTTGTCAAGGGTGGAACTGGACATTTACTCCCTGAGAAGATAACCTGTATCATATTGGGTACATATGTCTTGTTCCTCTCCAGTCCAACATGTCCATCTCACGGATGTGGGATCCCCTCAATATCCTCAACTGGGCAGATGAAAAGACTCCATCGTGGAAGGAGGACCGGGCATCAACAGCAGGGACAACACGGGGAGAAGTCAAGAAGACAGCTACCTCAACTTCTGCATCTACATCTACAAGTAGGGGAAAACCAAAGTCAGCCAAGGTTGGTCTACAGTAATGACACAGGTGCTGTATAGAGCTTACAATAGAGTTAAAATATGTTTTTAAATAAATCCTGCATGGGAATGGTATTTCATACATTTAGTATGTAATGTCTTCCTCAGGGGCTTGTTCTAAGGAGCCATGTATAGTAAAGGTATCCAACATGGGAAGCCATGTCATTGAACTGTCAGCACTTCAGGATGTCTGTGGGAAAGTGTTCAGAATATGTAACTTTCTATGAGATAAGATTTTCTAAGATATTTGCAATTTAATCTGATTGTCCAAATATAGTAAAAAGTAGGTCAATGTGCATTTTATTGCAGAGTGTCTCACGGCAGAATCCATAGAGAAAATACTGACACTTACACTCATAGTTATTGTGTCCTATTTGACGTTGAGTGTGTGAAGTTTGGCTTGCTTGCTTCATATATGCAATGGGCTCTCTCAAACTATGTTCTCAAAGGACTCCCTATACACAACACAAAACCATACCAGCACATTGGCAGTGGGCATACTTTACTTGCCCGTAGGGCCTGTAAGTCTCGCTGGGGTGCTACTTCTGGTCCTAAGCTGGTTCGTGGCTCTTTGCTCGTGCCAACTTGCGAAATGTGAGATGGGGCCCAGCTTACTTCCGATACTAGATTTCTGGTGACAGGCGTATATATTCAAGAACCAGTTCTGGTTCCAAATTGCGCGACCGCCAAGTATGACTTCACTAGACCAGACCAAGTGTACAACCATGCTTGGCTGTCACAGCTGTTGACAGTTGTAATAATTGGCAAATTTGGGGATGGATAGATCGGAAATTTGTTATTCCTGCATGGATTCTTGGTTCCTTACTGTCCACTGACAACCATGAGACCATTCGAAAAGGTATGAATAGTTGTTTGTCACCAGAAGTACTAAGGGCTCGTGAAGTGCCGTGACCTAGTTACTGGCCCTATTGCTGATGTGGCTGCCATCTGCTGTATAATGTCTGAAGTTGCTGTACCACTTCCTCCTCTGCCCCATGTTACAGTCAGCGGCCCAGGACAGTGACGAGGAGTGGGACAAGAAGCTGGACCAGCTGCACCAGGATCTCACTCAGGAGGAGGAACAGAAGAAGAAGAAGAGGGCTAAGATGGCCACTGCAAAGAAAGGGTCAGAAAACTAACATCCTCATCCTTACCCATTAATTTCCGTTGTCTGTGGATGAAATATAAATTTGACACATATGTTTTAAACTAATCAAGAAATTAAAAAGTATAAAGTTATGAAAACACATACAGAATTAATATTGTACTTAGTTATGACCCTTTGCGGGTTTTTTTCGTAAAAGGCAACAACGTCAACTGAGTCTAGGGTTTGTTTTAATGCCAAACTTATCCATTTTAGGAAACTTATTTTCAGTAGCAACACATTTCATATATTTACTCATGACAAATATTTACAATTGTGGGGATATTGATGACCTTGCCGTTGGTTTACAATTGTAAGCTTGCCAACATGGCAGGGAATATAGATTAGTCTTCTTCTCCGTGACTGAAATTAGTTGACACATTCAGCAGGAAGAAAACAGTTTCACATGTTCCATAAACATAATTATTTTAACAGTGAACCACCACATTCATGATAATATTTCTATAGAAGCAAAGTTAGAAATAATTTCCATTTGTAATTATCATATATACTTATAAATTAAATCCCTTGTTTTCACACCTCCAGTGAAGAAGTCTGTAGACAATACATTTGATAAGAATAAGAAATGCCAGTTTAACCTGTGATGTACACTGACAGCAACGGCAAGACAACAAACGAGGGGGGGGAGACGACCTGTTCTGCTCCGATGAAGAGTGGGCTACGGAGGGTCTGGAGGATGCAAAGGGAGGGAAGTCAGCCGGGAAGAAAACCTTCACGAAGACCCCAGCCCGCGCTGCAGGGGCCACTGCACAGCCTAGGTTCAACCCCAGAGAAGATCCCAAACTCAGGAGGGCAAGGTGAGGGTCATCAGGGGAGCATAACTCTGGATGCATGAAATTTCCTTGTAATTTGGGAGTAGGTGTCATTTCTGTAACTGCTGTTGTTAGTGTTCAGTAGTATTTGATTTTTGAGATCTCAACCATCGAAAAAAATCAAGGTATACATATTTTTACACTAGATGAATACTGATATCAAACAATGTGCCAACATGGTTTCTGAACAGATCATGATGTTATGTAATCTGATGGAGGTCAGGGGAGAATTAGTTCAGTGGGTTTATCTGTATCTCACACAATCTCATGGTTAACACTTTCAGTGATCTTATCAATTTTACTGACAAATGATGTTTGTCTTCAGGAAAACATCCTTCAATCTGGACGACATATCCACAGACGACGAGGGAGGGAAGGAGACTAAGGCCACCAAGCAAAATGTTCAGGTCAAGGGTCAACCACTGGCGTCTGGGAAACAGACCAACACGAAAGATGATCCAAAGAAGGAACTCCCTGAAAGGTCAGGATGATAAATGAAAATATTTGCTCATTTGCTGAACTGAAAAAGTTTTCTGCCTCGGTTCGAGATTAAGGTATTCATCTGGAAGCATTATGCTTTGCAGGATGTTTCCTTTACACAGGAGATCCTAACAACCAAGTGTTAATATTAACTAAAACACATTAATTAGATGTTTATTGCCTAGTCATGTAAAACTTGTTGACATCAATGTTATAAACGTCTGTGGCTATAGTTAAGAAGCAATATGATTACTATTGGTCATCAGCTAACACAAAGTAATGTTGACCCGGTGATGGTCATGCAGGCTGACGAGGTTACTGATTACTCTTCTGTGGAAGTTGCACCAAGTAACATCTGTTTTGTGCATTCATCGGTTGTGTCTTGCTCTCCCTCCAGGAAGGCCAGCACCACATCCAGTATCCTCAAGAAGCGAGACTCGTATGGCCGAGCATACAGCGCTGGAAGCAGCTTGAAGGAGATCTCGTTTATGAAGCAGCCTAGCATCATGTCGGAGAAGTCCAAAAGCAACATGTCTGCCATCTGGAAGAGTAAGTGTCATCTGTAGTACTGTGGAAACTTCCTGGAGAAAATGTCTTGACAATATTTCTGACACATCATGGCTGTGTCTGTAACTGTATCGTGTTTCTTAGTCTGTGACAATGATTAGTGTTTATGAATTGAGTATGTAACTATTACTTGTCTGAAAGACTTGTGTCTCTAACTATCACTTGTTTCCTAGTCTATGGTAATGTGACTGACTGCATTCTCAACCAGTATTTAAGATAGGAAAACGAACTAAAGAAGTCCAGCATGAATATTTTGACTGTGTCTGTAAGGCTTGTGTCTCAAACTATGACGTGTTTCCTTATCTGTAACAATTTTTCTGTGAAGGGAACTACTACTCCTCCACCAACCACACCATGGAGTCAGAAGCTACGTGTATGCTGCCATCGTGGTGCGTGTATGTGGCATACGTCCTCAGTCTCCTCATCAGCTCTGTCTCCATCATCATCGTCCTGCTGTATGGCAACCAGTTTGGGTCGGAGGTGTCACTCAAGTGGCTGTTGTCTCTCTTCCTTGCATTCTGTTGCTCGGCCCTCGTCATCGAGCCAACCAAGGTCAGTAAAGTATTTATGATATGTGTACAGTTAATACTTGCCCAAACATACTTGTCATATTTTGCCTGAAAATCTACAATATATTGAGTCATTTGTTACATGCAAAGCTCACTTGTGAACCAGATGATTTTCTACTTTTTGTTGTCTTATTCATGCTAGGCATTACGTATGTTTAAATCTTTATCTCCCTGCCCTCACAACTGTGTTGTGAGTTGTTGTCAGGGAAGGCCTTGTTCAGTATACCCTAAGTTAACTACTCCAGATACCTATATGCTGGAGTTGTGGTCATGCTGTAACACAGGTAGAGTTGTGGAGGTTGCAGCCGTGTGTTGGTGTGTTGTAGGTGGCGCTGTTCAGTATACCCTAAGTTAACTACTCCAGATACCTGTATGCTGGAGTCATGCTGTAACACAGGTAGAGTTGTGGAGGTTGCAGCCATGTGTTGGTGTGTTGTAGGCGTTGCAGGTGGTGCTGTTCAGTATACCCTAAGTTAACTACTCCAGATACCTGTATGCTGGAGTGGTGGTCATGCTGTAACACAGGTAGAGTTGTGGAGGTTGCAGCCATGTGTTGGTGTGTTGTAGGTGTTGCTGGTGGCACTGTTCAGTATACCCTAAGTTAACTACTCCAGATACCTGTATGCTGGAGTCATGCTGTAACACAGGTAGAGTTGTGGAGGTTGCAGCCATGTGTTGGTGTGTTGTAGGCGTTGCAGGTGGCGCTGTTCAGTATACCCTAAGTTAACTACTCCAGATACCTGTATGCTGGAGTCATGCTGTAACACAGGTAGAGTTGTGGAGGTTGCAGCCATGTGTTGGTGTGTTGTAGGTGTTGCAGGTGGCGCTGTTCAGTATACCCTAAGTTAACTACTCCAGATACCTGTATGCTGGAGTGGTGGTCATGCTGTAACACAGGTAGAGTTGTGGAGGTTGCAGCCATGTGTTGGTGTGTTGTAGGTGGCGCTGTTCAGTATACCCTAAGTTAACTACTCCAGATACCTGTATGCTGGAGTGGTGGTCATACTGTAACACAGGTAGAGTTGTGGAGGTTGCAGCCATGTGTTGGTGTGTTGTAGGTGTTGCTGGTGGCGCTGTTCAGTATACCCTAAGTTAACTACTCCAGATACCTGTATGCTGGAGTGGTGGTCATGCTGTAACACAGGTAGAGTTGTGGAGGTTGCAGCCATGTGTTGGTGTGTTGTAGGTGTTGCTGGTGGCGCTGTTCAGTATACCCTAAGTTAACTACTCCAGATACCTGTATGCTGGAGTGGTGGTCATGCTGTAACACAGGTAGAGTTGTGGAGGTTGCAGCCATGTGTTGGTGTGTTGTAGTTGTTGCTGGTGGCTGTTCAGTGTACCCTAAGTTAACTACTCCAGATACCCTGTATGCTTGAGTGGTGGTCATGCTGTAACACAGGTAGAGTTGTGGAGGTTGCAGCCATGTGTTGGTGTGTTGTAGGTGGCTGTTCAGTATACCCTAAGTTAACTACTCCAGATACCTGTATGCTGGAGTGGTGGTCATACTGTAACACAGGTAGAGTTGTGGAGGTTGCAGCCATGTGTTGGTGTGTTGTAGGTGTTGCTGGTGGCGCTGTTCAGTATACCCTAAGTTAACTACTCCAGATACCTGTATCCTGGAGTTGTGGTCATGCTGTAACACAGGTAGAGTTGTGGAGGTTGCAGCCATGTGTTGGTGTGTTGTAGGTGTTGCTGGTGGCTGTTCAGTATACCCTAAGTTAACTACTCCAGATACCTGTATCCTGGAGTTGTGGTCATGCTGTAACACAGGTAGAGTTGTGGAGGTTGCAGCCATGTGTTGTGTGTTGTAGGTGGTGCTGGTGGTGGCTGTTCAGTATACCCTAAGTTAACTACTCCAGATACCTGTATGCTGGAGTGGTGGTCATGCTGTAACACAGGTAGAGTTGTGGAGGTTGCAGCCATGTGTTGGTGTGTTGTAGGTGTTGCTGGTGGTGCTGTTCAGTATACCCTAAGTTAACTACCCAGATACCTGTATGCTGGAGTGGTGGTCATGCTGTCACACAGGTAGAGTTGTGGAGGTTGCAGCCATGTGTTGGTGTGTTGTAGGTGTTGCTGGTGGCTGTTCAGTATACCCTAAGTTAACTACTCCAGATACCTGTATGCTGGAGTGGTGGTCATGCTGTAACACAGGTAGAGTTGTGGAGGTTGCAGCCATGTGTGGTGGTGTGTTGTAGGTGGCTGTTCAGTATACCCTAAGTTAACTACTCCAGATACCTGTATGCTGGAGTGGTGGTCATGCTGTAACACAGGTAGAGTTGTGGAGGTTGCAGCCATGTGTTGGTGTGTTGTAGGTGTTGCTGGTGGCGCTGTTCAGTATACCCTAAGTTAACTACTCCAGATACCTGTATGCTGGAGTGGTGGTCATGCTGTAACACAGGTAGAGTTGTGGAGGTTGCAGCCATGTGTTGGTGTGTTGTAGTTGTTGCTGGTGGCTGTTCAGTGTACCCTAAGTTAACTACTCCAGATACCTGTATGCTGGAGTGGTGGTCATGCTGTAACACAGGTAGAGTTGTGGAGGTTGCAGCCATGTGTTGGTGTGTTGTAGGTGGCGCTGTTCAGTATACCCTAAGTTAACTACTCCAGATACCTGTATGCTGGAGTGGTGGTCATACTGTAACACAGGTAGAGTTGTGGAGGTTGCAGCCATGTGTTGGTGTGTTGTAGGTGTTGCTGGTGGCGCTGTTCAGTATACCCTAAGTTAACTACTCCAGATACCTGTATCCTGGAGTTGTGGTCATGCTGTAACACAGGTAGAGTTGTGGAGGTTGCAGCCATGTGTTGGTGTGTTGTAGGTGTTGCTGGTGGCGCTGTTCAGTATACCCTAAGTTAACTACTCCAGATACCTGTATCCTGGAGTTGTGGTCATGCTGTAACACAGGTAGAGTTGTGGAGGTTGCAGCCATGTGTTGGTGTGTTGTAGGTGTTGCTGGTGGGCTGTTCAGTATACCCTAAGTTAACTACTCCAGATACCTGTATGCTGGAGTGGTGGTCATGCTGTAACACAGGTAGAGTTGTGGAGGTTGCAGCCATGTGTTGGTGTGTTGTAGGTGTTGCTGGTGGTGCTGTTCAGCATACCCTAGTTAACTACTCCAGATACCTGTATGCTGGAGTGGTGGTCATGCTGTAACACAGGTAGAGTTGTGGAGGTTGCAGCCATGTGTTGGTGTGTTGTAGGTGTTGCTGGTGGCTGTTCAGTATACCCTAAGTTAACTACTCCAGATACCTGTATGCTGGAGTGGTGGTCATGCTGTAACACAGGTAGAGTTGTGGAGGTTGCAGCCATGTGTTGGTGTGTTGTAGGTGTTGCAGGTGGTGCTGTTCAGTATACCCTAAGTTAACTACTCCACATACCTGTATGCTGGAGTGGTGGTCATGCTGTAACACAGGTAGAGTTGTGGAGGTTGCAGCCATGTGTTGGTGTGTTGTAGGCGTTGCAGGTGGTGCTGTTCAGTATACCCTAAGTTAACTACTCCAGATACCTGTATGCTGGAGTGGTGGTCATGCTGTAACACAGGTAGAGTTGTGGAGGTTGCAGCCATGTGTTGGTGTGTTGTAGGTGTTGCTGGTGGCACTGTTCAGTATACCCTAAGTTAACTACCCAGATACCTGTATGCTGGAGTGGTGGTCATGCTGTAACACAGGTAGAGTTGTGGAGGTTGCAGCCATGTGTTGGTGTGTTGTGTTGTAGGTGGCGCTGTTCAGTATACCCTAAGTTAACTACTCCAGATACCTGTATGCTGGAGTGGTGGTCATGCTGTAACACAGGTAGAGTTGTGGAGGTTGCAGCCATGTGTTGGTGTGTTGTAGTTGTTGCTGGTGGGCTGTTCAGTGTACCCTAAGTTAACTACCCAGATACCTGTATGCTGGAGTGGTGGTCATGCTGTAACACAGGTAGAGTTGTGGAGGTTGCAGCCATGTGTTGGTGTGTTGTAGGTGGGCTGGCTGTTCAGTATACCCTAAGTTAACTACTCCAGATACCTGTATGCTGGAGTGGTGGTCATACTGTAACACAGGTAGAGTTGTGGAGGTTGCAGCCATGTGTTGGTGTGTTGTAGGTGTTGCTGGTGGTGCTGTTCAGTATACCCTAAGTTAACTACTCCAGATACCTGTATCCTGGAGTTGTGGTCATGCTGTAACACAGGTAGAGTTGTGGAGGTTGCAGCCATGTGTTGGTGTGTTGTAGGTGTTGCTGGTGGCTGTTCAGTATACCCTAAGTTAACTACTCCAGATACCTGTATCCTGGAGTTGTGGTCATGCTGTAACACAGGTAGAGTTGTGGAGGTTGCAGCCATGTGTTGGTGTGTTGTAGGTGTTGCTGGTGGCTGTTCAGTATACCCTAAGTTAACTACTCCAGATACCTGTATGCTGGAGTGGTGGTCATGCTGTAACACAGGTAGAGTTGTGGAGGTTGCAGCCATGTGTTGGTGTGTTGTAGGTGTTGCTGGTGGTGCTGTTCAGTATACCCTAAGTTAACTACTCCAGATACCTGTATGCTGGAGTGGTGGTCATGCTGTAACACAGGTAGAGTTGTGGAGGTTGCAGCCATGTGTTGGTGTGTTGTAGGTGTTGCTGGTGGCGCTGTTCAGTATACCCTAAGTTAACTACTCCAGATACCTGTATGCTGGAGTGGTGGTCATGCTGTAACACAGGTAGAGTTGTGGAGGTTGCAGCCATGTGTTGGTGTGTTGTAGGTGTTGCAGGTGGTGCTGTTCAGTATACCCTAAGTTAACTACTCCAGATACCTGTATGCTGGAGTGGTGGTCATGCTGTAACACAGGTAGAGTTGTGGAGGTTGCAGCCATGTGTTGGTGTGTTGTAGGCGTTGCAGGTGGTGCTGTTCAGTATACCCTAAGTTAACTACCCAGATACCTGTATGCTGGAGTGGTGGTCATGCTGTAACACAGGTAGAGTTGTGGAGGTTGCAGCCATGTGTTGGTGTGTTGTAGGTGTTGCTGGTGGCACTGTTCAGTATACCCTAAGTTAACTACTCCAGATACCTGTATGCTGGAGTCATGCTGTAACACAGGTAGAGTTGTGGAGGTTGCAGCCATGTGTTGGTGTGTTGTAGGTGTTGCAGGTGGTGCTGTTCAGTATACCCTAAGTTAACTACTCCAGATACCTGTATGCTGGAGTGGTGGTCATGCTGTAACACAGGTAGAGTTGTGGAGGTTGCAGCCATGTGTTGGTGTGTTGTAGGTGTTGTAGGTGGTGCTGTTCAGTGTACCCTAGTTAACTACTCCAGATACCTGTATGCTGGAGGAGTCATGCTGTAACACAGGTAGAGTTGTGGAGGTTGCAGCCATGTGTTGGTGTGTTGTAGGTGTTGCTGGTGGCACTGTTCAGTATACCCTAAGTTAACTACTCCAGATACCTGTATGCTGGAGTGGTGGTCATGCTGTAACACAGGTAGAGTTGTGGAGGTTGCAGCCATGTGTTGGTGTGTTGTAGGTGTTGCTGGTGGCTGTTCAGTATACCCTAAGTTAACTACTCCAGATACCTGTATGCTGGAGTGGTGGTCATGCTGTAACACAGGTAGAGTTGTGGAGGTTGCAGCCATGTGTTGGTGTGTTGTAGGTGTTGCTGGTGGGCTGTTCAGTATACCCTAAGTTAACTACTCCAGATACCCTGTATGCTGGAGTGGTGGTCATACTGTAACACAGGTAGAGTTGTGGAGGTTGCAGCCATGTGTTGTGTGTTGTAGGTGTTGCTGGTGGGCTGTTCAGTATACCCTAAGTTAACTACTCCAGATACCTGTATGCTGGAGTGGTGGTCATGCTGTAAACACAGGTAGAGTTGTGGAGGTTGCAGCCATGTGTTGGTGTGTTGTAGGTGTTGCTGGTGGCGCTGTTCAGTATACCCTAAGTTAACTACTCCAGATACCTGTATCCTGGAGTTGTGGTCATGCTGTAACACAGGTAGAGTTGTGGAGGTTGCAGCCATGTGTTGGTGTGTTGTAGGTGTTGCTGGTGGCGCTGTTCAGTATACCCTAAGTTAACTACTCCAGATACCTGTATGCTGGAGTGGTGGTCATGCTGTAACACAGGTAGAGTTGTGGAGGTTGCAGCCATGTGTTGGTGTGTTGTAGGTGTTGCTGGTGGTGCTGTTCAGTATACCCTAAGTTAACTACCCAGATACCTGTATGCTGGAGTGGTGGTCATGCTGTAACACAGGTAGAGTTGTGGAGGTTGCAGCCATGTGTTGGTGTGTTGTAGGTGTTGCTGGTGGCGCTGTTCAGTATACCCTAAGTTAACTACTCCAGATACCTGTATGCTGGAGTGGTGGTCATGCTGTAACACAGGTAGAGTTGTGGAGGTTGCAGCCATGTGTTGGTGTGTTGTAGGCGTTGCAGGTGGTGCTGTTCAGTATACCCTAAGTTAACTACTCCACATACCTGTATGCTGGAGTGGTGGTCATGCTGTAACACAGGTAGAGTTGTGGAGGTTGCAGCCATGTGTTGGTGTGTTGTAGGCGTTGCAGGTGGTGCTGTTCAGTATACCCTAAGTTAACTACTCCAGATACCTGTATGCTGGAGTGGTGGTCATGCTGTAACACAGGTAGAGTTGTGGAGGTTGCAGCCATGTGTTGGTGTGTTGTAGGTGTTGCTGGTGGCACTGTTCAGTATACCCTAAGTTAACTACTCCAGATACCTGTATGCTGGAGTCATGCTGTAACACAAGTAGAGTTGTGGAGGTTGCAGCCATGTGTTGGTGTGTTGTAGGCGTTGCAGGTGGTGCTGTTCAGTATACCCTAAGTTAACTACTCCAGATACCTGTATGCTGGAGTGGTGGTCATGCTGTAACACAGGTAGAGTTGTGGAGGTTGCAGCCGTGTGTTGGTGTGTTGTAGGTGTTGTAGGTGGTGCTGTTCAGTGTACCCTAAGTTAACTACTCCAGATACCTGTATGCTGGAGTCATGCTGTAACACAGGTAGAGTTGTGGAGGTTGCAGCCATGTGTTGGTGTGTTGTAGGTGTGCTGCTGGTGGCACTGTTCAGTATACCCTAAGTTAACTACTCCAGATACCTGTATGCTGGAGTGGTGGTCATGCTGTAACACAGGTAGAGTTGTGGAGGTTGCAGCCATGTGTTGGTGTGTTGTAGGTGTGCTGCTGGTGGCTGTTCAGTATACCCTAAGTTAACTACTCCAGATACCTGTATGCTGGAGTGGTGGTCATGCTGTAACACAGGTAGAGTTGTGGAGGTTGCAGCCATGTGTTGGTGTGTTGTAGGTGTTGCTGGTGGCACTGTTCAGTATACCCTAAGTTAACTACTCCAGATACCTGTATGCTGGAGTTGTGGTCATGCTGTAAACACAGGTAGAGCTGTGGAGGTTGCAGCCATGTGTTGGTGTGTGTTGTAGGTGGTGGTGGTGGCTGTTCAGTATACCCTAAGTTAACTACTCCAGATACCTGTATGCTGGAGTGGTGGTCATGCTGTAACACAGGTAGAGTTGTGGAGGTTGCAGCCATGTGTTGGTGTGTTGTAGGTGTTGCTGGTGGCACTGTTCAGTATACCCTAAGTTAACTACTCCAGATACCTGTATGCTGGAGTTGTGGTCATGCTGTAACACAGGTAGAGTTGTGGAGGTTGCAGCCATGTGTTGGTGTGTTGTAGGTGTTGTGGTGGCTGTTCAGTATACCCTAAGTTAACTACCCAGATACCTGTATGCTGGAGTGGTGGTCATACTGTAACACAGGTAGAGTTGTGGAGGTTGCAGCCATGTGTTGGTGTGTTGTAGGTGTTGCTGGTGGCGCTGTTCAGTATACCCTAAGTTACTTAATCCAGATACCTGTATGCTGGAGTCATGCTGTAACACAGGTAGAGTTGTGGAGGTTGCAGCCGTTTGTTGGTGTGTTGTAGGTGTTGCTGGTGGCGCTGTTCAGTATACCATAAGTTAACTACTCCAGATACCTGTATGCTGGAGTGGTGGTCATGCTGTAACACAGGTAGAGTTGTGGAGGTTGCAGCCGTTTGTTGGTGTGTTGTAGGTGTTGCTGGTGGCGCTGTTCAGTATACCCTAAGTTAACTACTCCAGATACCTGTATGCTGGAGTCATGCTGTAACACAGGTAGAGTTGTGGAGGTTGCAGCCATGTGTTGGTGTGTTGTAGGCGTTGCAGGTGGTGCTGTTCAGTATACCCTAAGTTAACTACTCCAGATACCTGTATGCTGGAGTGGTGGTCATGCTGTAACACAGGTAGAGTTGTGGAGGTTGCAGCCGTGTGTTGGTGTGTTGTAGGTGTTGTAGGTGGTGCTGTTCAGTGTACCCTAAGTTAACTACTCCAGATACCTGTATGCTGGAGTCATGCTGTAACACAGGTAGAGTTGTGGAGGTTGCAGCCATGTGTTGGTGTGTTGTAGGTGTTGCTGGTGGCACTGTTCAGTATACCCTAAGTTAACTACTCCAGATACCTGTATGCTGGAGTGGTGGTCATGCTGTAACACAGGTAGAGTTGTGGAGGTTGCAGCCATGTGTTGGTGTGTTGTAGGTGTTGCTGGTGGCGCTGTTCAGTATACCCTAAGTTAACTACTCCAGATACCTGTATGCTGGAGTGGTGGTCATGCTGTAACACAGGTAGAGTTGTGGAGGTTGCAGCCATGTGTTGGTGTGTTGTAGGTGTTGCTGGTGGCACTGTTCAGTATACCCTAAGTTAACTACTCCAGATACCTGTATGCTGGAGTTGTGGTCATGCTGTAACACAGGTAGAGTTGTGGAGGTTGCAGCCATGTGTTGGTGTGTTGTAGGTGGCGCTGTTCAGTATACCCTAAGTTAACTACTCCAGATACCTGTATGCTGGAGTGGTGGTCATACTGTAACACAGGTAGAGTTGTGGAGGTTGCAGCCATGTGTTGGTGTGTTGTAGGTGTTGCTGGTGGCGCTGTTCAGTATACCCTAAGTTAACTACTCCAGATACCTGTATGCTGGAGTCATGCTGTAACACAGGTAGAGTTGTGGAGGTTGCAGCCGTTTGTTGGTGTGTTGTAGGTGTTGCTGGTGGCGCTGTTCAGTATACCATAAGTTAACTACCCAGATACCTGTATGCTGGAGTGGTGGTCATGCTGTAACACAGGTAGAGTTGTGGAGGTTGCAGCCGTTTGTTGGTGTGTTGTAGGTGTTGCTGGTGGCGCTGTTCAGTATACCCTAAGTTAACTACTCCAGATACCTGTATGCTGGAGTGGTGGTCATGCTGTAACACAGGTAGAGTTGTGGAGGTTGCAGCCATGTGTTGGTGTGTTGTAGGTGTTGCAGGTGGCTGTTCAGTATACCCTAAGTTAACTACTCCAGATACCTGTATGCTGGAGTGGTGGTCATGCTGTAACACAGGTAGAGTTGTGGAGGTTGCAGCCATGTGTTGGTGTGTTGTAGGTGTTGCAGGTGGTGCTGTTCAGTATACCCTAAGTTAACTACTCCAGATACCTGTATGCTGGAGTTGTGGTCATGCTGTAACACAGGTAGAGTTGTGGAGGTTGCAGCCGTGTGTGTTGGTGTGTTGTAGGTGTTGCTGGTGGTGGCTGTTCAGTATACCCTAAGTTAACTACTCCAGATACCTGTATGCTGGAGTCATGCTGTAACACAGGTAGAGTTGTGGAGGTTGCAGCCATGTGTTGGTGTGTTGTAGGTGTTGCAGGTGGCTGTTCAGTATACCCTAAGTTAACTACTCCAGATACCTGTATGCTGGAGTGGTGGTCATGCTGTAACACAGGTAGAGTTGTGGAGGTTGCAGCCATGTGTTGGTGTGTTGTAGTGTTGCTGGTGGGCTGTTCAGTATACCCTAAGTTAACTACTCCAGATACCTGTATGCTGGAGTGGTGGTCATGCTGTAACACAGGTAGAGTTGTGGAGGTTGCAGCCATGTGTTGGTGTGTTGTAGGTGTTGCTGGTGGTGCTGTTCAGTATACCCTAAGTTAACTACTCAGATACCTGTATGCTGGAGTGGTGGTCATGCTGTAACACAGGTAGAGTTGTGGAGGTTGCAGCCATGTGTTGGTGTGTTGTAGGTGTTGCTGGTGGGCTGTTCAGTATACCCTAAGTTAACTACTCCAGATACCTGTATGCTTGAGTGGTGGTCATGCTGTAACACAGGTAGAGTTGTGGAGGTTGCAGCCATGTGTTGGTGTGTTGTAGTTGTTGCTGGTGGCTGTTCAGTATACCCTAAGTTAACTACTCCAGATACCTGTATGCTTGAGTGGTGGTCATGCTGTAACACAGGTAGAGTTGTGGAGGTTGCAGCCATGTGTTGGTGTGTTGTAGGTGGCTGTTCAGTATACCCTAAGTTAACTACTCCAGATACCTGTATGCTGGAGTGGTGGTCATACTGTAACACAGGTAGAGTTGTGGAGGTTGCAGCCATGTGTTGGTGTGTTGTAGGTGTTGCTGGTGCATGCTGTTCAGTATACCCTAAGTTAACTACTCCAGATACCTGTATGCTGGAGTGGTGGTCATGCTGTAACACAGGTAGAGTTGTGGAGGTTGCAGCCATGTGTTGGTGTGTTGTAGGTGTTGCTGGTGGCTGTTCAGTATACCCTAAGTTAACTACTCCAGATACCTGTATGCTGGAGTTGTGGTCATGCTGTAACACAGGTAGAGTTGTGGAGGTTGCAGCCATGTGTTGGTGTGTTGTAGGTGGTTTGTTCAGTATACCCTAAGTTAACTACTCCAGATACCTGTATGCTGGAGTGGTGGTCATACCTGTAACACAGGTAGAGTTGTGGAGGTTGCAGCCATGTGTTGGTGTGTTGTAGGTGTTGCTGGTGGTGGCTGTTCAGTATACCCTAAGTTAACTACTCCAGATACCTGTATGCTGGAGTCATGCTGTAACACAGGTAGAGTTGTGGAGGTTGCAGCCGTTTGTTGGTGTGTTGTAGGTGTTGCTGGTGGCGCTGTTCAGTATACCCTAAGTTAACTACTCCAGATACCTGTATGCTGGAGTGGTGGTCATGCGCTGTAACACAGGTAGAGTTGTGGAGGTTGCAGCCGTTTGTTGGTGTGTTGTAGGTGTTGCTGGTGGTGCCTGTTCAGTATACCCTAAGTTAACTACCCAGATACCTGTATGCTGGAGTGGTGGTCATGCTGTAACACAGGTAGAGTTGTGGAGGTTGCAGCCATGTGTTGGTGTGTTGTAGGTGTTGCAGGTGGCGCTGTTCAGTATACCCTAAGTTAACTACTCCAGATACCTGTATGCTGGAGTGGTGGTCATGCTGTAACACAGGTAGAGTTGTGGAGGTTGCAGCCATGTGTTGGTGTGTTGTAGGTGTTGCTGGTGGTGCTGTTCAGTATACCCTAAGTTAACTACTCCAGATACCTGTATGCTGGAGTGGTGGTCATGCTGTCACACAGGTAGAGTTGTGGAGGTTGCAGCCATGTGTTGGTGTGTTGTAGGTGTTGCTGGTGGCTGTTCAGTATACCCTAAGTTAACTACTCCAGATACCTGTATGCTGGAGTGGTGGTCATGCTGTAACACAGGTAGAGTTGTGGAGGTTGCAGCCATGTGTTGGTGTGTTGTAGGTGTTGTTGGTGGTGCTGTTCAGTATACCCTAAGTTAACTACTCCAGATACCTGTATGCTGGAGTGGTGGTCATGCTGTAACACAGGTAGAGTTGTGGAGGTTGCAGCCATGTGTTGGTATGTTGTAGGCGTTGCAGGTGGTGCTGTTCAGTATACCCTAAGTTAACTACTCCAGATACCTGTATGCTGGAGTGGTGGTCATGCTGTAACACAGGTAGAGTTGTGGAGGTTGCAGCCGTGTGTTGGTGTGTTGTAGGTGTTGTAGGTGGTGCTGTTCAGTGTACCCTAAGTTATCTACTCCAGATACCTGTATGCTGGAGTCATGCTGTAACACTGATAGAGTTGTGGAGGTTGCAGCCATGTGTTGGTGTGTTGTAGGTGTTGCTGGTGGCACTGTTCAGTATACCCTAAGTTAACTACTCCAGATACCTGTATGCTGGAGTGGTGGTCATGCTGTAACACAGGTAGAGTTGTGGAGGTTGCAGCCATGTGTTGGTGTGTTGTAGGCGTTGCAGGTGGTTCTGTTCAGTATACCCTAAGTTAACTACTCCAGATACCTGTATGCTGGAGTGGTGGTCATGCTGCAACACAGGTAGAGTTGTGGAGGTTGCAGCCATGTGTTGGTGTGTTGTAGGTGTTGCTGGTGGCACTGTTCAGTATACCCTAAGTTAACTACCCAGATACCTGTATGCTGGAGTTGTGGTCACCGCTGTAACACAGGTAGAGTTGTGGAGGTTGCAGCCATGTGTTGGTGTGTTGTAGGTGGCTGCTGTTCAGTTCATATACCCTAAGTTAACTACTCCAGATACCTGTATGCTGGAGTGGTGGTCATGCTGTAACACAGGTAGAGTTGTGGAGGTTGCAGCCATGTGTTGGTGTGTTGTAGGTGTTGCTGGTGGCACTGTTCAGTATACCCTAAGTTAACTACTCCAGATACCTGTATGCTGGAGTTGTGGTCATGCTGTAACACAGGTAGAGTTGTGGAGGTTGCAGCCATGTGTTGGTGTGTTGTAGGTGTTGCAGGTGGTGCTGTTCAGTATACCCTAAGTTAACTACTCCAGATACCTGTATGCTGGAGTGGTGGTCATGCTGTAACACAGGTAGAGTTGTGGAGGTTGCAGCCATGTGTTGGTATGTTGTAGGCGTTGCAGGTGGTGCTGTTCAGTATACCCTAAGTTAACTACTCCAGATACCTGTATGCTGGAGTGGTGGTCATGCTGTAACACAGGTAGAGTTGTGGAGGTTGCAGCCGTGTGTTGGTGTGTTGTAGGTGTTGTAGGTGGTGCTGTTCAGTGTACCCTAAGTTAACTACTCCAGATACCTGTATGCTGGAGTCATGCTGTTACACTGATAGAGTTGTGGAGGTTGCAGCCATGTGTTGGTGTGTTGTAGGTGTTGCTGGTGGCACTGTTCAGTATACCCTAAGTTAACTACTCCAGATACCTGTATGCTGGAGTGGTGGTCATGCTGTAACACAGGTAGAGTTGTGGAGGTTGCAGCCATGTGTTGGTGTGTTGTAGGCGTTGCAGGTGGTGCTGTTCAGTATACCCTAAGTTAACTACCCAGATACCTGTATGCTGGAGTGGTGGTCATGCTGTAACACAGGTAGAGTTGTGGAGGTTGCAGCCGTGTGTTGGTGTGTTGTAGGTGTTGTAGGTGGTGCTGTTCAGTGTACCCTAAGTTAACTACTCCAGATACCTGTATGCTGGAGTCATGCTGCAACACAGGTAGAGCTGTGGAGGTTGCAGCCATGTGTTGGTGTGTTGTAGGTGTTGCTGGTGGCACTGTTCAGTATACCCTAGTTAACTACTCCAGATACCTGTATGCTGGAGTTGTGGTCATGCTGTAACACAGGTAGAGCTGTGGAAGTTGCAGCCATGTGTTGGTGTGTTGTAGGTGCTGTAGGTGGCTGTTCAGTATACCCTAAGTTAACTACCCAGATACCTGTATGTATGCTGGAGTGGTGGTCATGCTGTAACACAGGTAGAGTTGTGGAGGTTGCAGCCATGTGTGGTGTGTTGTGTTGTAGGTGTTGCTGGTGGCTGCTGTTCAGTATACCCTAAGTTAACTACTCCAGATACCTGTATGCTGGAGTGGTGGTCATGCTGCAACACAGGTAGAGCTGTGGAGGTTGCAGCCATGTGTTGGTGTGTTGTAGGTGTTGCTGGTGGCACTGTTCAGTATACCCTAAGTTAACTACCCAGATACCTGTATGCTGGAGTTGTGGTCATGCTGTAACACAGGTAGAGTTGTGGAGGTTGCAGCCATGTGTTGGTGTGTTGTAGGTGGCGCTGTTCAGTATACCCTAAGTTAACTACTCCAGATACCTGTATGCTGGAGTGGTGGTCATGCTGTAACACAGGTAGAGTTGTGGAGGTTGCAGCCATGTGTTGGTGTGTTGTAGGTGTTGCTGGTGGTGCTGTTCAGTATACCCTAAGTTAACTACTCCAGATACCTGTATGCTGGAGTGGTGGTCATGCTGTAACACAGGTAGAGTTGTGGAGGTTGCAGCCATGTGTTGGTGTGTTGTAGGTGTTGCTGGTGGTGGCTGTTCAGTATACCCCTAAGTTAACTACCCAGATACCTGTATGCTGGAGTGGTGGTCATGCTGTAAACACAGGTAGAGTTGTGGAGGTTGCAGCCATGTGTTGGTGTGTTGTAGGTGTTGCTGGTGGCACTGTTCAGTATACCCTAAGTTAACTACCCAGATACCTGTATGCTGGAGTTGTGGTCATGCTGTAACACAGGTAGAGTTGTGGAGGTTGCAGCCATGTGTTGCGTGTGTAGGTGTTGTAGGTGGCTGTTCAGTATACCCTAAGTTAACTACTCCAGATACCTGTATGCTGGAGTGGTGGTCATGCTGTAACACAGGTAGAGTTGTGGAGGTTGCAGCCATGTGTTGGTGTGTTGTAGGTGTTGCTGGTGGCACTGTTCAGTATACCCTAAGTTAACTACCCAGATACCTGTATGCTGGAGTGTGTGGTCATGCTGTAACACAGGTAGAGTTGTGGAGGTTGCAGCCATGTGTTGTGTGTTGTGGTGTTGTGGTGTGCTGTTCAGTATACCCTAAGTTAACTACCCAGATACCTGTATGCTGGAGTGGTGGTCATGCTGTAACACAGGTAGAGTTGTGGAGGTTGCAGCCATGTGTTGGTGTGTTGTAGGTGTTAGGTGGCGCTGTTCAGCATACCCTAAGTTAACCACCCAGATACCTGTATGCTGGAGTGGTGGTCATGCTGTAACACAGGTAGAGTTGTGGAGGTTGCAGCCGTGTTGGTGTGTTGTAGGTGTTGCTGGTGATGCTGTTCAGTATACCCTAAGTTAACTACCCAGATACCTGTATGCTGGAGTGGTGGTCATGCTGTAACACAGGTAGAGTTGTGGAGGTTGCAGCCATGTGTTGGTGTGTTGTAGGTGTTGCTGGTGGCGCTGTTCAGTATACCCTAAGTTAACTACTCCAGATACCTGTATGCTGGAGTCATGCTGTAACACAGGTAGAGTTGTGGAGGTTGCAGCCGTTTGTTGGTGTGTTGTAGGTGTTGCAGGTGGCGCTGTTCAGTATACCCTAAGTTAACTACTCCAGATACCTGTATGCTGGAGTGGTGGTCATGCTGTAACACAGGTAGAGTTGTGGAGGTTGCAGCCGTTTGTTGGTGTGTTGTAGGTGTTGCTGGTGAAGCTGTTCAGTATACCCTAAAGTTAACTACCCAGATACCTGTATGCTGGAGTGGTGGTCATGCTGTAACACAGGTAGAGTTGTGGAGGTTGCAGCCATGTGTTGGTGTGTTGTAGGTGTTGCAGGTGGCTGTTCAGTATACCCTAAGTTAACTACTCCAGATACCTGTATGCTTGAGTGGTGGTCATGCTGTAACACAGGTAGAGTTGTGGAGGTTGCAGCCATGTGTTGGTGTGTTGTAGGTGTTGCTGGTGGTGCTGTTCAGTATACCCTAAGTTAACTACTCCAGATACCTGTATGCTGGAGTGGTGGTCATGCTGTAACACAGGTAGAGTTGTGGAGGTTGCAGCCGTGTGTTGGTGTGTTGTAGGTGTTGCTGGTGGCTGTTCAGTATACCCTAAGTTAACTACTCCAGATACCTGTATGCTGGTGGTGGTCATGCTGTAACACAGGTAGAGCTGTGGAGGTTGCAGCCGTGTGTTGGTGTGTTGTAGGTGTTGCTGGTGGGCTGTTCAGTATACCCTAAGTTAACTACCCAGATACCTGTATGCTGGAGTCATGCTGTAACACAGGTAGAGTTGTGGAGGTTGCAGCCATGTGTTGGTGTGTTGTAGGTGTTGCAGGTGGCGCCTGTTCAGTATACCCTAAGTTAACTACTCCAGATACCTGTATGCTGGAGTGGTGGTGGTCATGCTGTAACACAGGTAGAGTTGTGGAGGTTGCAGCCATGTGTTGGTGTGTTGTAGGTGTTGCTGGTGGTGCTGTTCAGTATACCCTAAGTTAACTACTCCAGATACCTGTATGCTGGAGTGGTGGTCATGCTGCAACACAGGTAGAGTTGTGGAGGTTGCAGCCATGTGTTGGTGTGTTGTAGGTGTTGCAGGTGGTGCTGTTCAGTATACCCTAAGTTAACTACTCCAGATACCTGTATGCTGGAGTGGTGGTCATGCTGTAACACAGGTAGAGTTGTGGAGGTTGCAGCCATGTGTTGGTGTGTTGTAGGTGTTGCTGGTGGCGCTGTTCAGTATACCCTAAGTTAACTACTCCAGATACCTGTA
Organism: Haliotis rubra; assembly: GCF_003918875.1. Classification (NCBI taxonomy): domain Eukaryota; kingdom Metazoa; phylum Mollusca; class Gastropoda; order Lepetellida; family Haliotidae; genus Haliotis; species Haliotis rubra. Next base: position 556,405 of record NW_025766961.1, on the reverse strand, counting down.
TGCTGGAGTGGTGGTCATGCTGTAACACAGGTAGAGTTGTGGAGGTTGCAGCCATGTGTTGGTGTGTTGTAGGTGTACCAGGTGTTGTAGGTGGCGCTGTTCAGTATACCCTAAGTTAACTACTCCAGATACCTGTATGCTGGAGTGGTGGTCATGCTGTAACACAGGTAGAGTTGTGGAGGTTGCAGCCATGTGTTGGTGTGTTGTGGGTGGTGCTGGTGGTGCTGTTCAGTATACCCTAAGTTAACTACTCCAGATACCTGTATGCTGGAGTGGTGGTCATGCTGTAACACAGGTAGAGTTGTGGAGGTTGCAGCCATGTGTTGGTGTGTTGTAGGTGTTGCTGGTGGTGCTGTTCAGTATACCCTAAGTTAACTACTCCAGATACCTGTATGCTGGAGTGGTGGTCATGCTGTAACACAGGTAGAGTTGTGGAGGTTGCAGCCATGTGTTGGTGTGTTGTAGGTGTTGTAGGTGGTGCTGTTCAGTGTACCCTAAGTTAACTACTCCAGATACCTGTATGCTGGAGTGGTGGTCATGCTGTAACACAGGTAGAGTTGTGGAGGTTGCAGCCATGTGTTGGTGTGTTGTAGGTGTTGCTGGTGCATGCTGTTCAGTATACCCTAAGTTAACTACTCCAGATACCTGTATGCTGGAGTGGTGGTCATGCTGTAACACAGGTAGAGTTGTGGAAGTTGCAGCCATGTGTTGGTGTGTTGTAGGTGTTGTAGGTGGTGCTGTTCAGTGTACCCTAAGTTAACTACTCCAGATACCTGTATGCTGGAGTCATGCTGTAACACAGGTAGAGTTGTGGAGGTTGCAGCCATGTGTTGGTGTGTTGTAGGCGTTGCAGGTGGTGCTGTTCAGTATACCCTAAGTTAACTACTCCAGATACCTGTATGCTGGAGTGGTGGTCATGCTGTAACACAGGTAGAGTTGTGGAGGTTGCAGCCATGTGTTGGTGTGTTGCTGGTGGCGCTGTTCAGTATACCCTAAGTTAACTACTCCAGATACCTGTATGCTGGAGTGGTGGTCATGCTGTACACAGGTAGAGTTGTGGAGGTTGCAGCCATGTGTTGGTGTGTTGTAGGTGTTGCAGGTGGCGCTGTTCAGTATACCCTAAGTTAACTACTCCAGATACCTGTATGCTGGAGTGGTGGTCATGCTGTAACACAGGTAGAGTTGTGGAGGTTGCAGCCATGTGTTGGTGTGTTGTAGGTGTTGCTGGTGGCACTGTTCAGTATACCCTAAGTTAACTACTCCAGATACCTGTATGCTGGAGTGGTGGTCATGCTGTAACACAGGTAGAGTTGTGGAGGTTGCAGCCATGTGTTGGTGTGTTGTAGGTGGCGCTGTTCAGTATACCCTAAGTTAACTACTCCAGATACCTGTATGCTGGAGTGGTGGTCATGCTGTAACACAGGTAGAGTTGTGGAGGTTGCAGCCGTGTGTTGGTGTGTTGTAGGTGTTGCTGGTGGCGCTGTTCAGTGTACCCTAAGTTAACTACTCCAGATACCTGTATGCTGGAGTGGTGGTCATACTGTAACACAGGTAGAGTTGTGGAGGTTGCAGCCGTGTGTTGGTGTGTTGTAGGTGTTGTAGGTGGTGCTGTTCAGTGTACCCTAAGTTAACTACTCCAGATACCTGTATGCTGGAGTGGTGGTCATGCTGTAACACAGGTAGAGTTGTGGAGGTTGCAGCCGTTTGTTGGTGTGTTGTAGGTGTTGCTGGTGGCGCTGTATCTGGCAGCACGCAGCCGAGACGTCCAGGAGGAGATCGAGAAGGAGTCCATCACAATACCTCCAGTAGTTGACAATCTCTTCGAAACATTCAAGGTAGTGAACATCACATGCTTGTTTCTTGCCCAGGGTTGCTTGCTGTATTACACTACGATAAGACCAGTTCTGAACTTATCACTATGATTATCACTGCACTAAATGAAGGGAGGCATACATTACAACAGTTAGGATTTGAGCTAGGCCCATCTGACTACATGATTGAATTATGTATTGGTTGTTTAACAACATAATTAATGTTTTCTGAATGTATTGGGTTAATTGGTATTAGAGGGAGTGAGTTAAGTCATATTAAATGTTTGCCTGTTTGACACAGGGGTTGCAGTCATGTTAGTTACTCTTGTGGGTTGCGGGGTCTGAACTGTCTTTAGTCTCGTGACACCACCAGCTTTCTGTGTTTTCTTCACCTTGCTCCATGTTCCCTCTCCCAGGATGTCAAGTTCCGTCCCCTGGGTGGGTTCGCCCTGATGCACGCCAAGGAGGAGGGCGTGAAGATCCAGCGCATGCACGTGATACTGCGGCAGTTCATCTCCCACATGCTCCTGCTGTCACTGCTGCTGGCTATCTGCTTCGTCTACAATGGCACCACCAACTGCATGTTGTCACAGCATGTACAACATCTCCTGCAGCAGGATGGAGCTGCAGGACTCAACCTCAGTCACGTCAGGAGGTTAGAATACTAATGTCACTGTCTGTATACTGAATACTGGTGTAGGAAAACGTACCAGTGGTCTCTTGAATATTTATGGTTCAATGAAAGTTGATAAATTATGATGATACACTTCAAAGGCTTTACAGGCTGTTCCAGTTAGGTTGGAAGGAAGTCATTATCAGTAGCCAATCCATCTTCATCAATAAAACATTGGCCACTTGAAATCTTTAAAGACAAAAAAACAAACATTTATTGAATTATTTTCTTCTAAAAATCCCAATAAATAAAGTTGTTGTTATTTCTGGAGTATATCTCATGGTTGTAAGTATAGCATGGATGCAGCCCACATTGGTTCAAGGATTTTTGAAGATCACAAGTGAAGAATTGCATACATTACACAAAGGTGCAAAACCCCACATCCTTGTCATGTTAATATGTACAACCTGGTCTGATGCTTACAACAAAAATCCTCAAACATTTGACCATTATTTTGCTTGTGAAAGGACATTTGTTCCTTGTCATCTGTGGTATTTCTGATTAAGTGCACACCTTTTCTGAAAAGCTGTATATTTTGGTGAAGACAAAATTGATGACAAATCTGATGTACCATTCTTGGACTTCTCTTATGTATTTTAAATATTGAAATGTCAGACATACATCAGCATGGTCAGCTGTCATATATCTTACTGGATTTCAACCAAATTATCTTCAACTTCTCATCAGTTGCCAGATCATAACTATGGCAGATGAATGAATTGGATGCAGTCTTACACTTCCTCCACATGTCTGACTCTGCCAAAGTTGCTGAAGACTTGCTTTGTTTCAGCATCCCAGACTTCAGGACGTGGACTGAGACAGTGCTGGCCGACACTCTGCACCATCGAGAACTGAATCCCCAGGAGCAGTTTGGGATCCTGCTGGGGCCAGCGCGACTCCGTCAGATCAGGAGCACACTTGGTATGTGGCATTACATGATGAAAGGTCATCATCAATTACTAGCGAAAGATCTAGTCAAAGTGTTTTATTATACAAAAAATTAAATCCCTCCTTGTAGATAACTACCTAGAAAAATGTTTCTGTAATTAAAATCCAAACTAAAGCTTATGATAACTTCTGTGAGAGGCATTATAGAAGTTGGGAAGTACAATATTGACAAACTTTATGGATAACAACCGCAGTAGTGCAATGTTTCGATACAGATTCTTGTATCATTGCCAAGTGTGTCCATATTAAGACTTGTCATGTAAAACATATTTGGTCAGTGATAATAAAACCAGGGACTGGACAATCCAGTGACTGTCATCATGAGCATAGATTCTCATGTTTTTAACAGAAATACTTGCTATCATCATAGGATCATACACTTCTGACACTCCCTTGCCTCCTTGGTAAATCAGGTTTATGTTAGGTAGATGGGCACCATGGCTGTTGTGTCATTATCAAACTGTTTACTGGTTCCCATCAAGTTTGAAACCTGTCTTACCTGTTACCACACATCTGTAAGGGGAGATAACTTGCTACTTTCAGATGATTGTCCTATTAGCTCTCCCCTTGCCAAGTTCCACTTGCCAGCACTGACAGCATTACCATGTGAGGGAAACCTCTGCTTCACCGAGGATACTGCCACGTACGGCGAAGCCTGGAGCAACAACATGGGCAACAACGTTACCTGGAGATACTTCACAGCGCCAGAGCTTCACATGTACGTCACCCTCTCTGATTGGTCATCCACTCATGCTCCATTGCAATGTCCTCGCTACATGTTCAACATTGTTGTATAGTCTAAAGGCTAGAGTAAATTAGTAATAAGATTCCAGTTCCAATTTATTAATAATATGAGGCATTTCCATGTTTTACTTATATACAAACTGTATCAAGAGATATATGTAAATTAACTATTGATGAAAATTTATTAACATGAATGTTTAGGAGGACAATGTTACAGTGTATTTTGTAGGGAGTATAAGGTCTTTTCTTTGGTCTTCATCGTGCTGGGTTAAAAAGATATGGACCTTGAATGAGAAAAGAGAATTAGATTCTGAGTATTATAGTAGACAGCAGGATGTCTAAAAACATCATCATTACAACACTGAATGCCGTTTTCCTCTTAGGCGTGAAAAATATGGCCATGACCTCCACTACTCCGGTGGAGGCTACGTGATGACTCTCGGTAACACCTACAACGAGACACTCAGCATCCTCAGTGATGTATTTGATAAGGACTGGATCAATCTGCGGTAAGTGTTACTGGAGAATCTAATCTTAAGTGATATCCCCAACTCACCCAGGAAAAAGTTATTGACCCAAAAGTGATGTCAAGTTGATTGTGATTAAAGGAAACTTATTTGTGTCAGGTATTGTGTCTGATGTACAATATTATGTCAGCCATGCTTGAAAACTACATGTAACAACAGAGGCTCTTAATATGGGGGCTTTGTTCTACTTCATATGAGAAAAGAAATTGGAAAATATTGAGTTTAGTGTTTTTTACCCTGCTCTTTGTGTGGGTATGGAAATAAGAGCATTCACAACACTGGTGTCAGCTATAAATAGATTTCATGGAAAGGGAGAAAGTGTGCTTGGTGTGAAATTGAGTAAATTTTGTGTGGACATCAAAATCTAAATGAACATGTGTGAGCTATTCTCTCTCATGATATGTAAAATACACAGGCTGTTGGCTGTTCATTTCAAACATACCAAATATCCTGTTTCATTGTAAATACTATAGTGTGTTGTACTAGCATTGTGTGATGGTAAATAAATATAAATTACATATTAGCTGTCTGTTACAGGACAAGGGCTGTGTTCATCGAGTTCTCTCTATACAGTGCTGCCGCCGACCTCACAACTACAGTCACAGTCCTCCTGGAGTTTCCCTTGACAGGTACACAACACCCCTGCATGGCGGACGTGGAACTGCCTTGAGTGTGTCATCATCATCATTATAGCCTATATCAGTTGTTGCCATAGTGACTCACTCATTCACCATCTGTAATCTTTGCTGATTTGCAGTTTTGGAATCGTTTTATAGAGCTGATTTATTTTCAAAGGTGTTTCTCATGAGGCAGGATTGTGTACTCATTCAAAAGTCTTCCCAAAATGAGGTTTTCTTTATCATTTCGTATTGGCATCACACGGATTTTCCACCAGGAGTCTTTTTGCTAAGATTTACAAACACCGATTTTCTACCCATACATCCTTTTGATAAGTATTTACAAACATGTCTGTCAATGTCAGCATCCTAGTTTTGAACTGAATTCCATGATCAGCTATCAGTATTGTCTCATGTTCATATTGACTGTGTATTATTGAGATGTGTTTAGGCTGTGGAACTGAAAGTTATATTCATGTGACTCGGGTCTTCCAGCTTTTGGTATCACTCTGAGGCCTCGTTGAAAGGAACTCATGTGTTGTCAAACTTCTTGAGAATTCACTTCTTGTTTGTAAAACCAGAACTGTTTCATCATTAGAACAGACACGGTGGTGTTCGCATTATGGCCCTTTATTTCTGATAGTTCATGTACAAAACCCTGAAACAATTAAAACATTCTTTAGACAAAACATAAACATATGCTGATAGATAATATCAATCATTAATATCTTTAAATATAACCATTTACAAAATATCATTATTGCTAATCTATTCCATATACATTGCCTCAATATTTCATTGATGACACATTCCATTTATACTTTAATTCATACATAGATAGGCATATACATATCATATCATATAGGGAAACAAGCATTTCTTATCATGTAGACATTACACAATGCATATATAAAATATAATACACCCACCAAGTGTGTGGACCTGGGTATAATCAGTACACACTGACAGCTTCACGAGCAATACACCTACATCTCCACGAATAAATGAAACATATATACACATTGTGCAGACTAATCAAATGACAGCAATAACAATACAACAAATACGTTTAGTTATTGCTGATTAATGAGAAACATTTAAAATATATATAATGGTAAAACCCTGCTTCATTCTTACATTCACACATTATGCAGTCATACATTTACACATTATACATTCATACATTTACACATTCATATTTTCATACATTTACACATCCATACGACAGCTGTATTGTACTTAAAGATTAAGTTTAACACTGATAAATAGCTTACTGAATTATTGAATTATTTACCATTTGTAAATAATTAGACTTATAATGCATTACATTCTGCAACACAACTAGTTATCACAAACTACTCAATATTTACAATATGACAAAGCAGCCAAATTATCAAAGCATAAACACAATATGCGTATACATCCAATGAGTATGTACAAACTACAAACAGTATGGAAATAGACTAACCTTCAGAAATGATCTCAAGAGCTCCTATAAATGTCCAATTAACTCAAAACGTGTGAGATTCAAAATCCACAAATGCCTTGTGACCAGTTGACAGTTGAAACGTTATGAACTGATAATAAACTCAAACCTTAAAACAGGGGACAGTAAGCTAACAAGGTTTATGACAAAGGGACAGTAAGTGGCGCGCTTGGGCAGGCTATTGTGTGGCAGTGCTCTGGGTGATTGTGGCTGAGGCAGAAAACTCATGCAGTAAGCTGAGAGATGGGTTAAGAGAAGCTGAAGAGTGAAGTATATAATGTTTAAAATACACTAAACTGAATATTTACTTCAGTTAAAACTAAAGAATAAAACACTAAATATATACAAACATTTCATCCTGTCACATATGTTATTACTGAACAAAATTTAACTTTTTTTTCTCAAATATTTGATCCTAATATTTTGCTCAGTGATCTCCCATACCAGACGACTGGAATGCAAAGGAAGTATTGTTTAAGAATCAAGAACATGTGTTGTTCATGGTTTGTTTCAGGCATCTGGTCATCAAACAATTTACCATTACGAAAAATATCATTTTCAACTTACTTGCAACAATTTACATTAAATTGGACTTTGTATTATGATTAAAATATACCTATGTGAGAAATGAAGATCTCAGGAATAGCATCAAACGATTTGATTCATCGAAAATCAAATCTGACATCTTAGTTTCGATTTTCAATAACCATTATCACTATTTCGATTCGATATTTGAATTTCTATTTCAATTGTTTCCACACAGTGAGAATGTAATTTTTAATCCAACTCGATCAGTTTCAAGCACAGAAATAAGGCGAAACATGATTGGTTGACGCCGAGCTAATTATCCAATGAGCATTGTCGTTAGTAGACATCGTCAAGTTGAAGATGGATTTCACATAAAAAAAGCTGACACTTGAACTCTCAGAGTTAAATGAAATCTAATGTTTTTACTTGTATGAAGAATTGAATCGAAAATGATCGAATCAAGGGTCCAGTATTGACAATCGAATCGAATCGAGGTCTGGGTGAATCGTTGCAGCCCTAGCATCAAATGTTTGTGTCAAGGTCCTGTATTTCTCTGTGTATCTGGCTTGGTTTCGAATACCTACATAATGATGACATGTGATTGTCCTGCAGGAGGCGCCCTCTCTAGTCAGTATGTATCAACCATCAAACTCCTACGCTTCATCCCCGGCAGAGTCGATCCCCTCATGGTCAGTGAGGTAAGACATTCCCACTTATCATCAACCTTCTCAGAATTATCAAATTGTTGGAACAAAAAATGGAAAATAGTTTTGTCAATTCTATGGTAACCTTGCAATGAAAGCAAAGATTCTTTCAAACTGATGTGCAACTTGTGTGAAGAATACTGTGAAGTGAAGGTTACAAAGACCTTAGGATGATACTGCTGATTGTCTGTGAACACTAAGGTTGTGTGATGACCCTCCTGGGCTGCTTGCATGCTGTTTTTTATGTGTTGTTTCTATGGGTTTTCTCTTCTACATTTTTACCATAAAAGTACAAAGTATATGCTCATACCACTCCCAAACTTTGTGTAATATTGTTGTGTGTAATAGTATCATTAAATGCATATCTTCCACTCTTGATTCCAACCTTTCACCTTGAAGCTCTGGCAGTTCAACATACTGAAGTAGGTTGAGTGAACCTTCAGCAAACACTGGCTGTAAATCAGATGAATCATTTTTTACCACTATGATTCTTAAATTTTTAGCAAAGTAAATCTTTAATAATAAACATAAAGAACTGACAGGGTTTCAAAATGGCAGTGTGTTTATAGCACAGCCATAATTATTCTCCATTTTGTCCATTTTCAAGTTAAATAGGTCAGTGTCTCCCTAGAAACCAATACCTGATCCCTAACATGTATTGAGTCTGATTTGCCACTTGCTCTCCAGGTTCTGTTCCTGCTCTGCGCCATCTACCTGTTTGTCCATCTTGGGTTCACAATACGAGAAGAACGAGCCCAGTTTGTGAAGCAGTTCTGGAACTGGTTAGATCTAGTCATCGTGGTGTTGACAGTTGTGTGTATTGGCCTCTACATGGCTTGTGTTGTCACGGCAACAGACACATTTGGTTACTACACTGCTCACAAGAATGATTTCACAAACTTTGAGATGCCCGCACACTTGCATGATGTTATGCGTATGCTGCATGCATGGCTGTTGTTCCTAATATTCCTGAAGGTAACATTTAGTCACCTGTTGATGACACTAGGGCTCAAGCCTCAAATATAGGCACTAATATACAGCTTTAATAATTCACTAGCGATTTAGCACACAAGAGTTACACCTTATACTTGTCAATGAGTATACACCAATACAACAGCAGGTTCATTGTGGGGTGACACTTTCCACAACACTGTTGGTGTATTAGCTGATATAGCAAGGAATGTATAACCAACAGATACCACACTCTGGGCAAGTTAATGTTTATTTACCTTTCTGTTTAATGCAATCTGTGTACAGTTGACAGATATATCATGAACTGAAATACAAATAAACACTTAAAATGTGAATTTACCCATGAAGATCCAGATTCAAAAGATCCAGTTTAGAATTGGTCTTCAGTAACCCATGCTTGTCGAAAAAGGCAACAAACATGATTGGGTGGTATGACTCACTGTCTTGGTTGACACATGTCATCGTATCCCATTTGTGTAGATTGATGCTCTTGCTGTTGATCACTGGATTGTCTGGTCCAGACTCAATTATTTACAGACCACGCCATATAGCTGAATTATGCTGAGAGTGGCGATAAACAACCAACCAACCAACCAACTAAAGTGTGAATTGTTTCCCAAATGTTTCGATTCACTCTCTGGTGGAGAAGTAATGTCAGTGGCTTGCCATTTAGATAGTTACACAGATGAATCTGCACTTCTACTTGAGTTGGAAAGTTTAAGGAAGCATGTATGTATATAACCTGAATATGGCACCATAAGAAAAGGGTATACATGTGTAAATGATGAGAACTGTATCAGTCAGTGCTGATGAAAACGGGATGTTGATCATTGTGAAGTCTTGTAGATATGGTGGTCCTGATTAATGCCTTCTAACAATAATACTACTTCAAAGGAATATTGGTATGTTGACTTACATTTCCAGAATATATGTTTGTACATTTCCATAATGATGCAGTACGACTCTCTATCATGGAGACCTGTGAAGGTCCTGGTATAATGAACCTTCAGTAACCCATGCTTGTCGTAAGAGGCAACTAACGGGATCGGGTGGCCAGGACTCGACACATGTCATCGGTTCCCAATTGCGCAGGTCGATGCTCATGCTGTTGATCACTAGATTGTCTGGTCCAGACTAGATTATATACAGACCGTCGTCATATAGCTGGAATATTGCTGAGTGCGGCGTAAAACTAAACTCACTCACTCTATCATGGCTTGTAGCTAGTGTATGGTATATCATATGACAAGTTACCAGCAAGATACATATTGTACCCTGACATAGTGTACAGCATATACGGATCCAGAAGGGGGTACAGGTGTGAACCCCCTCCCTATCACCAGCACCAGTTATGATGCATACCTTACAGCAACTAACTCCTAGTTGTCTAAGTGATCAGACATACTAATTTATGCATGCAACAATACTACTCCATGTGTTTTCAACAAAGTTGTCACCAGATCAAGAGTAGATCATACTTTAAACAGCATAGAAAGGTGTATGGTGTTAACAAGCCTATAGCTATCAACATCAACATCAACATCAAATCTATTAATTTGACTTAAACCTCCTGTTTCCTCATAATAGTGGCCACAATCATTCACTGATTTGCAGGAAGATTGGAAAGTTAAAGATGTGTGTATTTTACAGGTCGTGCGACAGTTACGCTTCTTCCCTATGTTCCATGCATATGGGAAGACAATCTCGAATGCGCTGGGGAAGCTGGCCGGCTGTACATTAATATTCCTGCTGGGTCTGATGTCCTCCGCCCAACTGGGATACCTGGTACGTAGCATAGCTTGGATACCTGGTACGTAGCATAGTTTGGATACCTGGTACGTAGCATAGGTGGGATACCTGGTACGTAGCATAGCTTGGATACCTGGTACGTAGCATAGCTTGGATACCTGGTACGTAGCATAGCTTGGATACCTGGTACGTAGACTAGGTGGGATACCTGGTACATAGCATAGCTTGGATACCTGGTACGTAGCATAGCTTGGATACCTGGTACGTAGCATAGCTTGGATACCTGGTACGTTGCATAGCTTGGATACCTGGTACATAGCATAGGTGAAATACCTGGTACATAGCATAGCTTGGATACCTGGGTCCCGTTTCAGAGAGCTATGGTAGTGCTACGACCTTTGTAAGTCTTTGTTACAGTATAGGAGGTACTACAGTCAAGGCACTACGATAACTTTCTGAAACGGGGCCCAGGTACATTGAATAGATGGGTCTGCCTTGCAGTAAGGTTTGCAGGGATTACAGTAACTAAGGATATGTTTAGTAAGGATTCTATATCAGTGTAACCCTTGCCTGGACATACCTGGCTGATAGTGTCCTTTACCCCAGATGGATCATTGCAAATGGTATCAACCACTGTTCCTTCTCGCCCAGACAAGATTATGCTATTGCACATTAATTTCACAATAAAACAACAGTTATGTCTTATTCTGGTATTAAACACATATAATATCGTTTTCAGTATTTTGGAATGACCACCAGGGGCTTCGCAAGCTTTCAGTCAGCCCTACTTTCCCTGATGGGAGTCATACGTGGGTCGTTTGATTTCCTGCATTTCCTCCACCACTGGCCCGTCATGACCCACTTCTACTTCTACTCCTTCTACGCCTTCGCCTACGGGCTGTTCATCGGACTGGTGATTGCCGTGATGCTGGACACGTACAAGATCACCCACCAGTCCTTGTTCTTCAAGTCTACCCTGGACACACAGGACCATGAGATGATCGAGTTCATGATGAAGAGGTTCAAGCTGTGGGCAGGCATCACTAAACAGAAACCTGTGAGTGTAACTTACATATGGCGTTTTGTTTCCTCGGTGTATGGATCAGCAGACCCTAAAAACCAGGAAATTGCTGGATAAAGTAAAATTCCATCTGAAAGGCTATTGTATTTTATACTGTGTCTAAATAATCACATTTCCTCTCCAAAAGTCACAAGCTGTCTCCCTGTCCGACTGAGTCAAGGGTTATGGGACCTGTAATTGTTACTTCAAATACTTTCACAGTTTTACTAGTCAATAGTGCTTCCATGGTTTGATATGAAAGGTACAAAATTTTTGTAACATTTCACATGATTAGAAATGTGCTTGCAGGCATTCCGATCAGTCCGGTTCAAGGGGCATCCGTCCCTGCCGAGTCGAGCCAGTAGCACGTCCCGGCGTTCCAGCATCTCCTCATCTCTCAGCAGCGGCAGTGATCCAGTACTGTCAGAGGAACAAGCCCTGTACCTGGAACACCAGCTGGACAATGCTGTACCTCGCTGGGAGCATCTGCTCAACCGCTTCGACAGGGTCAGTCTCGTCAGAGTCACATGATATCCGCAGACATTACTCACAACCATGATTATCCATTCTGTTGTAAAACCCCTGCATGCATTCACAGCAGAAACTGTCTGTTGTATTTCAGAAAGTAATGTATCTATTCATTCTTATTATTGCGACACTGCTGAAACCAGTATTGAGATCATATGGAGACTTATAGTCATTACCACATACAGTGATTTTAGGCCCACTTTATGATTACACAAATGGTTTTACGAGCTAAATTAATGTTATGTATTGGTCACATTGTAGATTGAAAAGCTTGAGGTAGAAGAAGATCATCAAATGAGGAAGATTGAAAAAGAACTCAAAGGTTGGGAAACAAAGCAAAATAGCCCTCAACGAAAGCCACCAGTCAAAAAAAAGAGCACCTTTGAGAAATTCCAGCACAACTTCAAGGGCAAGAGTCAGTTTGCAGGGAAAGACAAACATCTCGCTGGTCGAACTTCCGTTACACCTCCAACAATATCTCCAAGGAAACCAGTGACCGAGACACATGAAGTACGTCCTCATAGCTATGAAGGGGAACGTTCAGAAGCTGTGGCGATGAAAAATATGCAGGAGAAAAAACGTGACACAACCAAAAATGTGAGATTTTCAAAACCTGCATGGTGAAAACAGGTGATAACCTAAGACTATATCAAGATGACACAACTGTGTTGAAATGAGTATTACTTGCTGTGCATCATGCATACCTGACACGGAGTGGACTCTACATAGTACCTCAATCACACCAAAGGTCTGTAACCATTTGTACATAGTGTTCCTAAAATGATGACTGTAAGCAATGTGCCACTACTGACAAAACCAAATGCCAAAACCTTCCACCGCCTCCAACAGTCCACAGGCCAGGTCTAACAGTTTCTGTGATGTTCTGCTCAACACCAGGTCCACAAGTCTTTAGTGTTGTTCAGTGGAGTTCTGTATAAGGCCACAAGTCTCCTGTGATTTTCCAAGGAATGTCTACAGATCAACAAGACTTCTAAGATGTTCCTGGGAATGTTCACAGTTTCACAAGTCTTAAGTGATGTTCCTAGGAATGTCTACAGATTAGCAAGTCTTCTGAGATGTTCCTGGGAATGTCTGCAGATTAACAAGTCTTCTGAGAAGTTCCTGGGAATGTCTGCAGATTAACAAGTCTTCTGAGATGTTCCAAGCAATGCCTATAATCCACAAGTCTTAAGTGCTGTTCCTTGGAATGTCTGCAGATTCACAAGTCTTCTGAGATGTTCCCACAAATATCTACAGATCCATATGTCTTCTGTGATGCTCATCTATAAACTGCTGATAATGGTGTCTCGACATCTGTTCTTGAAGACTGAACTAACTGAGATGCCTCACTGCTGCCTTCGTGTTGCCCTGTGATTCCCTGGCTAGAGGTGTATCTAGCCACACAGCTGGGGTGGGCTCATGTCAACCCTTCATAATGTTATCCGTCCATGTGCGAGGTCAGTTGTTGAAGGTTCAGCCAATCAGAAACTGTGATAAAGACACAATCTATCCCAGGGTTCCAAGTGCTACTGAATGATCAATCTTGGATTTGAATTGCGTGTATGTTGTATATGTGTAGATATTAGCAACACCATGTGCCAAATCAGTGATGACTACAACAGTAACTGGTCATGTGAATGTCTTCAGTGTCTAGTTGTACACATTTTGTTTTGAATGTTAATATTGAATTATGGAACAACAAATTTTCTTTTCTTGTACATGTGCCTTTACATTTTTATACCAATGGTTGCCAAATTCCTCCGTCCCATTTTAGCCGATATCAAATGTTCTTTGTACATTGTGGAATGGTGTTATCAACTTGTTGGTTTTGCAAGTACCATTATGTCATAGTGTTGTGTATTTATTTCCTCAAGTTATTAAGTTATTTCATACGAGACATTGTATAACATAAAACAATCTTAATCAAGTTATGCATTTTTGTTAAGGCCAGACCAATATATTTTCTGATTTTTTATATGAAGATTCCCTGTATAATGCAGATATTATGATTAAAATGTAAGATTGTTGAAAGGAACTATTTAATTTTAATATATTTTTTGTGATCATATTGATTTAATAGTCATTTCAGATCAGTTCTGATATGTATTTTTGTATTTTCTGCCTCTGCCTTAGGATGCTGCCTCTGAGGATGTTTTTCACCCCAAAACTAGAACTGAATTGGTCTGGCATAATTATTAATGGTAGGGATTGAGAGAATGACAGTCAGTAGTATATGATCTATCTAATTACCAATGAAAATTAATCTGAAACACTAATTAGTATTTATTTATCCAGTGAGTGTGTTGATATCACGGTTTTATGAAACTGTTGTGTGAAGAAATTCCTAATTTGTCAATGTGCTGACATTTGCAGTTTACAACATGAAATCATTTGAAATACTTTCCTCATGTTATGGATTAATGACTAATGATATGAATGACATTTATCCATGCATTTAAATGTCTTCTGTTTCTTATAAACATTGTTTTAAATATTAAAGAGTCTCTATAAACTGGCAGTGAGTAGATATTGGTAAAGATTAAAATCAGATTGTAAATATAGGTTCTGGCAGTTTTCTTGACATGTCAATGTAATACCTGCTTTAACCAGTATTTAACTTGATAATATTAACAAATTCCTTCACTTACTTCAATATTCGTGTTCTGGTATTTGAAGCACAATGTTTTCACGTGTTTATCACATTATTTATACCAGGGTGTATCTCAGCTTCTTGCTTCTTGCTTCTGGTCGACTTCATATAAACTGTCATTGAAAATGTATGATTATTATATTTTGGAAACAAAATTAACATATCTAAAATGTTTCAAATTAGGGAATAGAGGCTTCTTATTCTCTTGTGACCAAATATGAACATCAGTTCCCTAATCTGAGCAAACATCCCTTCTTTCACCTTCTAAGTATGTCTAAAAATATTCACTGGTGCATGCCGGAGTTACTTCCCTTCCTCATCAGTTAGGCAGCTCCATAATGATTGTTGACAGTGAGAGCCAAATAAATCTGTTTTTATGTGATCAAAGATTAAATATGGACATGTCCTCAGTAAGAAGCAGCTAGCAGGACATATACAGCTGACATTTGAGGATGAGGGTACTCTATATTTGTCAGTTTTCTGAGAATAGTGGTACTCTGAAATGTATCTATATAGGGTCTTTATGCGGATCTGCTTCTGTACATAGTCCAATGTAACACAACATGTGACATTACACTTCATTCCTACCTCATTATACGTATCAAGTGAAACAACAAATCTATTGTTCTTCTTATGTTGCACTGTCATAGTAATCCATCTGGATCATCCAAAATATGTTGTTTTCTGGAATTGAGTCATTTGCAAGCAATTGGGCTTTTTTCGATTGATACCATTCTTGTAGTTTGTATAATTCTGTTTATACGTAGCTTTTTAACACATACACAAACAGTATGATGGTGATTTAACATGAATGAAAAGACATTACCTCTGAGAAATCTAAATAGTTATGTGTGCTTGATGTAGAGGTAACATTATTTCTAGTCTTGAGTATATTACCTGCTTAATCCATTTATTTTTGTGTAAATATTACGTTATGTTATGATAGTGCTTTATTGTTGTAGAAACGTGGTACAGCTACCATGGGGAGAAAATATGAATAGTTTATATCAAATCAAAACTTTGATTGAAAATTGTAATATGTGAGCATGAACGTCAGACACATGTAATTCCACATGTTAAGGGGGTACTTCTACACCTATTGGCAATAGAGACAATTTTATTGAAACAATTTTAAACCAAGTTTTGCATATTATTTGGCTTACAGATTTGACCAAACCAAAATCCACAATCATAAACTAAATATACATAGATTAATGTATTTTCATTCTCCAAACCACCCTTTATAGGATGAAAACATCAAAACACAAATACAGTAAGTTTTCCTTACAAAACAAACACTCTGTGCCAAAGGTATTGTACTGATCTACACAACATATATTCTGTTTACCATAGTAAATGGATGGCCAAATACTGTACGGCATGAATCTGTTTGTAGTGGTATTGATTGGAATTACAGGAGAAAGCCATCAAAAGTTAAACAATACATAATCTTTTTACAAACAATGATTCATTTGATAGTGAAGTATATATTTGAGTTATATAATATCATAATTTATACTCATCAATGCTCAGAACATGTTTTCGTTGAATGTGATACTGGTGATATGGGTTGTATTACCAATGTGATTTTAATGTTTATTGAAAGTAGGCACAATCTTAGTTTTTCAGGCATTAAGCTCAGCTTTCCTACCTATCCAGTGTATAAATGTTTCATTATTTAATTTAATCAGCTGTGATCAATATGATTATCAAAACATCACTGACTGTATGTTCCATGTCACTGTCAGAAGAAATGTGTAACAGATACTGAAAAATGAAAAAGAAATAATGGAACAAAGAGCAGAAAATTATATGTAAATTCTTGTTGAACAGTCATAGTTGTAGCGTAATATGTACATATGTGTTTGTAAGATTTCAGAGGAGTAATCACCCAGAAACTGGGGTGTCCAGATCAACAAATTTGTCACCACACTGATTACAAAATTGATCTTCAGAATGTTGTGTCAAAACAATCCTCACACTGATTACAAAATTGATCTTCAGAATGTTGTGTCAAAACAATCCTTCCATTTCTGTGTCTATTTCCGTCCATGACAATAAGAAGGGTATCTGCAGCAATGCCTGACAAACAGAGATTGTGTTGTGACGTGAATGATTTGTGTGTACCGACGATACGTGTCTAGGCATGTAGAACTGTTGTCCATATTTAGCTGAGTGTTTAGTGCTACATGATCTGTGATATAAGGATATGCCGTCCCTTTAACATACTTTACACAGTGCCGGTGATTGGTCAACCTCATTTTCAGCTTTATAGGATGCTTCAAATGATCCAATCCTGCTTGTTTATGTCAATCAGAAGTAAATACACCTTTGTCTCATATCACCATTTCTAGACATACTGCTGAACAGTTGAGGAGGAACACGAGGAGGTTTAACACCAGTAGAATTGCCAGACATATATTTTGTTTATATAGACAGGGATGGCAATTTTCTGCTCATCTCGCGGATTTTATTTCAAATTGTTCAATTGTGAATCATCTAAATCCATTGAGAAACCCTCAACTCGATGACACAATATTACGTTTTCAGCTGAAAATAGATTTTCCTGTTGCCATCCCTGTATAGAAAATGTACGCCAAACGTTATTAATGCACCACCCTCATTTACACATAAAAACATGCAGGAAAACTTCCATATTCAGGCTGTGTATGTTTTTTCAGATCACAATAGTTCTACATTGGAAGGTTTACATTAGATTATGGCCATTATTTCAAGTCAGTTGTTATCCTCCCCACTTTTGACCCCCAACCCTCCCCTGTAAAACATCGATGTCTGTGTAAAGGTCCCTTCTATCAAGCAATACCTGGTGTTGGTTCAGATCCTAGTGTCCTCGTCAGGACCACCTCCCCCATTCCCCATCTATCCCCCAGTAAAACCTGCAGGTCTGTGTAAAGGTTCCTTCTATCAAGGAATACCTGGTGTTGGTTCAGATCCTAGTGTCCTCTTCATGCAGTGACTTCCTTCAGCAGGATGGCCATGTACATACATATATTTTTGAATGCTATTTATGTTTGTTTTCTAATACAAATCTCAATTCCTTTAAATATATTTTATATGTGACGACTGTCAATTTTTGACAAATGGATACAATAAATAAAAAAAAGATGAACCGATAGATTTGTTATTGTTTTGAGTCAAATCTACACTGATGAATGTGGTTAGCAAACAGACCATTATCATATGAATGTCTTACTTACAGAGAACACAAGGAATGTGTGACAACCCACATTGAATCCAGACTATGCTGGAAAACAAGAAATAATTCATTATTAATTATTCAACTTCGATAGAAGAGACAGTTGAAAATAAGGATGGATGCATTGTTATGCCTGATACTGTGATAACACTGTGTTGATAGTATCTCTGTTTAACACCGATATCCTGTAGCACCTGCTGAAGGCCCACGTGGTCACAACTATCAGGAGCTATCAGCTGACAAGACTTAGCAACTGGCCATACACTTTAGTCAGCATCTCTCTACTGTCTGCAAGACACATCAGGGATGTTGTTTCTAGCTTTATTTGATAAAACGATACCCATGGATATAAACAGATATTTAATAAAA
The DNA here is from genome assembly GCF_003918875.1 of Haliotis rubra. Lineage (NCBI taxonomy): Eukaryota > Metazoa > Mollusca > Gastropoda > Lepetellida > Haliotidae > Haliotis > Haliotis rubra. Next base: position 537,822 of record NW_025766961.1, on the reverse strand, counting down.
ATAACTCATATCTACCTAATATAGCCTGTCGTTTTGAAACTTTGATTGTTCTCAAAACCTTTGTTTCCTGGTGAAATGATGTGAAGACTTAAACATAATTTGACACATCATGAGTGAGTGAGTGAGTTAAGATTTTAAGTCACATCGGCAATATTTCAGCCATATCGTGTCGGCACATCATGAGAAACCAGCTATCAGTAGAGGTGATTATGCTATGTTCACACTATCACGATTCACGCCACGATTGAAATCGTGATCTTAATCATGGACTAATCGTGGTGATCCTATCAGATCTTGAGGTCAGTTGTGGCAATCGTAGAAAATGTTTGGACAGTTCAAAAAATTTCTACGATTAATTGTGTATTACGTTTCTACGATTAATAGTCAGTCATGACCATCGCATCAGATTGTATTGCATAGTAACAAAGCGCAATATATCGCATCTAATCGTGCTGCCATATCGTGGTGAATGGAAAACAATCATGGACATGGCAAACACTACACTCTGTTGAGATGTGTTGGATTCTCCCACGATCTGTCATGATCTGTGACTCTCTGTCAGACCCCATTGCTCACGACCTGACATGAATAACTCACAAGTAGATATGAGTTGATAGAGTAAATGTGAGTTGATACGAGTATCAACACTTTTTCACGGACACTTATGATCTGTTGCAAGTTCTTGCACCCGTATATGTCCCGGAAATCAGAATTAATGGGCCTGCAGGAGTTCTCTCTGATCCTCCGCATCTGCTCTAGATGAGATGCGGGTTGCAGGAGGTTGATCCACATCTGCCAGTCCACTTGGTCCCTCCATGCCCCTGAGATGACATTGTGTTTTTCATCCTCATAGTCCTCCTCTTGTGCTGCAATGCTTGGATGCCTCAGCCTCAGTAGGTTGTGCAGAGCCACTGCCGCCTCCACTATATCCTTCACAGTGTTGGGCTTCTGCTCTAGAGTCCTGAGGAGACACCTGAATCTATTGGCCAGGATTTCCACCACTCTCTCCCCCTTGAGAGTCTGTAGTTGAAATTCCTCTCCTTCCAGGACATCCTTCTTCTGCTGTATGGCTTCATGAGATAGTTCCAGAGTGCGAGGGCATCATCCCCAAGGATGAAGAAAGGCATGTCTTGGTGGTCATCAGAGCTTGCAGTCCTCGGGCTTCTTCTTCCATGCCGTTGAACAGCCCAAAGTCGCCACATATCTTAGCATCTGACATGTGTCCTTTTCCACCAAGCTCGATCCACACAAACTTGTAATCTGCATCCACCAGAGCTAGGAGTGGTATCGAAAAGAAGCCCTTGCAATTGAAGTACAGGCTGCCAGTTTCAGGTGGCTTCTTGATAGCAATGTGTTTGTCAACCAGGGCCCAAATGGCGTGGGGGTTATTCCATCTCTGATCGAACTGGTTAGCTGCGGCTTTCCAGGCTTCAGGGGTCACAGGTAGGTTAAACACAATTGCCTGGCACACTTCTGGAACTATCTCCGAGATGGTGGACACTCCACACATGAAGACATACACAAGCGACCGATAGGTGTCTCCAGTGGCAAGGTGCCTCAGTGTCACTGCCACTTTCAGTCCAGGTGAGACAGTTTGCCTGAAACTGGTGACTTCCCTGTCGATTGCTAGGGATATCCTCTACAAGATTTCATTGAAGAGCTGTGGTGTTAACCTTGTGTAGTTATGGAACGTGACTGGAACTTTCAGCCTCAAATAGGGGTCTAGGAGGCTGGAACACTTACCAAACTGTTGTCTCCTCTCCTCTGTGAGCCATGGTCGCAACCAGCAGTGACTGACTGCAGCTCTCCTGGCCCTTTGAGTTAGGAGTTGATGCTGGTCTGGCTGCTGCTCGTAAGCATACAGTTATACTGCAAATGTCACGTTGTCATAATCCTCAACTCCTGCCATCAGCAATGTTTGTGGGTTGTAATGTTCACAAGTGTGGGGTGTAGAAGTTCAAGAAACAATTAAGTCCATGGTCAGTCGGGCTGTATATATACCAGTCTGGGACCAATCATAGCTCAAATCGTGATCACCCTGGACTGTGATTGTGAAAGACATCGCGACCACAATCATATCCTATCACAACGGAGAGCATCAGTTTATGATGAACGTATCAGCACGCACCTGCACGTACCAGATCGTCCCAAATCAGGGACCTCGATTATGATAATTGTGTCAGATCGCGACCCAATCATGGACTCAATCGGGACAATCCTATCACAATGTGTGATCGTATCTGAACGGGAGAACCAATCGTGACAATATCGCATCCAAGAGCAACAAATCGTATCAGAACGTATTGACTCTCATCACCTTGTATCCAAATCTGAAATTTCAGAGAAATTCTACGATCAGCTACGAATGGCCAATCGTGGCGTTGGTAACAGATCGTACGACAATGTGAACCTAGCATTAATCAACACCAGTCCCCGTCACCTCAAAGTAAATCTCACTGTAAATGTCAGCAGACATGCCTGTGTATCAAGGTTTACAAAACAAACATATGGTAATTTGGGGATGACTTATTTTTTTTATGAATAAGATGTCATACTTAGTGTGAATTTCATTTTCGAACTGCATTTGTATATATCTGAAGTATGTGTTACTTCTCAGTCACTGGACTTCCAACTTGCTTTTCTCATGCAACTGACAACAGAAGATATTAACAATAAAATAGTTCAAAACTCAGATACAGCTGCTAACCCAATGTCCATTTAACTCATATTTGAGATGGTGTGTGAGACTTTATGAGGAATCTATTACAATTTCAGTCCCTAATAATTATGAGTTTATAGTTTGAAATGTTTACACAATTGCCTATGTTGCCACCAACATTGGTAATTTTGAAAAGTGATGTTAATTATGACCTCCCCATGCCTCCTATGACATCACCCCTGGAACTGGGGTCATGACCCTGAAGCGATCCGAGCAGTAGAAAACGTGAGTAAATAGGTTTATATTTATTACATCGCTGAAGGTAAATTCTTCCTTTATCTTTAAGAACTCCTTTCGGTTTAGTATTGAGTTCAAACTTATTTCTGTTAAAGTTACAGACATTTTTATCTTGTTAAACTTATGGGATTGTAATTCCCATATAATTGTTAGTAATTCAAGTGTGATATTTAATGAAAAATGTTTTGTAAATCATTTTGGTTCATTGCTTTACAGAATGGCAGGTGATAAACAGAAGAAATGGACATTTTCGAAAGGACCCAAATTATTACTCTAAGAGACACTGGTTTGTCATGGAAAAGTCTATTGCAGAAAAATATGAGCAAAGCATGATAAAACTGTACAAGAAATATACACTTACAGGGTCGGTTGAGGACTACCACGGATCAGGCAAGCAGAAATGAACGTCACTACGTGGAGATTGAATCATCAGAAAAGAGATCTGCGTGAGAGATATGCAGCCCTGAACATTCTGCACAGAAGACTGCACACAACTCGGGGTCGACGGGTCAGCCAGATGACCATCTCTGAGACACTTTGCAATTTTGGACTCAAGTGTTACATTCCATGTCGAAACCTCTACTGAATGAAACTCAGAGAAAGAAGACATTATTGTGGACTCGGCGATACCGACATGTTGAAGTGCCAGAATGGAACAAAGTTCTTTTCTCAGATGAATCAATCTTCAGGTGCTTCTCAAATCGTTGACAAATGAAAGTGAGGTGTTTAACTCATGAAAGGTACATGCGTTATTGTCTGCAAACAACTGTAAAACACCCACCCAAAGTTCATGTTTGGGAAATGATGTGTCCAAATGGCCCAGGAATTCTGAAACACAACGGTACACTAAACAGCCAGAGATATGAGCCAAAAATCATCAAAGACATCAGAGAACATGGTTCCTGTCTTGTATTTCATGGAAGTGAATTCACATTTCAACAAGATACTGCCCCTGCGCATAATTCAAAATCAACTTGTGCATTACTGGCTGGCAAGGGAGTTAATCTACTTGACTGTCTCGGAGACTCCCACGACATGAATCCCTTAAAGGCCCTCTGAGATATCATTGGCAAGAAAATAGCTCAGGACATGCCAACATCCAGTAAACAACTACGGGAATCACTGAAGAAACACTGGTATGGACTGAAAAAATCACACCCTTCAACCCTTGTAGACAGTATGCCGAAAAGAATCTGAGCTGTGATACATAATAAGGGCGGGACTACCCCTTAACAATATCTAAACATGTCCATCAATTTATTTTCACCATGTCCATCATTTTACATCGTCAAATTCCCTTGTAATTCTTGACATAAATGACATAAAGACGATTAAACAGACTTTTGGTTAGCTTTAGGTCGACAATCGGTTATTTTGCATTTCAACAGTAGTACTTGGTATAAAATGCTATAGCCAAAAAACCCATTTCTCTAGCAATTCCTACAGTACATGTACTTCAGTCATTTCGACCATGCCCTGGGGATACAGGGTAGATTTTAAAGCCTGTGGTCAGTTCTTGACACACACAAACAAAATCAATATAATTTTGATTGTTTTTGGAAAAATGTAATTTTCTGAATAAAATTGATATTTTATACTTATCCTGACTCATGCTCTTTTGCTTGTCTTCTTCTTCTTGCGAACATAGTGGAACACTTGTATTTCCCTAATTGAAGCTCCCTTCAATGTAAAATCACTAATTAGTACTCACCACGAGTTACTTCCCTTTCCGAATGCACGGGAAAGGAGGCGCCACCTCTTCCCACATGGTTCACTCTCTCCTGTATAACGAGCCCAACACTTGAATTTACAGGGAAATCCAAAAGTGTTATGTGGGGAGGCTGGGAGGGCTTACCTCATGAGTCAGGATAAGTATAAAATATCAATTTTATTCAGAAAATTACATATTTTTTCTTATCCTGACTCATGGTCTTTTGCTTGTAGAATCCTACGGAAACGGAGGTGGGAAAACAGAATACGTTGGATTTCAATAATTAGTGATTTATATATGTAATAACCCCCTACGGGAACTTCATAATGGCACTGTCATTAAGATAATTCCTGCTGCTATAATACATAAGTTCTACCAGCTGCCATAGATGGGGGTACTACAATATTTAGATAATATGATAATAAAATCATAGCATAAAAGCGACTCCAAGTGGAGAAGCGACCCAAAGTACATGTAACATCAGTACTGGGCTTAAGACTAATGTAGACTTAAGATTTGTATATAATTAGCAGAAAACTCCGTAGAGTTATAAGCTAGATAATATTGGTATGATATATACAGAATAATCTCGTGAGACTATGTCTCATCATCTACGAGGGACTGTCAACTGCTGTGCGAGGACCATGGGACCGAAATGGTGAATACCTGAGACGTCCTCGGTGGTGATATCTCTCAGATAGTGGTTAGCAAACACCATGTCGGATTTCCAAAAGCAGCCCTCCATAATGGTATTCAACGAGCAATTTCCGTGTAGAGCGAGTGTCAAAGCCAGTGCTCTGATTTCATGGGGATTAGATGCTCTTGGAGGGTCGAGTCCTGCAGCCTTGTAGGCACGAAGTATGACAGTTCTGATCCATATCGATATGGTGGTACAAGAGACTTCGGTCTGAGTCGCTGTCGATAGAGGGATGAATAACCGCTTGAGTTGTCGTCGCCTCGTTTTGGATCGTTGTAGACAGATTTTGAGTGCTCTCACTGGGCATAATGATAGGTCAAGCGTATCATGAGGTCCGAGAATTGAGGAAAGTGCAGGGACATGGAATAATCTGTCTGGTTGACCTGGCAATTGATTCTTGGCGATAAAGTCCCATCGCAGTCCCATATGCACTATGTTTTGATTGTCATCGAAACGTGTTCTCTCATAATCTAGAGCGTGAATTTCTGACATCCTGGCTGCCGTTGGTAGGGATAACAGGAACAATGTTTTCTGTGTCAGAAATTCAAATGATGTTGATTCCAGTGGTTCATAGGCCTCACTTGTGAGGTGTTGGAGCACAAATTTAGATCCCATGCTGGAGCGCGAAATCTCTGTTTCTGGTCCTCCAATCGGAATGAACGTAGCAAGGCCAGTAACTCTGGCGTTTTCGTTAACTTGACACCCGTTCTCATAGTTATCACTGAACTTAGAGCTGCGAGATATGTTGACAATGTCGAGCCTTTTAGACGTTTAGTTTGTCGTAGGTAACAAAGGTAGTCAGCCACTTGTGGATGTGTAGCATTCCTAGCTGTAAATCCCTTTTTAACAGCGTAAGTCTCAAAACTATGCCACTTGTCGTCATACAAGTTGCGCGTAGAATTGCGTAAAGCAAGCGTGACTGCTTTCGCCGCTCTGGCTGAATAACCTCTCTTGTTTAGACACACTTTAATACAGTCCATACTTGAAGTTGGAATGTTTCTGGGTTTCCGTGCGCTTGTTTGGTGTGAGGATGTACTAGTAGATTCGAGCGCTTTGGTAGTTGTAGTATTGGTTGTCCGATTTCTTGAATTAGAATGGGAAACCACGTTCTCGCTGGCCAGTAGGGCGCGACCAAAATCAGTTGGAGGCTCTGAGTTTGTCTGATTTTCTGTAACACCTTTGGAATAAGAGCTGGAGGCGGAAACGTGTAGGCGTTGAGTCCTTCCCAGGATATGCTTAGTGCGTCCGTTGCCCACGCTTGTGGGTCCTGGACTGGTGATACGAATGTTGTCGATACGAATAGGTCTACTAGCGGAGCTCCTATTTCCTTGATAATCTGTGCAAAGATTTCTGTATGGAGCATCCATTCTGTCGGTGACGGTAGATGTGGCCGAGAGAGTGCGTCTGCTAGTACATTCTTGGCTCCAGGAATGTGACATGCTCTGACATGTATGTTGAGATCGTCGATTAGATCGAACAGTTGAAAGCATAGAGTCAATAGGTTCAATGATCTCGTTGAGCCTTGTTTGTTTACATAAAACGCCACTGTTGAGTTGTCGGTGTGAATCATTAGATGCGCATTCTGTAGAATGGTGCTCCAATGTAGTAGGGCGTTGATTACTGCTTTCATTTCTAGCATGTTAATGTGCAGCTTGCTCTCTTGCTGGTTCCATAACCCTGATGCCGTCCGGTTGGCGAGATGAGCTCCCCAACCCTGGGAGCCAGCGTCTACATAGAGATGGGTTTTGAATTCGGCTCTGTTAAATAGATGCCTCGCGAGACATTCGACCTCCTGGTCCACCATAGTAGATGAGGTCTGATGTGCTTCGGTAGACTGAATGGTTGTAGGTCGTCGAGATGAGCGTTGATGAGGACCTGTAACGGACGTAACTGTAGTCTGCCTCTGACTGTCATGTCTTGGGCTGACGTGAGGAGACCCAACAGACTCTGCCATTGTCGTAGTGGTAGCGGAGAGAGTAAGGCTTGTGGGATGGTCTGTTGGATCTTGAGCCATCAGTCCTCTGGTACGACGATACGGTTCTGTGTCTCGAGAAATCGAATGCCTAGAAATTGCAGATCTTGCGTAGGTTCTAGGTCCGACTTGAGTAGATTTACTAACCATCCTAGCTGCGTTAGTAGCTTGATGATGAAGTTTAACTGTAGTTTGAGACTCTGTGGATCTTGATCTACTTGAATCCCGTCGTCGAGGTAGAACGCACTGCGTAGCCCTAGACGATGTAGGTAAGTGATGATAGGTTTCGTTACTCTTGTGAATAACCAGGGGGCCGATGATATTCCAAATGGGAGTACTTTCCATTGGTAATGCAGCCCGTCTAGTGTAAACCGTAGGTATTTCCTGGATTCGGGATGTATGGGGATATGTAGATAAGCATCCTGCAGATCTATACTGGCCATTTAGTCCATGGGACGAACTAGGTGCCGTAGTTGAGGTAGATGTATCATGCGAAACGTTGGCGGTTTGCGTAGATAATCTCTGTTGAACGTGCTCATGTTGTAGATGAGTCGGAACTTTTCCTTGGAGTTTTTCTTGGGCACTAGGAAAACTGGGGAGTAGAAGCCTGGTTCGATGTTTACTTGATCCAGTACTTCTATGGCCTGCTTGGTTAGGAGAGATAAAACAGCTTCTCGTAACTTTGGTAGTTGTTGAGCCTGAAAGTCGAACATGTGAGGGTTGACTGTAAGCGGAGGCGTGGCCTGTAGTTGGATTCGATATCCGTGTCGTAGGATGTTGGAGACATAAGGATCCTGTAGCATTCCCCAGTTCTCCCAGTGCAGTTGAAGGCGTCCACCCACTTGTGATGGTTGTACTGGAACGGCTGGGGGTGGAAGACTCCAGTCGTTCCGAACCCGTCCTTCATCGTTTATAGTTGCGGGAGCCTCTGGGTGCCCTGCCTCTTTCAGATCCTCCCCTGTAGTTGCCATATGGCCGACGAAAGGAATCTTTTCCTCCTCTTGAACCAGCCATCTTCCTGTCCCGTGCTTTCTGTAAGCCAGTAAACTTTGATCTTCCTGAATATCTCTGTGATGACTGCCTGATGACACTAGCTAGCGTGTCCATCGACTTTATCATAAGGACTTCCCTTGAATCCTTGGTGACTTCTTTAGAGACTTTATCTATTCCTCCAGCAAAGATTGATGGCGTAGACCACGGGGCTGTGTAGAGTGAAGATGTGAACTGTTCACCCCAACTGCAGGAAGCGAGGAGACCTTGACGACGAGCCAGAGTTAGCACTGTGGATACTGATGTTAGATGATCCGTTAAAAACTGCTGGTCCTTCTTCTGCATAAGGAGGGCCGAGTATATCATTCTGTCGTCTTCTGATGTAGAACCTCGAAATCTGGTGATGAGAGTTTCATTAATCGTTCTTGATCTGTTAAGGCCGAAGAACATTCTTCTTGTCATGGTTTCGATCTGAGCCAGCTTGCGGTCGTCTATCTTATAGTTCTTAGTCTTGGCATCGTTGATGACTTTGAAGTTATCGTCGATTTCTTGTGCCTTGAAAAATGGGTCCATATTATGGGTTGAGAACTTTTTGGCATTGAACTGTGGTAAGTGCGGCGCCTGGGCTTTAGTGGCTTTATGGAAGGCTGAGTCCAGATTCTGTGAGACCGCTGCTATCGGATCGATCGGAGGTAGGGTGATCGTATCTGCGTCGTCCTCCCTCATGAGATAGGTGTGGGCCGGGTTACCGTTCTTGGAAGGTGAAGATAGGTCCAGGTTGTTAACCATCCAGTAGCGTATTTCTGCGTCGGAGAAAATGATGCCTCCATCATCTTCTGTAACGGGATCGCTGATAAGAGGTTGATGCTCTTCCGATGGTGACTGAGGTGGAGACCTGTATACTTGTACAGCTATGCAGGGTGACGTCAACGGAGACCTGTCTGGGGACTTCCTTGAAGACTTGTGAGGCGAACGATGTGGTGATCTGTGAGGAGATCGACAAGGTGAACGACGAGGAGATCGACGTGGCGAACGGCCTGACGAGCGGCGTCTGTATAGTGACCTTCGCGGAGATCTACGTGGTGAACGATGATAGCTTCGCGAAGCTCTTGGGGAATCCCTCGATGACCTTCTAGACGAAGATGACTTGGAGCCTGTAACTGGTGCCCTTTGCGAAGACCTTCTGCGAAGCTTCATCTGAGTCCGGTCCTGGGGAGTGACGACTTGACTTTCGTGAAGGCCTTCTCGAAGGCTGGGGGTCCGAGTCAGAGTCCGGGGATGAGAAGATCTTCCTTCGCGAACCTCTACGTGAGTGTTGATCGGAGTCCGAGGTAGGTGACGATGTAGGTGTCCTTTGCGAAGGCCTTCGCGAAGGCTGAACATCTGGGTCCTTTGCAGAGATGGGCTGTGACGTCCTTCGCGCAGATGGGTTCCTCCGCGATGACTTGGTAGCGGCCGCTACGTTGACGAGAGGTCCCTCTGGGGCGACGTCTACGTTGGAGCCTTTGCAAAGGCTCAGGCTCTGAGCTGGTTGTCTCTCCAGTCCGTAGCGGTCTTCCATCATCTTCATAATCTGAAGAACCAGGTCGTCTGGGACGGTCTGCGAAGATGCAGTTGCTGCCCTATCTGCGTTGGTAGCGACGGGACCCTCAGGAAGATCATCAGACGTCAGCGTTGGTACATCAGGCTGCATGTAGATCTGCGCTGACGTCACTGTTGCCGACACCGGTCGTTTCTTGTGATGCAAATCAGGTAAGATGATCGGCTGATCATCATCCAGGCCCAGTTCTGCGGCGGGAACAATCTCAGCTGAGAAAGTCCTAGTAGACTTCGTCGATTTCCCCTTGGAGGTAGACGCTGCCCTGGGGGTGCGGAGTCATGCGTTGTGTTGAAGTAGAAGCCCTCTTAGTCTTTGGCTGAGACGACGGGATATCTGGGGATGCAGGACGCTTCTTGGAGACGGCGGACTGCGTCCCACGCCTCTCCTCCGAGGGTAACTCTAGCGGAACACCAGACGGGAGGGGGTCGTCCGACAGCAGTTGACAGGGGTTCAGATGTATCAGCCATGGCTAGACTCTGCTTACGTGACCTATCTGCTGCGCGTCTCAAGACGCAAAGTAAATATTTGTCAAAAGCAGAATTAGACAATTTATTACAGTAACTGCAACGTGAAGAAAATGAGCATGGTGCAGTACAGCTAAGGCATAATAAATGCGGATCAGCAGCAGAAAAACGTAACCTGCAAACAGTACAGATTTTCATCAACGTAAACTACTGAACAATCACGGCGTCCTGTGAATAAACAGCAGAAATACGAATAAATATCAATACATGATTGTTGAAGGATACTAGCTAAACCTCTATAGATGACTTAAAGAGGTAACTAAATAAGAATAATCAAAGGATATAGTGTGTAGGGAGACACAGGCGCTCTCACATCCTGCTCACTGGGCGAAGAAGGAGAGAGTGAACCATGTGGGAAGCGGTGGCGCCTCCTTTCCCGCGCATTCGGAAAGGGAAGTAACTCGTGGTGAGTACTAATTAGTGATCTTACATTGAAGGGAGCTTCAATTAGGGAAATAAAAGTGTTCCACTATGTTCGCAAGAAGAAGAAGACAAGCAAAAGAGCATGAGTCAGGATAAGAAAAAATAAACAAGTATATCATGAAAGTAGTGAACTCTTCTTTTTCAGTGTTCTACAGAAAGTCCTAGGCCCAGTTCCACAAAGCAATCACAGCATTAGACATTCATAACTCATTTACTGTTATAGACACATGACAGTCTTAGAGCAACAGTCACTTCGTTGAAGTGCCCAAGTGCCCTTGTGGCTGGCTGCTGTAGCATGTGAATGAGTGAGAGATGGTTTTATGCCACTTTAACTAAGCAATACTCCATCAATATGTCTGGGAACACGAGAAATGGGCTTCACACATTGTTCCCACGGAACCTACGAGGGGATATTAAACAGTTCTAATTATCACCATGAATTTATTGAGAAATTAAGATGAAAATTTGAAGGTAACATCAGTGATCCTTATCCAGTTAATGGACCAAAAACTATTTACTTCACTTTGTTCAATCCTGTGCTAGTTTATCCTAAACACGAGTAACCCCAAGTATGGAGAAGATTGAGGCGTGTTATCAAGTTTTTGCACTTGAAGGGTTGTACTGCCTGACAGATTCACAAGGAAATGAATCTGTTTATGGTGAAGATAGCACATCTTATGATACTGTTATGAGATGGAAAAGGAATTTTCAAACCGGTCATATCTTCCCCACAGATGAGCAAAGAAGTGGATGCCGTTTTGACGATACCAATGAGGTCATTCAGTAGGTGGAGGGTTGGTTTTCCATGAAATCAGAGGTTCTATTCAGGCAGTCTGTACAAGGTCAAGAAATGTTGGGAGATATGTGAAACTCTGGATGGTGACTATGTAGAGAAGTCTTAAGGACAAGAGTGAGCGAGTGAGTTTAGATTTACCCCACACTCAGCAATATTCCAGCTATATGGCGGCGGTCTGTAAATAAGTGAGTCTGGACCAGACAATCCAGTGATCAACAGCATGAGCATCGATCTGCGCAATTGGGACTAATGACATGTGTCAACCAAGTCAGTAAGGCTGACTACCCGATCCCGTTAGTCGCATCCTACGACAAGCATGGGTTACTGAAGATCAATATTCTAAAACCGGACCTTCACGGGTCATTTAAGGACAAGAAATCAATGTATAGTTACTACCCTGACTACGTCTTGGTGACAAGCAAAAACTTTAATCACTAGGCTACCCCACCGCCTCTTCCTATAACATGTAAATCCAAGGTCACCCTAACTTTCTCCTTCTGATATTAGTGTTATGACAAGGAGCATGCTTAACTTCAAACACTGTTTCATATATACTAAGCAGCAAAAGAAACGTCAGTTTGGAATTTTCCATCGCAGAAACGGATAACTGTAAACTCATTTAATGTTTTGATTGTATATTTTTGACAACATCTCCAACTTCACCTGAGCAAAGAGATTCCTGCCCAAACTCAGAATGGAACCCAGGAAATGGTCTCAAAAAGGCAACCTGATCTTGGAGATGGTACAGTGTTCTCCATGTTTTTCATGCAACTCATGCTGCAAGTGTTGTTCACAAGGACCAGCCCTATAAAATGCACCCTCAAACTTGGTTGAAACATTCACATTACAACGTCAGCAGGATGCCGCGACTCACGACAGCTGAGGAACCAGGCGCTAGGAAGACCTGAAGCTGGCCACACTGCACAAGCTGTTGCCAATCACTTCCAGGTCAGCGTTCGGACCATCTACAGGCTGCAGCAACGTTTCCGGGCCACCAACACCACAAATGATCACCCCCGTACTGGCAGACAAAGGGTGACCACAAGACAACAAGTCCGCCATGTTGTGCGACAGCATGTACAGAATCCCTTCATGCAGTCATCCTAAACAGCATGCCAGACAGTGGGAACACCCGGAAGAGAAATCAGTACTGATACAGTACGCCGACGTCTTAACAGCGGGAACCTCTTACCATGGACCTATCCTCACCCCTCGTCATCGCCGCGAATGTCTATAGTTTGCCTGAAACACCAAAACTGGCGATACAGGCAACAGAGAACTGTTCTGTTCACAGATGAGAGTCAGTACTGCATATCAACTGCAGATGGCAGAAGAAGAATATGGCGACGACGTGGCCAGCGTTACTCAGACCAATGTGTTATGGAAAGAAACTCATGGGGAGGTGCAAGCATTATGGTATGGGGTGGAAATAGGCCTGAACAAGAGAGTGGGTCCTGTGGTGTTCCAGAACCTTGGTCCAGGGAGAGGAGGCAGCGGTGCGCTACATCGACCAAGCTCTCAGACCCCACGTCATACCACATTTCGCACGTCACCAGAACAACATTTTCCAGCATGATAACGCCGGGCCCATACTGCCAGAGCTACACAGGACTTCCTGCAGCACAAGGGTGTCAACATTATGCAGTGGCCAGCCCTTAGTCCTGATTTAAACCCAATTGAACATCTTTGGGATGAAATTCAGTGGAGACTGAATAAAGTCGAACACAGCCGATTTATTGCACCAGGCCTTTCTCAGAGTGCGGTTCCAGGTGCCAATGGCCTTCATCAATCGATTGGTGCACTCCATGCATAGGCGCTGTGCTGCAGTTATTTCCACTCATGGTGGTCACACTAGATACTGAAGTCAAGAGTCTGAATAGACTGCAAATGTTCACGTAATGTCTTGAACGAGTTATTCATTGATGTGTCAAGATATTGTAGACAAAAAACGTTTTTGATCCGCTTATTATGTCCATTTCTGTAATGATTTGATTACAGTGCCTATCCAATTTCGAATTCGTACTGACGTTTTTTTTGCTGCTGAGTATGTAAAGAGTACATTGACCAATATAGCTGCAGCCCTCTGTTGTCAATAATGGATCCACAACTCAGGTATAGTTATACAAAACTTTATTAATGATGTTAGGCATTGACTTTCAATGTGTACAAAGAGCATTCTCATTAAAAAAAAAGAAGATCATGCTGCAAAGAACAAGAAAATTATTAAAACATCAAACTTCAATGGTGGGAAATAGCTATACATAACAGTAAATGTAGAACAAGGTCAGAATAAACTTACGTGTACAACAATGTGATCTTCTAAAGTGGAAAACAGCAAAAGCATATGTGTGAATAACAAGGTATTCACCAGCTTGCAGAAACCAGAACTAATAGGGCACAGCAGACTCAGTGATGAAATCCTGAGTCAATTATTATACAGAAAGGGAGACAACTGTTGGTTTGGCAATTTTATTAATGTGTAATGACATAAAATCAAATACAGTTCAAATACTGTTGAAAGCAATTTGATTCTCCCTAACACTAAAACTGTCTATTTTCATATGTATCAAATCAAAATTAGTATACATGTTTTCAGCTTTTTGGTTTAGTTCTGAAACTTTAACTATGAATCGGAACCACTTCAAAAACTGTCAAAAAAAGCTTTCCCTGTTTTATTTCTGTTCTGTTACTGAAAGAGTGGGCAGTATATTTCCCAAAAGTAATATCATGAAAGTTTCTCTATCACAATTCCTATTGAGTGTTAGTCAAACTGGTTGTATAGTCACAACACTGAGACAAGTGCCTCTTCATTCGACACATTCCTTTGAATCATATTATAAAATCATCACATAAATAAACACATTACTATTTTACATCACAATAAACTGATTAGAAGGTGGAGACTGTATTGAAGAACCAATCAGTATGACATCACTTTTACATATGTTGACTTACCAGCACATGGAGCTCTATTATCACCAACATCCTTATCACAAATACAGCGGTGTGCCAGGCATATTATGAGGAATGATCTATAACTTGTATTTTGGCACATATAGCCTCGTGGACTACTTGTATGTGAATGAGGAAGCTTGTATAGACCAGTCAGCAATCTCACAGTGAGTTGTGCTTTATACAGTTTGAACAGTATATCAGTTTGAAGGTATGTCAGCCTGTTGCAGACAAACCAAAGTGATGTAGGCCATACAGCCACTGTGTTCTTCGAACCCATAAAACATGGATGGTTCTGACAAACCTAGAAACATAATCAAGGCAAATGTGGGATTCAAACAAACCATCATAGCCTCTGGCCGTTCCAAGGAGCCGACTCAGTGCCTGTGTAACTGAGTTTGGTTCCAAGGAGTGAGCAGCGGTCCATGGCTGTATAGTAAATTGCCAGACACTATCAGTTAACCATAGAGCACCTTCCACCTACTGACAATGCCAGGCTGCCATTGTGACTGCCTGATCAGCACACTACAGCTGGAGATCCTTGTCCAGGAGGACCATGCTCTGTGTACAGATCCTCGTCCAGGAGGACCATGCTCTGTGTACAGATCCTTGTCCAGGAGGACCATGCTCTGTGTACAGATCCTTGTCCAGGAGGACCATGCTCTGTGTACAGATCCTTGTCCAGGAGGACCATGCTCTGTGTACAGATCCTTGTCCAGGAGGACCATGCTCTGTGTACAGATCCTTGTCCAGGAGGACCATGCTCTGTGTACAGATCCTTGTCCAGGAGGACTATGCTCTGTGTACAGATCCTCATCCAGGAGGACCATGCTCTGTGTACAGATCCTTGTCCAGGAAGATCATGCTCTGTGTACAGACACCTGCAGCACTATCTACATGACGCTGAGGCCTGGCTAAATAACAACCATTATTCCATAGAAATGATATTTCATATTTGAATGCAACATGTTATTTCCTTACTGTGGATGTGGCAAAGTTTAAAAGATGTGAACTGCACAAAAAACACTTAAGACGTAAGCATGAATACATCACAATGTGCAACTGCCAATTAGAAAAGGAGTTTAAAATAGATTTCATTTCACCCTGTGAGGTAAAAACACATAGATCATAAGTATCTTAAACAAGGATATTTCTGAAAAGTGGAAATATCCTGTTAATATTTAAAACAACACAACATACTAAAATGGTCAAGTCTTACCTGACAAAACAGTTGGCTAAAGCATGACCCATCAGTGTTAGAAATATGAAATTATTCCTAATAAGACAAGATTGCAAAGGGTTCAGTGTTTCTGACAAACAACATCGAACATTAGGCCATAATAAATCATTTGATTTACATTTGTGCCTGCCACATGTCATTTTATCCTTTACAATCAGCCACAGATGCAAAAAACTCACTGTCCAATCGCTAATGTCTTTACTTTATGAAATACACTACATGATAATAACAATACTTCAATTGTATCTGTTGACAATAATAGCAGACAGATTCCTGGATCAGTTTGTTAAAAAAGTTAGTAAACAAATAGAACCTCCTCCTACTACTACTATTTTTATACATTTAGATCAAAATCTAAAATTTAATTTATTGTAGCTTCAACAAATATTAGGTACAGATGTACTCTAACACACAGATCAGAAAAACAAAGGCAGAGCTATGGGGAAGCAGTGTACACAAAGTCAGAGATCAGCAGGGTGATAAAACCAGTATCACATGGTACCGCAACATCCTGGTGATAACTGCTATATCACATGTCTAACAATCATCACTACTTCAGCCTATGATCACAGATTATCAAATCAGTCTGTATAAGTGTTATCATGTTATGTGACATATTGCAGACATATAATGTGATGAATAATATTGATCAGTCAAAGTTCAAAGTGAACATTAAACCTCAGGATAAGACAATGCAGCTAAATAATCTTACAAATGTCGTCTTTAAAAAACTCTATACCTGATGACTCTAATCATCACTTTCTGATCATTGATTAAATCTTCGAACCAAATACTTATAGTATTTTCATGAGAACCAACTCTATAGTTTCCAGTTTTCTGTGTTGTAAAATGGTAAAAGACAAAATATTAAAATGGTCAGACCAAATTGTTGTTTGTTATAGATGAGCCTATCGAATCTTTAAAAAAATTATAAAAAAGTGTATTTGATTGAAATATTTTTGGATATTATTTATGTTAAAACCTTTTTTTCACTGACAAATTCAAAAGAAATTAACCATGACACAAAATAAACATTATTTTGCCTGATCTCATTACATTTTACCACAAACATCTGTAACACAAAACATTGAACTGGTTTGGATTGACAAATCTTTAGTTATCACATTGTAAACTTGATAACCAGTGTTATACAAGTTGCTAAGATACACTTCTGTGTAAAAACACAACACCTACACAGAGACAACATGCTATTAAAAGTCTATAAACATAGCATCCAATACATAGATTTCATCTATCACATGCATCCAGGCATTGGCTTGACTGATACTATTACTGATAGAAAAGTATAAAAAATTTAAACAATGGAATGTACACAACAAAGCAAACTAGATGACATACAAAAATAGTACCAAAACAATAAACATTCTATCTACACCTTTAGCTAGGAACACATGTTGGCACTAGCAAAATATGCATAGCAAAATACACATCTTGAAAACATTTTGTCTGTCCATACTTCACAGACCTTAGGAAAAGAGCTTATTTATAAAGTCAAAATAAATGTCATGACATAAGTGTATATTTCGATGTAGTTTACCGAATATAAGTAAAAATCGTTGTCCTGATTTTAAATTTGTATTGCTTACTACGTCATCTGTTAGGTAGCTCTTCCTGGAGAAATCCAGTTATTCACAAAAACAAAATTATTTGGTCTTTCAATAAAATCTGTTTAGAATGGACAAAATACTTAAGAAAATAGTGATTGACTGGCTTAACACATTTGAAGTACTGCTGCAAAAATAAACTAATCTATTGCATCCTGGTGACTGACTAGACAACACATAAGAAAGTAAAGATCAATGGATGGTATGATGAGGCGACCGTCACATTGAAAGTGTGTGCTCGCCAATATAACTTGGTGTGGTTTGTACCTGTCATAGGACCCTGGCAAATACATTCATCAACACTGATATCAACATATATAGGCTTAACATTTGCAAGACAGGTAGCTTTACATGATTACTGCCTTGGCATACATAAATCTTGGAAACAGATCAGGCTTGATTGTGTTAATATTGATGCCTAGTGTTGAATACCCTGGTGTTAATGGTATTCAGAGTTAATGGTGTTAAATATCCTTCTATCTATGCTATAGAATCAGTGTTAGTATAGTCAGGGCCAAAATCAATACCTATCATCCAGTATATTTGTAGGGCGTCTCATGCAAACACTGAAACAAATGGCTGGTAAACTGCATTAGCACGAGTACTGTGGATGATGATGAGCAAGCTTGTAGCACACACTGACGAGACTGCTGGTCATTGCATATTGATTATGATTAGAACTGAGCTGAAGCTGTAGCACAATTTGCAGGAACTGCCATTATGGTAAAAATAACAAATGCAATTAGAAGCTGGCCTGTCTCCATGTACAGCTGGGATAACCTTGCAACACAAATTGGTAACTGTTTATGATATTTAGTACACGACCGCAAGAATGGGTGATCGTTGTAACTGAAATGTGAAATGTCCAGATCGCTATTACACACTGATATGACTAAATGACAATTTGCCTGAATTATGTCAGCTTTCCTTCCAAGTAATTTTCTAAAGTGATGAGAAACAAGATGATTACAGGTAATGTGGCCTAATCCTGGTTACATCCTGGTTGGCCTTGTGACATACTCAAATACAACAGGACCCAGAAATGAAGCCAATCAGTTATTTTGGAAACAAAACAGTCAGTCTGTTTCATGACTAGAGTTGATTAATGACAAGAATACTATCTTATTGAGCCAATCCCCAAGGACAATGAACATCCATCTAAATGAACACTGTCACAATAGAAAGAGTCTGATGTGTTTTTCATTGAGAGCAAGCAAATATGTTGCTACATGTTTACAATAAAATGAGCAGCCTTTGCTTTGTCAAATGAGGATTATTCCTATTCTGAAATATCTTCATTTTAAGGTTAAAAAAAAATTGCTTCAATGTCAAGGCCAACCGACTGTACCTTTCTTTTATTTTTGAAATACTGTTAAGAATCAGCTTTGTTAAGTCATATTTCCTCTATTAAACCAGATTGTGGCTTTGAGTGTCTGTCCCATCAGTACATGTAGCTGGCTTACAGTGTTACAACTGGCCACCATGTAAATATCATGTATAGCTCAACAATGAAAGCCCGGTAAGGAAGTCTCTATATACATTACAGCAACCGTATAGCAGACAGCACTAGGACAACAAGAGTATTATACAGGAGGATACATAGCATTGATAAACAGAATCTAAAAATAACAAAATCAAACTATAATCTATAAAAAATACACACTTGAGATTATGTCACTGATGTACTCAAAATATCAGAAACTTCAAATCACTTTGCAACATACAAATGAAATATCAACAATAATTATGTTTCATTAAATTATTCATGCTTTTGTTTTCTTTCAGGATTGCTTTCTGGGGATGCACCTACATTTCTGACCTTGTGCGTTTAACTGGGAGTCAAGAATATACAATCAGTTGAAAAAAGACATTTCTGACATCATCAAACGTAATGAAAACAACATGTATATGAGTATGTTAAGTACAATTTTATATAATTTGGTGATTTGAAATTTGCTGACATAAAACAATCAACATGAAATTGAGGCATATCTATACATTCAGAACAAACATATTATAACCACAGAACAAACATATTATAACCAGAGGAGTTGCAGACGTCTAGAACTCTCAGCTAAAATGAACAAGGATATCTCTGGACATAAAATACTTTTGTGTAACACCATACCCTCATATGTTTACAAAACACATCCAACCAGCCTACTGGGACAGCTCTGTTACAACAGCAACAATGTCCTGATCATTACTGCCACACACCAACACTGAAGCTTCTGCAGATCAACATAACAGAATAGGTACATATATATTTACAGGGAGAATCAATTCATAAAGGCGCAAGTGAACAAAAGCGTGAATCTGGTGAGTACTGCCTTTGCTCCATAAGAAATTAGAAGTCAACGCAACAATCTTTGAGAAGCTGATGTTAAAGGGATTGATGTCCCATTGCCATTTAATTCTACAGAAACTGAATATTTCACCTACAATTAGAATGCAGAGTTGTCATTGAGCCAATGTATGTAAATAAAAGGGTAGAGAAAACTTTCCAGGTAGAGAAAACTTTCCATGCAAAGTGTGTCAGTCTGGCATATTTCGTGAGTGTATCTCTGTATGGTTGGAAGGAATATTGGTAAGCTATCAGACTGCAATTCTATTGTAAGTGCCATCACTTGAGCATGATGTTGCACATTAAAATCATTATAACAGAAATATCTTGGTTCAGATCCTAGTAGAGTTTGGTTTCAGTTTGATCAGTATCTCAGTTTTATACTTGCACATCAGTGTGGCAGATGAGCGTAGAGTGGCACTGGTCAAAGACACTCACCTCTCTGGTGAACCTAACTCAAGAAAAGTGGGGTATACTTGTAACTGAAGCTGCTTTCCTACAACCAACTGTGGATGAAATACAGGTTTGACTTTGGTTTAAGACCAATTGCATCAGTACTTCAGTAATACTATGACATGTCTGTTTCATGCAGGAGGAGAGCTAAGTGTCATGTGAAATGTCAAAGCAAACCAAGGAGAAAGGACAGAATACCGAAAAAATAAGTATGAAAGATGAGACAACAGCTTTGACTGATCCGAACAACAAATGTAACTTCATGTACTTGTGCATATTAACAATGGCAGAAATAGACAAATTCACAACAATCATCATTCGATGATGTGATGACTTCAGTCTTCTCTTCACTTGACAATCACAGCCTTGGGCACACATCCCATGCTCTTGTCCAACTCACCACCATGTACAATTGAGTGGCACTGGTAATCAACAAGTGTCATTCAAATATCAATGGAACTAAACAAATTTGGATAGAGATACAAGACATCCCTTCTAAGTACCTGTTTTCTGTACAAACTCTGTAATGAACACATGTAAACTATGCACTGTTATGTAAATGTTCTGTCGTTATAGAGGACGCTTATCAAACTCATTTGCATATAGGTTAGTGGCTCCTATTAGAACAGGTGCAAACTACTCCAAATCTTTTATGTTTTCAATATGTCACGCTGATGAACCATCGTCCAAAGGAAACAGCCAATCCTGTGTGACACTATGTCCCAGATCTCAACACCCTATATACAGAGTGAGCAAGTTTTATATACACAACACAAGACACCATTTCAACAATCAACTGGACAACAGTCATCTTTGGATATCATCAGTGTAAGTACAAGAGAGCAGTAGCACAAGCAGCATGTTCTGAGGATGAAGAATAAAAGGAAAAGTCTATGGACATACAGACATGGTAAAAATGGAAGAGTACACTTTGAGGTGATTCCATCAATGCTGAAGCAGGGTTGTGGATATGCAAGGATTGTCTCGAACCTCTTCATGATGAAATAAGATGGAAGATTCCACTTTCCAGCAATGCTGATGGAGGATATTTACATATTTATCTCCTACTTCTAACTTGAAATATCTCAGCAGATACTAACAACCATTAGTCAATAGGAGTCAGTGTGGAGCTAACCATGTCATCACGGCTCAAGGCAGATATCTTGTAAATAGATCTTGGGCATCAAGAAGTGGTCCTTCCTGATTTTCACTTGTCTGAAGACTAGTGTCTAGGTCTAACCCTCATCAAATATCTTCTTTGTTGAAGAATCAAATGTACAAACAGGAGAAAGGTCACCTTAAACTGGACATGGCATGCATCTGACATTAACCTGGTAGTTTCTCCTATGAACCAGGTATTCCATTTAATGAACCTGCTACTTCCTTCTATGAACCGGGAACTCCATTTTTTCATTTCAAAATTTGTGCGATGAGCATCATCATATTCAATACTGGTACATGATTTAGTCACTGACATTTCCATCAGTCATGTTTTGAGTTCTGTTTATCTTCATCACATTTTCCTCACATTCAAAGTCTTAAAATCTTCAAAGACAATAATCTTAAAATCACTACTGTCATCACTTTATCAATTAACACATTCATACTGGTGGTGACGGTAGATATTTAGGGGATAGTTGTTTGAGGAAACAAAGATTGACTTATTAATGGGATGTCATGTTTGGGTCATTGTCAGTTATGTGAACTTGATGAAGAAATGAAGACAATTACGGCTGATGAGTCTGTTAAGTACTGTAAGTACATCAGATGTAGGTAGATACGGTTCCTCTTTAACACACACCTGCCTGGCGCCAAGAACTGCAGGTACATCAGAGGTAAATAGATACGGTTCCTCTTCAACACACACCTGCTTGGCACCAAGAACTGCAGGTACATCAGATGTAGGTAGATACAGCTCTTCTTTATCACACACCTGGTCGGCGCCAAGTACTGTAAGCACATCGGATGTAGGTAGATACAACTCTTCTTTATCACACACCTGGTGGCGCCATGTACTATAGGTACAGCAGGTGCAGGTAGATACAGTTCTTCTCAAAGACACATTCTTAGATTGAGCTATTAAATATAGGGTGCTGTATTTCATGTCTGTGAACTTTCTCTCCACATAATTCATGGAGTCAGATAGTACCTTGTCTTAAAGGTACATAACCGGTGTTCACTTGTTTCACTCGTAATGATTTGTCAACTTTGTAAGCACCTATTGTCAATAGTAACTTTCAGTTATTTATAAATGAAGTATTCATGACTGGTACCCGGCAGGTAGATACATGGACCAAATCCAACCACCCATGGATACAGTGATATACTTTTGGTTGAAACGACTCACCAAGGTCACAATCTGACATCTGTAAAAATACTATATTCTATTACACTATTCCCAGTAAAAGCTATGTAGCTCTCTTTAACAAATCATTTTTTGAAATCATATGATCATGTTATTTCAGCACCATTACATGAGAACTTCAGGTGAGTATTGAGAATTAGAGATGCTGAAGTAGTGAAGTGAACTGGAAATATTGGTGAATCCCTTCAGCCCCAGTTAGATATGGGCGATACAATCACTGGTCCCCGGCACTTCTACATGAATGAGCAAGTTATGAGCAGAATTCAGTATTTGGTGTCTTCAGGTCAGCAGTAGGTAACAATCTCATAAATCTGGGCAGCCCCAGATACTCTCACCTTCCGATGAGGTTTCACTCTCATCTTCCATCATAAACTACATCTACATTACACAATGTTGGGTAAACCAGAAACATGTCTAAACATGTTTAAGGGCAAATGGAGCGAAGGAATAAAGAAACTTTGTCACATATGTGAGGACATTAACTAAAATAGTTCCAGTGTAAACTCAATCTATTGAATAAAAAGTTTAAAAGGATGTACATCAATATACAAAATGTAATGACTACAGTTCTGAGCTAAAAATATATCTGACAATAAAATCATTCAATCAAATGAGTCAGTGCTCATTTCTGCTGGTGGTCATGTGATCCGTTCTTCCCTGGCTGCCTCATGTTTCACTGGATCCCTGCATGGCCCCGGGGTTGGGGGCCAGGTTATTGTACTGCTGCATACTGCTATACCTCCCAGGATGGTACTGAAAGTCATGTAAACAGAAGTACAGCATATATAACTCGCCACTATCCAAGCCATGCATGTTAGAATGCATACAGCAGCTAGGCTCTGGTCAGATGATCAAGGAAGGCCGCAGAGGGGACAGGTGAGCAGGGACAACATGATCAGACACAATGAAGGAAATAAAGCCTTTTGTGATAGGTAGGGTAATGACAGAACACCATGGTTACCATAAACTGTGTATCCAACATCCAACTGTCCTACAGACTGGTCTTACTGACAATGCAACAACGGAGGATGACGTCATAAATGATATGACATTACCGGATTAGTCTTTATGGTGTGATGTCAAAATGGAAAACTGATGTTGCATTGGAAAAGGTAATCTACAATATGATACAGTAGTCACCAATGTGATGCCGTAGTTAAAGATTTATAACAAGCCTTTGGGAATTAGTCATCTAATAGTGAAAATGTTTGTAGACTAAAGTATTAGGACACCAAAATTGGTACTGTTAATCAAAACAATCTGTATACTTTAAAACTTAGCCATTCACTGACTTGAATACACACCATCGAATCCCAAAACATTTTTACGGAACTGCCTGTTAGATAAACATATCTGTGCTAAGTTCTACCATAAGGATGTTATACAAAAGACGGTAACTCCTTTGTTCTTCCCATTCCTTAAGCACTTTGATATTTCCATCTTTAAAGCGCTCAACATTGGTACAGCAACGATTATTGCACATATCTTTTGACAATTTATTAGTTGTATTCCAATGGAGCATGGAGATGAAAACAGGAAATAATACTCATGGTCTTACAGCCAGGTGATAGAGAGGAAACCAGTGGTTGATATCAAGAGTGACAACCAACACCATTTGATAGGACAGACAGATCACCAGTGCTCTATTGGCTCTTATGACCAAAATAAGTAAGTGTCAAACATAGCCTGCCCAGGAAACCAAACATGATGCTCACTTACAACCTGAACATGTCCCAGCTCAGAAATTAAACTTGAAAAACCCTTGATTAAATGAAGTCTAGAATACTTGATTAAGTTCATGCAAGTGATGACCACTTCATATTTATTAATCACAACCAGTTCTTTTATATCAGTCAATAAAATAAATAGATTTGAAGCAAATTACAGAAATAATTATTAGGGTTGATAGGCAAATGCAGCTACAAGCCAAGTTGGAAGTATGAAGATCTACTGGTTGAGGCACAGGTTATGATCATGGTATCGTGAAAGAGAGAGAGGTAAGTAGCTTTCCAGCAATACAAGAGAAGAATAAACAGGCTACGTGATGGCAAACTGAACCAAGGGTGTATCATCAGTGTAGTATTAAGATAGGCTTGTGTTTTGTATTTCAATACATTATTTTTAAAAGACATCTTCATTTTCAGCCAATGTTTCAAATATCAACCCAAAACCAATGTCACCTTGATAAGCATCTATGAGTACTTTAGTCTGCACTGGTAAAGCACTAAACACTGTTTATTGAATAATGGCCAATGCCATAGGTATATCAGACAAGGATGTCACCAATGTCGAGATACTTACTGCGGGAGGAGGTGATTCACCCATTGGCAAGTTCAAGGTTGCACCAGATTCTTCATTAACACTTCTGAAACAAACAGTTCGTGACAAACATTTCATTGGGAATTTGGCAATTTACTGGAATCTACTTGGTGAATCAGAGGGAACAAAACAGATGATTTGATGCCTAAAACAACATACCAGAATGAATACACTTTGCCCTATCACACTTACTTAGAAAGATATGGACAGTGTCAGCCTTTAGCTGTCATCCTATTTAGTGTAATAAAACAAACTGTCATGTTATTCAGTGTAATATAACAAGCTGTTACCTTATTTAGTGTAATAAAATAAGCTGTTACCTTATTTAGTGTAATATAATAAGCTGTTACCTTATTTAGTGTAATATAATAAGCTGTTACTTTATTTAGTGTAATATAATAAGCTGTTACCTTATTTAGCGTAATATAATAAGCTGTTACCTTATTTAGTGTAATAAAATAAGCTGTTACCTTATTTAGTGTAATGCAATAAGCTGTTACCTTATTTAGTGTAATAAAATAAGCGGTTACCTTACCTGGTGTAAAAAATAAGCTGTTACCTTATTTAGTGTAATAAAATAAGCTGTTACCTTATTTAGTGTAATAAAATAAGCTGTTACCTTATTTAGTGTAATAAAATAAGCTGTTACCTTATTTAGTGTAATAAAATAAGCTGTTACCTTATTTAGTGTAATAAAATAAGCTGTTACCTTATTTAGTGTAATATAATAAGCTGTTACCTTATTTAGTGTAATAAAATAAGCTGTCCTGTTACTCAGTGTAACAGAATAAGCTGTCATGTTATTCAGTGTAATAAAACAAGTTGTTATGTGATTGAATGTAATAGAACAAGCAGTTACCTTATTTAGTGTAATAAAACAAGCTGTCATGTTATTTAGTGTAAAACCAGTTGTCATTTTATTTAGGGTAATAAAACAAGCAGTCATGTTAATTAGTGCAATAAAACAATGTTTTTAAATTCACATTTGCATGTTTATCGTCTATATATGACGAAGATGCTAACATCTGAGTCACTCTGGCAAGTCACAATGCCTAATCATCTGTTGTCCATTAGCCAGCTCTCTCCAGCAGAGGATACAAGGAACCACGTCTACCCTGGAAGCCCTTCAACTACAGTGAGTCCTAAATACAACAGTAGGATGTCCCAGAGTAGAGACAGTTACCATATTGACCAAGCAGAGATCAAGGATTAGGCTTCTGGACATAAGCTTTAAGAACAACACAAGCAGACAAAAACCTCAAGACAAGCTAAAGCAAAAAACATTAGAAATATACAAGGAAAGTTCTATGGAGATACAATTTCTTTAATATAATATGAGCGAACGTTTCAGTGTAGCTACTAACACCGTTATCAAGCAATATCATCTGCTTGATAACGGTGTTAGTAGCTAGACCGAAACGTTTGCTCATATTATATTAAAGAAGTTGTATATCCATAGAACTCTCCTCGTTGTTCATCACACCAACTTCTAAATGGCACTCAAACAAGTTATTAGAAATATATTTGATGCAAATGTCCACAGTTGTTTGATGTATTGAAATTATGCATTGCCCTTTTGACATGACGAAAACAAATCTGGTGTACGACTGTATGTGAAGGTTTTAGTTTTCTGTCCCTCTTCTCTCATAATCTTTTCATAAGCACACAGTTTCATATCATAACTGGGGATGTGTGGGCAAGAAACCTATCACCTCAGTGCTGTTACATCAGGATTAAACTGTGCACAGCAAGAACCTTCTTGTTCTGTATCACATCACATGGTCCCCATCACATCAAGTATTGCTTCAAAGATGAGAACCTCTGTGCCTTACAGCCTAAAACATACAGTTGTAGTGAAGAGGAACAAGATCCCTCAGAAAGACACTAGGGATGACACAAACAGTGATAGCTTCTAATCAATGTCTAGGAACTGAGCAGTGTTGTATTGGGAATGTAAAGTTGTATCTTACATCAACCTGACCATGACAATCCAAGTGTTGCCAAGACATGATTGCTCATGTAAGTAAGTTTGCAGGATTGTCACCCTAAGTTTGAATGTCCAGGTTTTTGCTTCAACAGGCAAGTAGAAGGCACAGCCATTCCTACTGTCACTTCACTATTCTTCTCAAAGACTAAATAACAGTGTCTCTCATTGGGGAAATCCATACCTTGGACGTAACCCTGGTAGCATTAGCAAGGAATGTGAGGGATCGAGGGGAGATAACTCTGACAGATAATCATGATCATGGAGCTCTCCAGATGTAGAAGAGCATATTTGGGGTTGTGTGAATACAGATCGAGGTACAAAAATAAATTGCAATATACTGTGTCAAGATTAGAAATAATCTTTGTATTTTAATGCAAAACAAACCATTACCACAATTGTGCTTATGTTGTTTGTGTATCTAAATAATGTGCACTTGAGTTGCATGTCTAAAGCATGAAGGTTGATAGACATATGAAGGCTGCAGCTTCAAGGCATTTACACACCACACACACATCTGGCTCCACACTCTCAATCTAAGTTTCCCTCTCGCATACAACCTTCACACATACTGAAGATTATCTACTCACAACTGGACCCAATATTTTACATCAAATCAAACGACTGGACCCAATATTCTCTCTGATGACTAGACCCAACATTCAGATCCACACACATGACTAGACCCAACATTTAGATACACACACATATGACAAGACCCAACATTTAGATCCACACACACATGACTAGACCCAACATTTAGATCCACACACACATGACTAGACCCAACATTTAGATCCACACGCCAACATAACTAGACCCAACATTCAGATCCACACACACATGACGGGACCCAACATTCAGATCCACACACACATGACTAGGCCCAACATTCAGATCCACACACATGACTAGACCCAACATTTAGATCCACACACACATAACTAGACCCAACATTCAGATCCACACACACATGACTGGACCCAACATTCAGATCCACACACACATGACTAGACCCAACATTCAGATCCACACACACAACTGCAACTGGACCCAATATTCTGATGACTAGACCCAACATTCAGATCCACACACACATAACTAGACCCAACATTCAGATCCACACACACACATAACTAGACCCAACATTCAGATCCACACACACGACTCGACCCAACATTCAGATCCACACACACATGACTGGACCCAACATTCAGATCCACACACACATGACTAGACTCAACATTCAGATCCACACACACATGACTAGATCCAACATTCAGATCCACACACACATGACTGGACCCAAAATTCAGATCCACACACACAACTGCAACTGGAACCAATATCTACATCCAATCACAAAAACTGAACCCAACATTTACGAACTACTACAATATAACCCCCTATCCCCCCCAACTGATCCACTGATAGTGTAGTACTTGAACAACAATGTTACAGACAGTAAACATGTTTCTGACAAGTGTGGACATGGAGCAGAGGCAGGTTACAGGGGTTGTTTGTGACAAACACAAAGACATAGATTACCTACGTATATTGATATCATGAGACAAGAACCATTCTGGTATTTCAAGTGCTATATACAGTAATAAGTAGCATTAGTATATATGGGGCATGTTGAAACAAAATGAAAGAAGAAAAAGTGTATAACAAAATATACAAATACAGAGGGAAAATAGCAAACAGAAAATAATTCCAAAGATGTCCATCTACACAACAAGCAACAGTTGAGTCACCCTTTATAGCAAAACGAGGCATGCAAACATCTTCACTCACTTTGCAGTGGTATCCTCTATCCAAAATGGTCGAGATCCTTGCTCACTACCTCTAAATCAAAGTTCAACAGATTTGCATGACTGTCAAATTCTAAAAATTAAATTAAAGTTATCCTAAAATTGTCAAATAAGAAAAACATTCTACTTAAATTATCCAACAAAGCAGCAACTCTTTCCTGTATTGTGCTTTTTATATAAGGACTTAGTGGCTTCATCCATGCACTTTCAGGGGTAGCAGACTTCATAGCTTAATAGTCAAACTTATAATTTCTTGAGGACTTTCTTTGTTCACCCCAAACCTGACACTTTCGCCCATAGTAAGGGACAGGAATGTAAACAAAGCTGTGAATAATTCTTTCGGTTAATTTTCTTTTGTAGTGTTTTTCCCATTACAATTCCAGCACTTCTTAAAAAATGTTATTACCATTTTCAGACCTTAAGCCATAGCTAAAGCAATTGTTACTAATTTTCTGAGGCCATTTTTGCCACCATATCCTCAGTGAGTTAACCTCCAACAATGATTGCTGTGAATAGCATGATGTATGAGACAGTTAGAATGCCACTGAATCCTAAAGAAACAATTGGCAGAATGAAATAAATGCTCTGGATTACCGACCAAGCAGATTAACTACTAAAAGGCACACTGGATAAGCAGACTTGATCCTCAGTTGTACTATCACAAACACAAAGTCACCTCAAATGCTTAAGACAGAAACTGCAGACTACAAGGTCTAGTCCCGTAACTTGCCAATAATAATTTGTACATTCAAATGCCATAAATGTGCTTGAAACAGTGTATGCAAGAAATAGTGTGGGCTTTCACAGCACAAGTCCTGAGAAAAGAAGTTACAAATAAACCCAAGCATCTTAATCAAATAGTTGTCTCTTTACAAAATTTGCTGTAACTGTACAACATTAGCCAACATGTAAAGTGTTCATTCCTACTCACACACTTCGCCGACTGAGGCTTGGGACACTATTTCCTCCTTCCCTCTCGTAACTCCGCATCGTGCCGTAGCTCTCATATGGTGGGGGGCGTGGCAGGAAAGGATCAGTATCATCCACAGGATAGTAGCCACGCCTACACACAATATAGTCTCATCAAACACTTGAATATCATGTTACCACACTCAAGAAACCAACAGATAGAATTATTGTAATTAGATCACTTTAACTAAATATTAATGTCAAATTGAAGGTTTTTAAATGACAAACAGTTTGACTATTAAATGAACATGTACACTACAAAATCAGCATTTACACAAAAAACAGATACTTAGGAAATAAAATTAGGTAGCACAGTGTACAAATATTTTAGTTCAGAATTTTTTAGACTTGGGTTTCAGACAAGTGACTGGAGTCGAAGACTGTAAAAGTGCATTGATGCAAGCGGGCCCAGATCATCACTGGTTTAACACATCAAACACATGTCTATCAAAAGTTGCTCCATTAATTCTCAGAAAATCAGTGTACAATGTATATCCTCAACATGATATGGAGGAACCCCTTCTTAACTAACCTTTTGCCAAAGTGTGGCCATGTGCGTGATGCAAATGCTATGGCAAACGTGACGGTGAGGCCCACGATCAGAGACATCAAGCACATGAATGCCAAACCAATCCTGAAGACAAAACACACACTTCAACCACAAGTATTCGCCTACAGTGTATCACACATACACACATGTGGTTTGTTTTCTTTGTTGCTTAACGCTGTACTCACCAATATTCTAGCTATATGTCAGTGAACTGTAAACAATCAAGTCTGGACAACACATCATAGTGATTGATGTGCATCAATCTGCACAATTGGAATATGATGACATGTGACCAGCAGATTCCGTTAGTCGCCTCTTTCAACAAGCACAGGTTGCTGAAGATCAATTCTAACCCAGATCTTCATGGGACTCGTACAAATGGAAACGCAATGCCAATGTCAAGAGATTTTAAAGAAAGGTTTTCCTTCTCTAACATTCCATGGCACACAATAATGGCATCAGGCAAAAATTACCTTGAAAGCTAAACATAATAACACAACAACCCATGAAGATCCGGGTTAGGATTGGTCTTCAGTAACCCATGCTTGTCGTAAGAGGCAACTAACATGATCGGTTGGTCAGGCTCGCTGACTTGGTTGACATATGTCATCATATCGATGTAGATCGATGCTCATGCTGTTGATCACTGGATTGTCTGGTCCAGACTAGATTATTTTCAGACTGCCGCCATATAGCTGTAATATTGCTGAGTGTGGCGTAAAACTAAACTCAATCAATCAATCAATAACACCACAACTACAAATTCAGCATTAATACCACAAAAATCTCACTAATATCATCAACATAAAGATATAATGGTCATTTTGTTGACAATTAAAACTAACAGTCAGATTCATTTAATAGTGTATCAATTAGTAAATGATATTTGACACATTAGTCAGAACCACTCCAGACTTTACACTGTCTGAGAAACACATCAATCTGGACCAGGAAGTACACTGGTTGAGAGACAGAGAGATGGAGGCATGCAGTCTGTACTCACATTGCTTTGTCACAGATGCCGTTGACAGACTTCACATAGTTGTTGTGGATGTGCTCACAGTTAACAACGTCATTCAGTGCAGTCAGGTTACTCACAACATATTTCAGCTCCTGACGCAGGTAGGCAACTGGCTTGCGAATCTAGCAAAGGATGTATAGGGGAGAAATAAGTGAGTGAGTGAGTAAGGGGTAGGTGTGCTTTTGGTAGGTGAGTGAGTGAGTGAATGCCACTTTCAACTACTTCAACTGTATTTCTGTCTTGTCAACTGGTCAACATACTCAAAAGTTTTAAAATCTGCAGTTGTAGAAACCCATTATCACAAGGTCACTGCCACTGAACCAAAGATTATGATCAGCAGATCCTAGCCTATCTAATGGGCTCAGCATGCCAAATTGAGCGCCTGAGAAACAGGGACACACGTAAAAATAATAAACCAGGCTAATAAAAAAAATAATCACTGTTTATGGCATTACCTTATTTGAGATGTTGTATGGCTTGGCAAGGGCGACAGTCTTGTTGAGTGCTGATGTGGCCTGGGCAACAGCTTCATTGGCTTTGACAATGCTCTAAAGTGGACAAAATGGATTTACACATCAATGTTAAACATAAACTATCACCACTACTAACTATGAACTCTAAGTGGAATAACATAGAATTAACCATTCCTTACCTCTGTGAATGGCTTGTTGTTATCTGTACAAGTCAAGTATGCTTGAAGCACATCTAAAATGGAAGATAAAAAACAAGCATTATCAAACTGCTGAAATGATCTGTATAGTGTTTACTTCTTTATGTCATAGGAATGTTGGATTTTTATCAGGATGAATCTGGGGTCAAACCCATTACATCCATCACAGTACACATATAAGGGGACACAACTCTGCACAGCAAAATGCCATGCCTCAGATGACAAAGCAGATTCTGCCTTTGCAGTGATGAAGAACTACAGAATACAACAGTTGAAAGATTTGAGATTATGAAAAGACAAAATGGCCTGAGTGACAGCATTTCACTGGGGCTAGGACCACAAGAGTTTTACAGCTCAATCATGAATATTTATGCAGCAATGGTCAGTCAGCTAGAATACATTCATTTCCCTACATACTACCCTCTTCACAATCAACTTGTATTTACCTTTCTTGACAGTACCAGATACCGTTCTCTGGACAAATAAGTCAGGATCAGAACACAGATCTCCTGTTGCCTGAAACAGATAACAGTTTACATGGTACTAGAAAAATGTTATGATTCACCATTATATTGATACATCACAAATTTAAATCATACCGATATGCTTACCTATGCATTGATTTTCAAATGTAATATTTACTCAGTTTTGTAGCCCAATAGGATAACAGCTCAGACAAGCACAACCTTACCTCCAATCACTAAACATATGCTAACAAGCCTACATTATCTAGTCAAGGAAGTTACATACAAAGTGGTTGCTAGCACAACCTTGTGTTTGCCTTGGAATTTTCAACAGAACAAACTAAGCATCTTTATGCAAAACTAATCAAACTTTGTAATCAAACGGAGTTCAATGTAAGCTACAAACTAGTTTTTATCAAGAATTTACTGGAAAATATGAACCAAGTATACAGAAAGTGAACTTTTAATTTCTTTTGTGACAATGTAGTTCAAGCATGTTTCCTCAAGTTATGAGTCACTGAACCTGTGAACTACCCACCAGGGATAATAAACAAGAGAAAACTTTGCCTAAACAGAGGCATTACTTTAAGTTCCAAGAAACCCTCCTTACCATTGAAACACCTATGTAGAATCCAGAAGCTCCCCACATGAAAATAAGGCAACAAAGACTGCCCACGGCTGCTCTGTAAAAGAATCATCAATAGGATGAGGTCCTGTGACAGTATCAGTATCACCCTACATGATCATCCAACCAACACTGGTACAAACACAGCTGTTGCTCAGTCAGAACTATCAGTAACACTGTAATCAACACCTACACCTTAACAGACATCCTTACGGCTGACCGTATCAAGTGTGAAGCCAATCACGTAATATTTTGTTTCATGATATTTTCAGGTGTCCATAAATATTTCTCCCCTTGTATGGGACCTCCATTCAAAGACTATACCAGTAATTGGTATGGCTAGGAAAAGCTGTTCAGCCTGATAACATGACACAACATAGAAATCCCGGCTTGGAATTATTGCATATATCCTTGCATATTTCAATCTCACATCTGAAATATTTAGTATTATTTTAAGATGACAATATTTAAATATATATAAAACACTAAAATGAAAAGCAACTATAATATATTATACATACGTCACAAGAACACACTTGGATGACTTAGCAATGCCAATAAGGAACAACAGATTCAGGAACACAAATAATGTATTGAGAATCAATGTTGCAAGCCATCTGAAATTGAAATATATATAGAGTATAGTGTAAAAATGTAATTTTTTAAGTAAAATTGATATTTATACTTATCCTGACTCATGATCTTTGCTTATCTCCCTTTCCCTTTCGAATGGTAGTGGAACACTTGAATCCCTTGAAGTTCCCGAGGCGGACGTACAATACTCACCCACGAGTTACCTCCCTTTGCCCTTTCCCGCGCAAACCAGTCATGTGACGCGCCTTACTTGTCACTCTCTCCTGATTTTCTGCCCATGCACTTGGATCTGCTGTGAAATCTCAAGTGTCTTCAACGAGGAGGCTGGGAGGGCTTGTTCGTCATGAGTCAGGATAAGTATAAAATATCAATTTTACTTAAAAAATTACATATTTTTCCTTATCCTGACTCATGATCTTTGCTTATAGAATCCGTTGGAATTGGTGGTGGGTCAAGCCACTGGATTCAACAGCTGTCCTTAGATACGTCCTGTATCCCCCATGGGAACTGCAAACGCATTTCCGTGGTCCTATTCTTCCAACTTCATGTAGTAGTAACTCGGGGACCACTCCTTGTCTTACTTCAATCTCAGACAAGATGAATCATGTTGATTCGTGTTGTTATAGATAAACTAGTATTCTCCTGTACTAGATATCTTATAACAACCCATGGATTATGATAAGGTCTTTATCATAAAACAGTTGCGATTACTTTATGTGCAGGTAAGGTTATTACCCGCACAGGATCTTAATCACTCATGCTAGTCTGTCCTAGACTGTGCGCATGGACTTTCAAACTAATACTTTTCCTAGTAAAAGTCATCTACAAGTCAACGTGATGAAGGGTGAGATTTCAACTCAGCGCCTTTGAGGAACCGTTAGTAGCTGTGCTACAACGAGAGGCCCAAATTGGTGATTGCCTGAGACGTCTTCAGTGGCTATGTCTCGGAGGTAGTGGTTGGCAAACATCGTGTCCGACTTCCAGAAGCAGCCCTCCATTATTGTCGGTATAGAGCAATTTCCATGTAGAGCTAGTGTTGATGCCAGTGCTCTAACTTCGTATGGGTTGGAAGCTCTAGGAGGTTCTAGTCCTGCTGCTTTATAGGCTCTCAGTATGACGGCTCTCATCCAAAACGATATCATTCTCGAGACCTCTGTCATTGTC
The DNA here is from genome assembly GCF_003918875.1 of Haliotis rubra. Classification (NCBI taxonomy): domain Eukaryota; kingdom Metazoa; phylum Mollusca; class Gastropoda; order Lepetellida; family Haliotidae; genus Haliotis; species Haliotis rubra. Next base: position 503,000 of record NW_025766961.1, on the reverse strand, counting down.
TCTGTAGATAACGGGATGAATAGGCGCTTGAACTTTTTGCCTCCTTGTCTTAGTCCTTTGAAGATATATCTTCAGAGCTCTGACTGGACACAAGGATAAATCTTCTACATCCTCTGGGCCGAGGATTGTAGATAGCGCTGGTACATGGAACTGTCTATCTGGTTGACCAGGTAGTTGGTTCTTGGCGATGAAGTCCCATCTAAGTCTTAGATGTACTGCCTCATTTCGCCCTGCGTCGAATCTAGTTCGGCTGAAGTCCAGCGCATGTATCTCTGATATTCTTGCTGCTATGGCTAACGCTAGCAGGAACAGAGTCTTTTGTGTCAGCAACTCGAAGGTTGTTGATGTAAAGGTTCGTAGGCATCACTGGTGAGATGACGTAGAGTGACGTGCAGGTCCCAGGCCGGAGCTCTAAACTTCCTCTGCTGGTCTTCCAGTTTAAAAGATCTCAGCAACTCTAGTAGCTCTGGAACTTTTGTCAGTTTGATGCCTGTTATCATGGTGATCACTGAACTGATGGCAGCGAGGTATGTAGATAATGTCGAACCTTTAAGGTGTCTCGTCTGTCTCAGATGACACAGGTATTCCGCCACTTGAGGATGAGTCGCTTTTATCGCAGTGAAGTTCTTCCGCCTTGCATAAGGTTCAAACTTCAGCCACTTGTCGTCGTATAGACTGCAAGTTGATTTGCGTAGCGCAAGCGATACTCCTTTGCTGCTCTGGCAGAGTATCCTCTCTTCGTCAAGCATGCTTTGATACGGTCCATACGTGTAACTGGAACACTGCTGGGTTCCCATGTGCTTGCTTGGTGTGCGGATGTACTAGGAGGTTCGGCCACTCTGGTAGTCCACCAGAGTAGATACCTCTTGAGGTTGTCTGGTAGCGAGATGGGATCGACGCTGTCTAGATGTTTTGTCAGGAATCGATGCAACGGCCTCAGTTGTAATCTTCCTGTACGGGTTAAGTCTTGTGCTGAGGTTAGTAGACCCAGTAGAACTTGCCATGATCGTAGTGTAAACGGAGAGAAGACTGCTTGTGGTATCATGGCTTGTATCTTAACCCAACGATCTTCTGGGATGACAATACGGTTCTCTGTTGTGATGATTCCCAGCAATAGAAGATCTTGTTGATTCTAACTGCAACTTCATCAGGTTAATTAGCCATCCTAGTTGCGTGAGCAACTTAATTGTGAAGTTCAGCTGCTGTTAAAGTTGATTGGCACTTTGAAGAAAACTGCATGCCGTCGTCCAGATACCCGACACTGCATAGACCTCGATGTTATCGATCGGTGCCGATAGTCTTGATTATTCGTATGAATAATAATCATAAAGCCGACAATATTCCAAACAGTAGGATCTTCCATCGGAAGTGCTAACCTCTGATTGCAGTGATGATACATCATTCTTCCCCTCTATACGGAGGCGATCTGTGCTGATCAGCATACTTCGAAGCATTGTCTATTTATAGCACAGCTGGGTGCAGTGTAGCCTCGCCGGGGACAGGCACTCATGCCGACTTTCCTCAGCAACAACTTCCAAAATAAATCTTGTTTATGCTGCTGTGAAGGGTAGACATCTATCAGATTCCCCAGATGATAACAGGCCGTAGTTGTATACTGTTTACATGGCTGTCGATGAAGTAATCCCCGCACAGCGCCTTTGTTTACAAGTCAGTAAACGTGCTGCTGCTTGCTCTGTCAGTGGGAGGCGTCGTCTGACGTGGACCAATCAGCTTCCGGCGTGACGCCACCAGTCTTGGTTGAGTAAAGCTGCGTACCTCTACGCCGCTCATATAAACCTCTTGAATAAGGGTTGATCCAGGCGTAAATTCTTGTTCAGTGATATAAATCACCTCTTCCCACTGTAGATAATATAAGCCAGCATGACGAAGTAGGCTGTCGAGACGTATATCTGCAAAACTTGATATATCAGCTTGATAGGTGATATCATCTTGAAGTCAGTCATCAGCATATATGCAGTACGTCTCAGATGGGTTGGAGTGAGTGAGTGAACGACAATTTCCGCAGGCCATCTGCTACCCGGTATATATCTCCGCATCCGTGTAGATGAAGGGATTCTTTCATCAAGTAGGTTGCAGAGTTGAGCAGGCTGCAAACTGTAGAGATCGCACATGTTGTAGATCTTTTTGTTGAGTTTACGTAAACATTCTGCCTGTTGACCTAAGGTTCTTAAACCTTGGATTCGCGAACCCTGTAGATGTCTGCTTGCTGATATCTGCCTGTAGATCTGAGAGTTCGCGAACCTTGTAGATGTCTGCTTGCTGATATCTGCCTGTAGATCTGAGAGTTCGCGAACCCTGTAGATGTCTGCGTTTGTTTGTCATCATGCATCTGATAGGAGAAGATATCGTCTGTATCTTTAGATGGTGACTGCAGATTCAGGCCGTTAGCTATCCAGCTGTAATCTCTGGATCAGGAAACACAAGGTCTTCTTGTTGTTCCTGTAGTGGTTGTTGAATAGAGCTGATACTGCGCTGTTCATCTGCCTGTGAATCTGCATTCCCTCGTGTACTGTCCGTTCGCGAACCCTTCTCAGATGATTCCCCTCTTTGCGAACCTTTATCTTGGGAAAGATGAGTTAGCGAACCTCTAGATGACTCATCATCCTTTCGCGAACCCTTGTAATGAGAGCTGTACCTTCGCGAACCCTTGTAAGGAGAGCTGTGCCTTTGCGAACCTTCTACCGCCCGATTCATTCGCGGGTTTCGAATAATGAGAGCTGTGCTTTAGCTCTGCTCTGCAGGCTGCCACTGTAGGATGATCTATGCTCATGCGATGCTCTGTGGTGTGAGCCAGCGAACCTCTATGATGTGGTGAACAGCTTTGCCGCGTCTGCGAGATCTAGATCTGGAGCGACTTGAAGATGATGACGTCCAAACTTGTTGCTCTGCTGCGTCTGGAGTCTGAAGATCTCTCTGCAGATGACTGAGGGTTCGCAGAAGTAGATTGTTGAGTGAACGTTCGCGGAGAGGTGCACGTTCAGCGAAGCGTTATCTCTCACTGCCGATGTCTGCGTAGAGGGTTGACTGAGGCCTGTATCTTCACGCAGATCTGAGGGTTCACGAACCCTTCCTGCAGCTAAAAGGCTTCGCCGAGCATGTGCTTCTTCCGCGAACCTCTGCTCCATCATGGACATCATCTGGTTGGTGAACTGCGTCATAAACTCGCCAGGGTCGAAGTTCTGGGTTGTCTGAAGACGTAGTGTTCGCAAACGCTGAAGTGTTGAGTACCCCTGGTTCACTGCGTTGAGATGCTGGAGGTAGATCATCAGATATCTGGCAAGTTATGATCGTTGCAGGTGAAGATCTAGTCATAGATGTTGAAGAAATCGTCACCCTCATCGGTACTTCAGGTAGAAGTATCGGCAGATCATCAAAGACGTCTATCTCGTCAAGGGGTAGAATGTCTTCGCTGAAAGATCTATGCTGGGACGACTTCTTAGGACGCACCGACTTCCCCATAGCTGCAGTTGCCTTCATCTGCGACGTGGAGGATGACGTCTACTTCTTAAGAGACGACGTAGGCTGCGAGGTAGTCGTCTTCTTTTTAGCGCCCGTAAAAGCTGACTGCCCCTGTAACGAACTCCAGTTATCACCAGAATTATGCATCTCAACTGCAACAGACAACTCACGGCATGCAGGCTCATCTCTGCCTTCATCCTGGGTTTGCAAACCTGCAGCTGATGATTCCTCCCTGTGCGAACGTCTGTTGTGGGAGCGTTCCCTTCGCGACCGTCTCTCTCTGGAACCTTTTCGCGAACCTCCCTGTGGTGAGCTGTGCCTTCTCGAACGTCTGCGGGGTGATCTCGATCTGGATCGGCAAGGCGTAGAGGCAGGCTTCTTACAGGTTCGCGAACCTTGAGGGTTCGCGAACGTGGACTGCATATCATCTTGTAGTATGATGGAGTCGTCCGGTTGTGGAGCCATTCGCAGAGGAGTGTGTTCGCCAACGTCAACTGCAGTTGTAGCTCTGATGGGTGTAGATTCGCGCAGGCCAGTGGTTTGCGCACGATGCCAGCAGACTGTTGTGTCTTCCTTGATTCTTGCTGGAATCTCTGCTCCATCATGGCCATCATTTTGTTGGTAAACTGCGTCATGAACTCCCCTGGGTCGAAGTTCTGCATCTGTTGAATCGGCTGCGATGCTGTTTTCTGTGCCTCAACTTCTGTCCTCGAAGGAAGAGGTCTTATGTCCGACAGCTGGCCTGCTGTGACATTCATGAGTGATGATCTGGTAGTAGTAGACATCGACTGCGTCATAGATGTCATCGATACCTCAGGTAGTAGTATAGGGGGGTCGTCAAACACGTCTTTCTCATGAGGTGGTACGATCTCCTCGTTAGAAGATCACCGTCTTCTTCTTAGACTGGGACGGCGTAGGTTGCGAGGTTGACGACCTTTTCTTAGTCCCCTTTGCCGCAGACTGGCCCTGTAATGTACTAGGCAACACATCACTATTATGAACATCAGCAGCAAGTAACATATGGTTTTTAGGCTGATCTCCAGATTTATCACATGTGACTAGAGATGACTTTTTCACCCGATCCATGGCACGTCTATAACATAAGACAGATATTGATTAAATTGTAAGTCAGTTAAATCAATACAATAGATACAACGCAAGGTGGATGAACATGGATCTGTACACGATGGACATTGGGGGTGAAGATCAGCCAGAGACAACCTGTGTTTACACACACAGCACGATTTCAAGAGTTGTAAACACGGTTACAACACGATCAAAACACGACTCAAAGTCAATAAATTTCAACAAATTTTTACAAATAATACATCGTAATTATAATCAAAACCATACACAGCTTAATTTAGAAGAATAGGCCTAAAAGTAAACAATAATATTGCCGTATACGGGACTCCAGTGCTCGCCCAACCATCCGCTTGGGGGAAAAGGGAGAGAGTGACAAGTAAGGCGCGTCACATGACTGGTTTGTGCGGGAAAGGGCAAAGGGAGGTAACTCGTGGGTGAGTATTGTACGTCAACTTCGGGAACTTCAAGGGATTCAAGTGTTCCACTACCATTCGAAAGGGAAAGGGAGAAGAGCAAAGATCATGAGTCAGGATAAGGAAAAATTAAAATACTGAAAACAATAAAATATCAACAAATGGATCATTCTGTAGAATCGGTATCACTTTTCATTTTTTGTATCTTATCTTGGTAGTGATTTCATTTCAAACTCATTAATTCAGCTCCAAAATACCCTCCTAGAGGAACAAAGCCTCCATTCCAAGGTTCTTCAAGTAAAAGCTTCAAACCCTATCAACATTCCTTACACAAAAAAGCTAAAAAAGAAGAAGAGAGAAACAGTATCAGATGAATATAAATACAAAATTTTACACCAAGTCTAGGGAATATCCCAGCCATATTGGTGATGGGCCTGTACACAAAAGGCGAAACAAACCAAGGTTTTATAGCGTATCAATCAAAGGTTCTAACAATAACATCCCACTGTCCCTACCCTCAGTCATATCCATGTGTATCTTATTTGTTTACGATCTTTCAGTCACATATTACCATGTAGAATTTATTTTTAAAGACGAGGGAAATAAAACACTTCTGACCAAATCACCAGTTTGAATGTATAGCAAAGGGACCTGGAAGGATCTGGATTTTCCTTTCCATAAAGAAATCCATGCTGTATTCCACAGTAAGGATATTCGAAGAAGGAAGCTACTCTGCCTTCTGAATGCGTCTTCCATCTGAAAATCTCTCTATAACTGGTTAACTTATTACCCACCTGTAAAATTCTATGAAGTCAATCTCCTGTTTGATGACATGAAGATCAAAGCCACCTGTGTCATTTTGTAAAACCTTTATGTCTGTGCGGAATTCGGCTGATTTGTCAATGATGGTCTGAATCAGGCTGTGAATGGAATGCGAGACTGTTTGGTTTCCTATAGTGTCAGTGACATTCTCTAGTGCCTGCACACCACGCTTGGAGATCTGGTCAGCCAGCCTGTCCAGCACAGTCAGCTGAAACATAGGTCAACAAGTGAGTACAACTGTACAAGAGTACCTCAGACCATGGGCTCTCACATATCTTTTCTAACATTGATTACTAAAACATCTCATATTGTTTCCTGGTTTAAGGTACTACAATAAACCATAAGCAATCACTGTTGGAATCACAGTCATATTGCGTCTACTCATGCCTCGAATTGAGTGAGTGAGTGAGTAAGTATGGCATTACGCCGCTTTTAGCAATATGCCAGAAACTTCACAGCGGGGAACACCAGAAACAGGCTTCACACATTGTACCCATGTGGGGTATCGAACCCGGATCTTCGGCATGACAAGCGAACGCTTTAACCACTAGGCTACCCCACCGCCCATCGCCTCGAAATAAGGTGTAGTTGACAGAAAATGGATACATAGATATATTTTGTCTCGATAAAAGTCATATTTGTTGCAGCTGGATGATCACATGTCAAAACACTGTTTCTGCTGTGGAAATAGCAAGATCACACAAACCACATCAGTGACGAGTCAAATTGTTCCATGCATAAAATCTATCCATCAATACACCAAAGTGATATCGCCTAACCTTAGTTATGATTATAAATATTGTACATTCATAGAACAAACCCTGCAATTAAAATGATCTAATGCTGGAATATGTTTCTCTTGTCAAAGTAATAGTTTCAGATACTATATTTTCCACGATCACTGCATCCCTTTTATATTATTGGGTATGTGTTAACTAAATCACTGGTAGATCGCGGGGAACGTGTGCACAGCTGATTGCTATTTCTGGCTCTGTATGTGAGACATACACACGTTTGAGGAGATAGTGACTCACTGTATGTTTAGCATTCTGCAGTGTCTGGTTCGTATCTGCCAGTGAATCAGCAAGGTCATCTACACCATCATGTGTCTCCTCATTACCATAGAAACCAAATGCTAGTGCAACACTGTAACAGATTATAAGATTTGTATCAAAGTCAATATGGTATATGACATAACTCAACAATGTTAACTAAGCACCTTTCCTTGGCAACTTATATATTTTCCCTTGTATTACATAAATTCCAGTTCAAAAGAAAAATCATGATCACTTTGACTAATTTGCATGTAAGCAATTTCATAGAATTTGTTCAGTCTCAAACGTCTTAATTGAGATACTTGTTGAGATACAAGTGAATATTTTCCTCACTCGCTAAAAATTCTATCACATTTTCTTTCTTCCATTCAACTTTGCCTCTGAGGTCTACTTTAATCTGAACTAATATCAACATACCATCCGAGGGTGACCATGAGACCAATGAAGACCTTCAGACAGCCTGTCTTGCGTCGCTTCTTTGGTTTGTCTTTGCAACACTGAACTACATAGTAACAAGAGAACAGCAGCAGGGAGATTAAACACCACAACACTGGCAGGGCTGCAAAAAATATCAGCGCCTGAAACAGAAAAAAAGTAAAATCTAGTTCCATGTAATCCTCGATTATCCAGTGAATTATATCTTCATTATATTAGGATAAACATCCACTCACCACCACAGCTTCATTACACTTTCTCTTTTATCATTCACAAGCATAAAAGAGAAGAAATCTTCCAAATGCAAGTTCACAAATGTCTGCCTTTAAATTTCAGATGCATACGACAGAATCCTTGATACAATTCATCAAATTTGGAGAATGTAATGAAACAACTTACAGCTGGAAAGTGCATTTATAAATGGGGAGGAAATGCCTTATGCTGTTGTGCAAAACAGTATGCTGAACAGTACAAGTCAAGGAGAGTACAAGAAATATTGCCTCTTGTTTTAATCATGATAGATTGATATGCTATACTACAGGTGTGTCATTTGCCATATGGATCCATCAAATTGATAGATTTGTATGAGATACAATCATGTTATCATAATTCGGTTGCTATAACAAAAAAGTCATTATCCCTGTGGAAACAAGGGATCTGTACACATGTACCAAAACAATGTTCATGTTGAGTTCACAAACACTGATCATGTTGAGTTCACAAACACTGTTCATAAATTGGATTACTTTCTTTTAACTAGTCCAAACATAATTCATAGTAAAATTGAAGTATTTAGAAATTATTAAGAAATATAGAACTTATTAATTAATGTTCACTGAAGACTAACATTTAGTCAAGTAATCCCAGCTAGTTTTAGTCTTAGACAGGAAATTATGGTTTTAGCAAAGTTCAAGCTAGTCCACTCAAATGTTAGGGCATAGATCGCCATCACCTCTTGTGCTGCCACTATATTCATGAAATTATTATGTAAATCCTTTTCTTCATTATATATATCTCTGAAATAATATACCTAAAAAGCATTCACTTATGCATAGATTTCATGACATCCAGAAATGTCTACAGCCAATAACTGACACTTTGTAACACTTAATCTGCACAATAACTTCACCCAATTAGCAAAGACTTAGGAAGCACTTCAAACTAGTATGCTAATCAACACTTAAAGAGCTTTGGATAATTAACTGTAATTGGACCAAATACGCACAGGCTGAAAACAGAGGTTGTGCATTCATGCTTGACTAAATACTTCTATTTATAAAACAGAATCATTTAGAAAACTGATGCTTATGATTCTGGGCTAATTTACCACTGAAAACGTGGAGGGTCATAACACTCATGCTGCACCCTTTATGGGAATTGTGTCTTGTTTGAAATCTCTTAGTTTGGTTTGTTGTTGTATAGCACACTCAGCAATATTCCAACTATATGGCGTAGGTCGGCAAATAATCGAGTCTGAACCAGACAATCCAGTGATCAACAGCATGAGCATCATCAATCTACACAATTGGGATACGATGACATGTGTCAACCAAGTCAGGGAGCCTGACCACCTGATCATGTTGATCGCCTGTTACGACAAGCATGGGTTACTGAAAACCAATTCTAACCTGGATCTTCATGGGTTGTTTGTAATCAGTGTAGCTACTTCTATTGAAAGTGTGTACATTTTCTATAGTTTGGTTACTCTGCAGGTTTTCTCTGGTTGGTCTGTTGATAGTGATTGGGTGTCATTCCTTTACATAGTTATGCCTGTCACCTAAAACACATTTCTTATTTGTTCACAAATCAGGTGATCACAAATTACCAGCTAGCGTTTCTCAAACAAAATGCATGAACATATGTATCTTACCATAAGTACACAACTACATTAAACCCACACTTACAGATCGCAGGCCTTACCTCTCTATATGTTGGTCTTTCAGGGTCGAAAGTCGAGTTTGTGTATTGAAACGTCAAATCTATGTGTGGAAACGAGTGGAAAAAGTCCACTAGCCACGTCTGATGATACTGAACTGTTGACATGTTGAATAACCTCTAAGCCGTGGTTATGACACCGGGTCTGGTGGTTATACTGAAGCTTGCACTGCTTGCAAAGGGCTGATTACAAATGACATAAACAGATGCTGTCAGGTGCTCTCTCCGCCATATCCATCACGTGAGCTCCGCATTAAATATGGCTGAGTATTACTCATTAAATATTGTTTTAACGATTTCAGATTTTAAACGCGTATAATAACTCTACAAATACATAGTTAGTTAAGATGAAATTTATTGAATTTATATATCCCGAATAAATGAAGCGATTGTAACGTGGGCGTCACTCTCGAGCCTGAGTCAGAGTGTGACGTCACGCGGGCTTTCCCTGCCGTAAGCTGTAGGCCAACAGTATCGGTCGCTGTACGGAGCGCGACTTCCCGTGACGGGTCTCTGTTGGGGGTGCATTTCTGCAGGATTAGCAACCAATCTCGTCGAAAATTGCAAAGTTTTGCACGTGCAGAATAGTTTCAAGAAGAAACTGCAAGCTTTATCTATTGCATTAGATCCAGAACCTTTGCATTTTGGAGCGAGTGAAACTCCCTTTTTGAAACAGGTGTCTGTCCTCGAATCGTCAGCAACCAGGCACAAATATGCCACTACCAGGTAAGAGGTCAAACCAACATATCGGGTGCATAGCGCTCGTGCATCATCATGCATGCATTTTAATGGAGTATGCATGCATAACCCACAAAACGGGATGACCTACATAGCCCTGACCCGATAATGTAAACAATATAATAGACTGTTTATTACTTTGTATAACAAACTTGCTGCATCAGAGCCTCGCCGACTGGCGGACCACATCGCGAAAGAGCAAATACCTCTCTCACTGTCTCTGTGCATTGACGTTTGTCTGCAGGTAAAAGTTAAAAATATTGAGCTCCGTTTAAATACAGCTGATTCTAGCCCAATATCCTCCTAATTGCCTTTAATTTGCATGTTGCCATTCATTGCTCTGAAAATCAATTCATGAAATGTAAAAGTGAACTTTGATCACATGCCAAAATATCCCTACTCTGAGTGATGAATTGATGTGAAGTAATTGTTTGATCTTTATTAATGGGTTGATCTCAATATTGATTAATTAATCCAAGAATTATGTGGATATGTTCATGGAAGTCTGATGTCTGCAGACCTGTTAAAATGTTAGACCCAAATGTTACACAAGTTCAGTGGATCTCATCAAATTGAGTATTCATTTGGAGAGAGTTTGATATTCTTTTGGGTTCTTATTGTCTTAATGAAATCTCTTATGACTTTTTTCTTGATTGAAGCAAAAAGTTTCTTAAGAGCTCCAAATAATGAAACTTTAGCACACTGATAGTAATTAATACAACAGTGACTGTGACTATATATCTGTAAAATTGTGCTGTGAAAGATATTATATAATCAACAAGCCATGAGTAGATTTGGAGAAGAGTGTTTCATTGCAATTTTTACAAAAACCAGTGTGTGTGTGTGTGTGTTACAACTTATATACAGCTTTAGTATTGGATGATATTTGATAGTGAAGAATGACTGGAGTAAGATCTCTCTAGGTGACAATGGCCAGAAGTGTTCAAAGGTTAAGATGAGCTCATGGCACTGATTTCATATTTCCAATATCTCCAGAAAATGAAATTACAATACCAGAAATATTCTGCATTTACAAAATGTATGTTTTTCTTCTTCCTTCTTTTGATATGCAACTGAATAACTTGTTTAATAGTTGTGTTTTAATTGCAGGGAAAGATCCACTAATAAGGTTGTTTAAGTGACTGCTTGAAAATGTGTGCATGGCCATTATTTTCCCGATATTTGTGCAGTCTTAGTGTAAAGTATGTTTCCCAATGGTTTCACATAATTAAGATTAAATGTGATATCTAACATGCGTTTATGTGACCTTAATTAAACAATATTGCATTGAATGAAATTTTGAAAAATATTCCCAATTTACCTGTAAAGTCCTCTCAGTTTGGAATCTTAGATGTAACTGAAATAATGCTGATGTGACGTTAAATTTTAACTCGCTCACTTGACTCTTTAATTAAGGATCCGGGCATAAGGCATTTGGATAATTATACCGTGCCATGAGTAAACAATAAGCACATCAATACAAGGATTTTTTAATCCTGGTTTGTTGACGTGATGTAGATAATTACTATATAATTAGTGTTTTCATCACTGCCAAAGCTGACCTTGCTTGACTTGTTCCAGTCCATTTAGAAATAAAATAAACAGGTCACCTCCTTCATTACTTTAGGTTGCAAAAAAATTATTTCAGTGGTGGAGTTGTTAAAGAATGCAAACAGAAATCAGATAATATTTCAAATATCATATTTGCTGGTATATGTGTGAGTAATTTGGTATGAGAAAATGCATATATCAACATATGATATACATCAGTCGCATATATATGTCAGGGTAGAGACTGCGATCTGGTAGAATCGGAGACTTTGATAACAAACATTTAACACCTCACTGTAAACAATATCAAAATAAAAAATAAAAATGGTTTGTAACACTGTATTTACATCATGAGACCAAGCTGCCAAATTTGGACTCCACTCAAAAAACAATAACAAAATACCTTACTCCAAAACAGACCTAACAAATAAAGTTAACAAGATAACAATAAATAAGTTCAATTATAACTGGCAAATAATAGGAAAACATTATACCCACTTATTATACTTGCTTGCATAAGCTTGCACTTGCTTGCATAGGTTATTCCATATAATCATAGTCTCTACCAGTAGAGACTACGATCGCAATCTCTACTAGTAGGATCGGAGATTCTACCAGTAGAGACTCCGATCGCATAGGTTATTCCATATAATCAGTAGTCTCTACCAGTAGAGACTACGATCGCTAATCTCTACTAGTAGGATCGGAGATTCTACCAGTAGAGACTCCGATCGCAGTCTCTACTGGTAGAATCTCCGATTCTACCAGATCGCAGTCTCTACCAGATCGCAGTCTCTACCCTGACATATACATCTTTTGTTTTGAACATTATCTATGTGCTATTCCACTTATGATATCAAGGTTATTTCATTTCATTGTTTGTAGGCTAGTTGTTAAAGGTCACATGCAACCAAAAAAACAAACATAATTAAAACACAATAATCACTTATTCATGACATATAATATTCATTGCTGATTATGAAAAAACAAATAAACTAAATTAAAAGCGTACAATCATAAGTCGTAAGTGCAATATTTTGTACTTGGGTTTACTTCCCTCGAAATGAAACACCCGGGACACCCAAACCCGGGTGGGGGTGCACTTAAGTATAACGAAGACTTTCATTGGCTGGTTTATTTGCCGATACACTCTTTGTGTGTGTATAGAGATGTTGGGTTTTGTAAATAAATGCTCATTTTTGTGTATAACATTTTGCAATCAACAGACTCCATTACATGTTGTGTATAGGTATCACACCTGCCTGTCTGTGTAATTACATAATGTGACAGGGGCAGAACTCGGGTGCACGAGCCATAAATCAGTCCCGTGTCCAAGCTGCGCAAACCTATTCACTGCGCATGCACCATGAGTGCAGCGCAGCCTACCACAGCTGTTGAAACCACTTTTCACCAATTTTGTGAATCATTTGAACTTCGATTTCGGGGGTGGGGTGATAGTGTGTGTGTGTTCATCACGTTATTTTTCAACTTTATTTTATAAGTTCAATTTGCATTTTTGATCATTTGTTACTGCAAGTCCATACCGAAAGGTATCAGAATCTGCAAAATTGTGTTGTACGTTGCATGTGACCTTTAAGCAATAAGCCTTGCTTTATTGAAGAGGGTCATTCTGTTTTGTGGGGAAAAGTCAATATTCCGATTCTGTTTGACATGTTTAATGCACAGGATATTAACTATATATTTTTACGGTAACGTATACATGTGTTTTCATGTCAGAGAATGTTTTACTTTGTTTTGCAATGATCTTAGATATTCATATACCACTTATTTAATCATGTATAACAACATGATGCCCAGCAATTCAGACATGCAAAATAGGCCCAAATATTTGTTGGTAGAACAACTAAATACAGGTCACTGTCATCTAAAGACTGTAAAACAGTATTAACTCACCTTTGTTTGTTATTAGAAATTGACAGTAAATTCTGATTGATGAATACAATTAAATATTAGATGAATTAATGCTGCAGTTGACGGTAGCTTGCAAATAGATCAGTCTGTTCCAACCAATCAGTGTTTGAATGCTTGAGGAACAATCCACACATCTCACATGTTGTGGTCAGTTTTTCTAATTTACTTGACATTTTGTAAGGATGCTTTCTGATTCTGGATCCTCTTAGTTCTCTGGGGCAGTGGGGTTGCCTAGTGGTTAAAGCGTTCGCTGGTCACACCAAAGACCTGAGTTAGATTCCCCATATGGGTACAATGTGTGAAGCCCATTTCTGGTGCCCCCGCTGTGATATTGCTGGAATATTGCTAAAAGCGGCGTAAAACCAAACTCACTCACTCTTAGTTCTCTGTTTGAGACTTTCATACCAACAGTCCAATTACTTTTGAGTTTGTATGTTGTCATAAATCACAGAAAATCAGTGAAAGATTTTTGATAACTCAAAAGTACCCCTTCAAAATGACAGTTTTCCTGTTGCATTTTATGATTTTATCTTGTCATAAACATTATTGCCTCAAGTAAAATCACCACACTGTTATATGAGAATTGTGGTAAGCACTTCAATGCTGAAGTGTAGAGAAAGTTAAGATTGTTAAATGTTTAAAATGTTTAGGTGTTGAAGTGACCTGGTGATCCTTTTGTGTATGCAGCATTTTCGGTAGCTACAAGAATTTTATAAACTTTCTTGCACATTCTTTGGATCTTCCTGGCTGTAGGTTTTGTCTTCAGTACTGTGGTTATGTCAGGTACTTCAACCGTATCCATGGTTACCTTTTTTACTCATTTGAAATTGTACAGCAAGTTACTTAAGTTGTTGATAGGGGATATAAGTCCCCTGTCAGTTATGTGGAAAGGATATGCAAAATATTATGTAAGAAGAGTTTTGATTGCTTCTAGAGACTCCACATATTACAACTGTTAAAACAAATTTCTATTTTTTGTAGGTAAAAGAAGTGTTTAAGGATGTAGATCAGAATAATTAGTTGTTATGTGCTGTCAAATTGCACTTCTTATCTTTTATGACATCGAGGCAAAACCTGAATTACCTTGTATGTTAAAATCTATTGCATGTGAAACTAATTGTTTTAAAAACTAATACAGGGAACGGTAAATTTCCAAAGGACTTACTTAATTTTAGTATTGGTATTACATGCTGAAAGAAATAAACAAAACAGTAAACCAAATAGGCATATGTTTGATTGGTGGTCCAATTGATTGAAATAATCGAAGATTGGGATGTAATGACTAAACAACCAAGCAATTGATCACATTTTATCATAATCGAACACAAACAATTTTGGAACACTTGTTTGCATTGACAATATTTATCACAAGGTTGGTGTTGTTTGTTGCGTTTCATAAGCACTACAAGCTCGTTCCAAGTCATGATTAAAATTTATCTTGAAGACTCCAAGAAATGTATATTCCTAACATATTAGTCATCCTTTAATGACATGGAATTTGCCAAAACAACCGAAAGAACTACATGTTCTTTTCTTTATTTTGTGTACATTAGCAAACATAACAAGGACATTTTGATAAATAATGCTAACCAACTATTTTTGATGATTGATATGTTGTAATGAACCAATCATCAATTATAAGATTTTAACCAATTCCGAACACTAGTTTGAAGTGGTATTCAATATATTATACCCCTATAACTGTGGTGGTGAGGAAGCCTAGTGGTTAAGGTGTTTGCTGAAGACTCAGGTTTGATTCCCAGTATAGTTACACCGTGTGAAGACCATTCCTTGTGTCTCCTATTGTGATACTGCTAGAACATTGCTTCAAACTGCAGTATACAACATACTAACTCTGTGATTCTGAACTTCGGCTGCAGGTCAGATTGATAGATTTTCAACATTCCTTCTGTCCAGTAATTAACGCATATAGTAATAGTACAGTGTATCCACAGATGATGAAAACGGATTTTTTTCAGCTCATTGATAATTTGCATTGCTTGAGCCAGTTAATGATATTTCGATATGTCATTTGGGCAAGTAGATGGTATGTTGAACTCATCCTGCAATATTTTCATTTGCCCTTTTAAAATGATCAAAGTTAGGTTATCTCAGTAATTGTTACCATTTTCTGTAATTAACCATTGAGTTGAGGACATTTCCGTCAGACAGTACAAAGTAATTCACAGTCACTACCATGTACTTTCAGCTCAGCCCATTAATGCAAACTTGCATAACATGCCTCTTGAACAAAACATGTTCTGTTGCATTTGTTTTATAAAAAGTAACCCCTGTTTGTTCTACTTGGTAATAAAAAATTAATCCAACCATCCCTGATAAAAATCTTAGCAGTCTTTCCTCAGAGAATTGTTCACTTCCTTGACCTTTGAGCATCAGTACTGATTCACTTAAAGCAAAAAATATGAAAGATATGGTTACCTCCCTTGAAAAGCTAGTTTCAAGACCTGTTTTGCAAAAGCTTTTTAATTCTAGGATTTTTCAGCAGACTGTACCAAGTGTGCTGTGTATTAATGATATAAGCGACATGTATTTTGCTAATAGCACCAGTGTGAGAAATAACCACTTGCCCGCCAGCCCGTGGCTAGTAAAAATCAAGTCGGGCCAGTTAATCTCCACAATCACTGGCCCAACTGGCTAGTGCATGTTCATGGGGTCATTTTGTAACTATATCACTGTTAAGTTATAATACACTATTAAATCATGCAAGATTATGGCTTGATAAAAATGTTCACCATATTAGCAGCTTAATGATGAACCCATGTCATGCCTACGATATCATATTCTCATTTATTTTTGTAATCTTTTGATAAGTTTCTACCATCAAACTTCAGGCTAGTGAATTATTTTGTGGGCTGGTAACTTTCAGGCATAGCTAGCCCTAAAGTATTTTAGGTCAAAAATTATCCTGCATATTTATTTGAGAACATTTATAGATGAACTGTTGTGACTGGAATATGTACATGCCAAGGACAAGAGTTTCTTCACTTCTGTCACTGCTCTCAGTCCTCGGTACCATCAAATGAGTGGATGTTTTTAGCTGAAAAACAGTTTCGCATTAAAGTATTATGAAAAGTTCCTGACACTTTAACGTGTTGAGCTAAAGTGTTAATCTGGGAGAAAAGATGTATGTGGTAATGTGTTCACCTTTTCACAGATTGTTTATAAGCATGTAATTTCCTCGATATGCAATGTACATGAAGTCATACAGAGGCATCAACGACTTGCTGTAACAGAATGCTGTGACATCCAATACTGCGCCACTACTATTTCCCTTTGCCTTAAGCAGTGTTCAACATGTTGCAAAGCTTGACATGTTTTCCTTGTTACCATACCATTGCATTACGTGATACAGTTGTGATAAAATCATACCAGCAGATATCCTAAGTGAAATCATGCTTCTTATGATTTGGGAGAAGGAACATTGACCAGACAGGTACTTTTAATGCAGAAACCAGTCTACCCATTTTGCAGCCATATTTTCTGAAAGTAATCGCATCCAGACTCAATTTGGGGCACATGTCTCTAGGGTTTTAAGAGCTGTCTCTTGAGCAGTATACCCAACTCACTCACTCCAATCACCATGCAAATGTCAAGGGTAACAGAACTGACACAGCTTGTATGCATGATCCCTGCCATGGTACTACTGAAAAAAGTCTTTCCAGAATTCTTTCCTGATATTGAACAAAGCCAATTTGAAAATATTTGGAACCATTTATCAGACAGTTTATAATATTACATAACATGCAATGGCATTTAATTTATTTCCATGTTGCTTTGACAATGAATGTACAAAATAATGTCCAGTGGCATGAATTTACATGAAATTATTTTTGAAAGATATATATTTAAGAGAAGAGATTGTACATGAAAACATTCTAGGGGAACCACTGCATTCTGGGCTATTTGTGATTTTGTTTACATGCTCAAAAGGTTCTTCTGTTTACTAGCTCTGCCTCACCATAGTGAGAGCCATTTTCATTTTCATTTTTGCATTTTGGTATGAATAAAAGTAATATAAAACCTTAATCATGAGATGAGTTGCAGCTGTCTGGTGTAGGTTTCATCTGCTGCTGGTCATGTGATGCTGAGTTGTGAGTGATAAGTCATTTGTCTCATTGTGTTGCAATTACACCATCAAAAGCAAAAGATTCCCAATACCCTCTGTCACAAATCACTTCATATCCATTGCATATAAAAAAATTAAGCAGTAGGTCAATACACTTGGTTAAAAGCTCATGAATGAAATTCTTACGGAATTTCTACACAGCTTTTAGGTCATAATAAAGGTTATATTCTAATAGCTTATACGGAAATAAGTGTTTTAGAAATGAAAGGATGGTATTTGTTTCCAGGATTGTTTACCCGTTCTTTAGGAATATGGATAAATGTATATGTCATATTATTCAAGGGAATTCCCTCAGCAATATGCCCTTGCTAAATATCAGCCAATCAAATTGCAGAATTTAGCCATATGCTGCTTAGTCATCCCCAGGCCTGAATGACTGGTTGGAGTTGACTGACTTACTCAGCCAATGAGAAGACAGCTTTTATAGGATATGAACCAGTGGTCATGTGTTGTAGCTATGTCCTGAGTAAACAAGGCATGCTTCTAGGAAATAGCACTGGGAATTCACACACGGCTGACAGGTTGTTTTGTAACTAGGCATTGTTTTACATTTCTCTGCCACTTGGAAGCTCATTGTAGCTGGATCCATATAGATGCAGCATTTAGAAACTTCCCTGGAGAGTTTGACGATTGATCCAAAGAAGGCAGGAGGCGGGATGAAAAGTCGTAAGTGATCTGTTTATCTTGTTAAGGTGGGGCACTCCTTGTCCTGACAAGCGCATGTGGCTGGTCCACACACGTGGAAGGGAAACTTATTATCTTGCCCACATGGCTATGGGGCAGGTATCTGGGTCACAGGGTCACCGTGGTGCGGTCAAGCAGAACCTGTGTGTACAGGAGAAGCTGACTGGGGTCAGTTATTAGCCATGTCTAGCCAGTGGTGACCAGTGACAAGGCCTGACTCACAATGCACAAAGGTTCTGCTTCTTGATCAGGCATTGAGACATGGGGTGTTGGGATTTCGTGATAGTAATTACAGTTCGATGGTTATATTTATCATGCTGACAATGGAGGGATTGGTAGTATCAGCATACCTGAGCATGTACATCTGTATTTGACAGCTTGTTTGTTTAATGCTCTCCATGGAGTCTTAAGATCTTATCTTCGTGAGAATATATCTGAGGCATAGCTGCAGAACCGCTCTGATAATCTTGTTTTCATTGGGAGAAATTGACTCATAATCATTTGCATTCTGCCCATGGTCAGTGATGGGACTTGGTAAATATGCAGCATAAGAAGTTGTGTTCATTATTTGCAGGGATCTGGGATCCTAAAGGTTACTGCTACTGTATTTTTCTAGAGGTGTGAAGTCTCTAACTACTCATACTTGGTTATGGCAAGGACCCCTGAGCGTTTGAAGATCAAAACTCTGGAGCGAATATAGATTATTATAATATTTGAGATATGTTTATGGCATGTGTCATATTAAAGGGTAGAAAGGATTAATATAGACTTAGAACAGCAGAAAATATAACATTGTTTGGTGTTCCCAGTGGATATTTATACAGGTTTTTTATTGTCACCATCTTATCCTTTTTGATGTGTGTGTACATGCTTTGATGCCTCAACGTCTATTTTTAGCATTGACATATTGATGACATGGTCTTTGTAGTTTCATACAAACAAAGATTGCCCGAATCGTGTTTGCCAGATTTGGTTGACAGTTTGTTTTCCATATTTCAGCTCATTGTTTAGTGTTGCAGTGTACTCTTCTCTAACCACAGTCACTGACAGGTCAGTGAAAGGGTTCCCGTAAGCTGAAATGCTCATACAAATTGATAATTGAAAAAGTTTCCTATCTGGCTCAACGGACCATTTTGTTGTTGTTGCTAAAGGGTGCATTTTCAATAAATTCTAATCACAAGTGAAACCACAAGTGACATTTTGCAATACTGAATATGTGGTTGTGACTTGTTACTCAATGGGGGCTGTCACAACACGAGCCATTGAACTGATTAAAATGTTTCGAGGTTCTTGCTATCAAATCCTTCTGCTGACACTCAGCTGACTGTCAGCTGACAAGGTGTTTGTGGCTGTTGGTATTATTCCTGAACAGTAGAGGGTGGAGACTCTTACATTGGCAGAGTATGTGATAATAGAGGCTGCATAGTAGACCTGTTTGGTGGTGAGTCACTCGTGGGGTTCCTCAACTGGGTGGGCTGAGAGGGGATTCCCGAATCTGCGTTGTCTTGATCAATGTTGCAGCCGATCAATTCTGATGACCCCTCACAGGCATATGTGGGCCAGGCCATATACAATGCAGGTTCATAAGGTGTTTCTTCAAGGTTGATGAACCATATCAAAATGAAGCTTTGAAACTTGAAATCTGAATGCTTCAAGTAGGGAACATTTTCACAGCTGAGTACATATCATCATGGACAATTCACTATTTGCAGAACTCTTAATTTCAGCAATTATTGCAGTAGATGGTCACTGGTTGAGACTTCTGGCTTTATCATTAATCCTGGTCCTGTGGCTTGTGTTATCTTCAGTACTGTGTGGGGTAATCTGCTTTAATGGTTGGAATCTGCTAGCTGATTGGGCTGATAAGCATTGTCAAGGTGATTGCAAACTGACATTTCTTTCTCAGAGCAATCTCAATTTTAAGAAGATACTCTCATCAGCTTTTCCTTCTTGAAATGACAAATGTTAATACACAGAATAAACTATTGGAAACTTGAAATCATGACTGATTTCCATGAATGCATGTTGTAACCCTTCAGTAAAGCTTTGTAATATTTGCTTTTGATGACAGATACTCTGTGATCTCATGTAAGTTGTTTTCTCCTTAATGTGTAGGAACAAATGCAGTCAGTATTATAAAAGTTTCTCATTTATAACCAACAGGGTGAAACTCTCACCGGTAGGCATTGATGAAATCAGTAATCAGGTCACCACTGATTGTACAGTGTACACCTGTGTATATGGTAGAATGTGATCCAGCCAAAATTGCAACCTGATGCTTAGTACAGGAAGAAATTAGGGATTTTGTGGGGAATCTGGAAACTTGGAACACCATTCCTTGGGACAAGGTTTCTTATGTCTTTGAAAGATATGTTATGAAATGCTTAGCTATTTTGGATGATGAACATGCTTGTCACTCATTAGAATTGACAGAAAATAAATGCAATAACAAACTTTCTTTCTTTGGAAATCAAGATGGAAAAAATCACATTGTTGTCAGTTGTGAAAACAACATTTGCATGTTTTGCATGTATTACAGCGTAACATATCTTTACAAATATGATAAGATCGAACCACAAAAGAGTGATTGTGTACAGGTCATATTATGTAGCATGTATTAACATGATAATGTGTTTTGTTGGTGTCTCCACATCAAAGTGTAACTATTTACTGAGCAGTAACCAATAACACAGGCCCACTCCTCAATGACCTGTATTTGTATGTTAACAAGTACAGATATCTATCTGGTGTAGGGATATAACAGGACCTCCTGTGTCGGTACTCATTGACACTTGACCTGGGTCATGTGACTTGCAGTTTGTCTCCTTGAAAGGAATGCAAAGTACCTTGCAGGTGTTGAGTTGCATATTTTGTTACAGAGGTCTATCTGATTGGTCAGAGTTTTGTTGTTCAGTTATCTTAAGTAAGTGAGTTAAAATTTGAAGTCACATCTGCAATATTTTAGCCATATAGTGACTGGAACAAATAGTACCCATTAGAGTTATGTTATGGCCCAGATACTTTGTTTCTTGTTTATAGAATCTCTAGGTCTTGGTGGGTCATATCTGCAAGAAAAAGGTGATAAAGTACAAAGATAAAAACTGTCAAGTTAATTTCCTTGGAAGGATGAAATTGAGAAACATTCAATTAATGTGCAAAGAAATATGTTTTTAAAACAAATTCTTATTGAATTAAAATTAAAATGGATGGCAGATTCATTGGGAATTCTCTCCCTGAATATGTATATGCAAGCAACTGATAACTTATTTCGGTTATCATAATGTTCTTTATATTTAAAGTCATCTTGAAATAAATGTTAAAACAGCATGAAGATGTTCCAAATTAGCATATATTTAATTCAAAACGTTAATATTTTAAGGTCAGGTCCTGCCTTTCCATCATGGTGGTTGTTATGTCTCCCCCGAAGGGTTGGGAAACATACTGGTTTTGTTTGAGTTGCCGTCGGCGTTCCCATTGTTTCCGGAACATAACTCAAAAACTACTTGAACAATCTTCGCCAAATTTGGTATACTGCCCTTCCATATCATGTAGATGTGCCTTTTGGGGGTTTGAGGGATTTTAATTATTTTTTTTTAATTTCATTTTTTTCTGTTTTCATGGCAACAATTTGGACTTTGTCTTTTTGAAGGGTAAAGTTCGTTTCCAGAGCAAACTTTTGAAACTAATAAACTAATTGACCCATCTTCACCAAATCAGGTCACGCCGACCGCCTCCGTGGTGTAGTGGTTAGAGCGTCCACCCGGAGAGCGGAATGTCGTGGGTTCGATCCCCGACTGTGTCATACCAAAAGACATTAAAATATGGTACTTGTTGGTCCCTGCCTGGCGTTCGGCATTAATGGGTACAACAAGGACTGGTCGGTTCGGAGTCAGTATAATGTGTCTGAGTGGGGTATTCATGCTTAACTGCGGCATGGTATCTCAGTGGGCTAGCACTATAAAACCAGCTTAAGTCTGGGCTAGTACAAGCAGCCGCACATACACATAAACACGCATGCACGTCGTCATATGTGCGAAATATTCTCAAGGACGACGTTAAACCCAATCTCACCTCACCTCACCTCAGGTCACGCCAATTATGAGGCAGAAACACCCACTGGAAGCTATTTATAGATGTATTGATGCCAAAGTTATGTTTCCAGCTGAACTTGGTTGTGTCAGGACTGATGCACACAATTGTATTTTGGGAGTCATTACTTGTCACACTGCATCCAATGCCAGTGGATTCTTTGTGATGTGTGGTTTGATTTACATGCAGGATTAGGAGGATGTAATTATGAATTGAGAGGTCTATATTCTTGTACAACAACATGTTTTGTTAAGGCTTTTAATCCCTTGATAGTTGTGTGTGTACATATAATAGACAGGAACTAGACATGTTGACTAACAGATGCTTTGTTCCTTCACAATTGCACCAGGATGTGACAGACTTACTTGTACATATTTTTTCTTGATGTCTGCTTCTCTGATCTCCGTGTGATCATGGTGATGAAGACTTTAAACTCATAGATGTTTGGTTGTTTGTGATTTCAATACATTGACTGGGATGCTAACCCTTAAATATATTTTGTTGTATGTCTTATTATTGAAGTAAAATATGTGAAAATCAAATATGTTTTGAAAGTTAATTATTTTTGCAATAATTAGTTCGTGAGCTTAGTTTTAATCCACACTAGGCAATATTCCAGCTATATGGCAGCGGTTTGTAAATACTCGAGTCTGAACCAGACAATCCAGTGATCAATAGCATGAGCATCGATCAATAATCAGCAACAGCTGTATGTAACAGCAACGTTTGACCTTATACTCGCTGCAAATAGAAATTCATTAGGTTTGCTTTTGTTGTATTTCTTTTCAAATTCACTTTCTTAGGATGTTTGATGAAAACAAGCTCGATTTACTCTAGTTTTAGACAGTCAGGTTCATGATGAAGACTAAAAGAAAGAGTTTTATGGTTTGGGGAAAACACTATTATTATTATTTCTTGAAATTTCAGCCAAACATTTTTTTCTATGGCATTTTCTACAGACCTCTGATTATTTACTCTACATGAAAGTATGTTTGACTTAGCTCATACAAAACATGCTTTTCTTTAGTGTAACCCTGTGAACTCCTACAGTATGAAGTATGCATAACCAATCAGTGTTGCAGTTTCACACATTAACTACCCAGTGATTACTGGGCCTGGCAGTGGCATCAGAAGCTGCAGCATTTCTGGACATCTGACCCCAGACTAACTAGTCTCTGAAATGAATATATTTTACAGAAAAAAAGCTCATCGTTAAAAAAAATGAAATATAATGAAAAGGAGCCCTTAGACTTGCTACATTTTCTGGACAATTGTGGGCTTTTGGATATATATTTGCATCAGGGTCTGTGTGACAGACTTATCTGACCCATGAAGATCCGGGTTAGAATTGATCTTCAGTAACCTACACTTGTTGTAAAAGGCAACTAATGGGATCAGGTGGTCAGGCTTGCTGACTTTCATCGTATCCCAATTGCGTAGATTGATGCTCATGCTGTTGATCACTGGATTGTGTGATCCAGACTCGATTATTGACAGACTGCTGCCATATAGCTGGAATATTGCTGAGTGTGGCAAAGAACTAAACTCACCCACTTCGGTACATCTGGTCAGTATTGTCACATCCTTGTGGAGAGACTAAAGCCATGAGAATTATCCTTTGTTTGACCATTGCTCAACTGTAAGCATGTTTCCATGTGCAATTTGGTATGGGATGAGTTTGTTATAGGATTTAACATAGAACTAATTGTTTCTTCAAGAAATGGATGAATATTGATTTACATACTTCTGGAAGCTACTTTCACCATGTTAGTGTCAGTGGTTGATCATGTCATTGTTTGACAAAAAGGCAAATCAGTGCTATATTGAAGACATTAGAAGTGGTCAACTGGTCTGTGCTTTCACTTTGTGCTGAATGCTTTAGTCTTGCACAGAATCTGTACATTTCAGGATCATGCATGCTTTAGTCTTGCACAGAATCTGTACATTTCAGGATCATGCATGCTTTAGTCTTGCACAGAATCTGTACATTTGAGGATTGTGCATGCTTTAGTCTTGCACAGAATCTGTACATTTCAGGATTGTGCATGATACATTCTGTACAGATTTGTCTTGAACATATACATATAATATTTGCTTGAAACTACAGATACTTCAGCTGCAGTGATTTACATGGTCATCCATTTATATCAGCTTGCACAAGTCAATAGGTTCTGCTGGAAAATCTGTGTCACAATGTAGCGCAGTGCTATGCTATCAATAATTCAGACAAACATCATCACATTCCCTGAAACCTGCACCCATGGGAATTATTGTATAGAAACAGTGTCTAGTAACCTGCATGTGTTTTGAATACCAGAAATGAGTTTGTGTTGTCTTCTGTGTAGGGTCATCAGGGGAAGATAACCGCCGTCACCTACCTGACTAAATGTGTTGTAACAGTGCTGTAGTCAGTACTCATACTGTTGACAACTGGTCTGCTAAGGTCCAGACACATCCCTTACCATATTGTCGAGGTCAAGACACATCCCTTACCATATTGTCGAGGTCCAGACACATCCTTTACCATATTGTCGAGGTCCAGACACATCCCTTACCATATTGTCGAGGTCCAGACACACCCCTTTCCATATTGTCGAGGTCCAGACACATCCCTTACCATATTGTCGAGGTCCAGACACATCCCTTACCATATTGTCGAGGTCCAGACACATCCCTTATCATATTGTCGAGGTCCAGACACATCCCTTATCATATTGTCGAGGTCCAGACACATCCCTTACCATATTGTCGAGGTCCAGACACATCCCTTACCATATTGTCGAGGTCCAGACACATCCTTTACCATATTGTCGAGGTCCAGACACATCCCTTGCCATATTGTCGAGGTCCAGACACATCCCTTGCCATATTGTCGAGGTCCAGACACATCCATTACCATATTGTCGAGGTCCAGACACATCCTTTACCATATTGTCGAGGTCCAGACACATCCCTTACCATATTGTCGAGGTCCAGACACATCCCTTACCATATTGTAGAGGTCCAGACACATCCCTTGCCATATTGTCATGGTCCAGACACATCCCATGCCATATTGTTGAGGTCCAGACACATCCCTTGCCATATTGTCACGGTCCGGA
The DNA here is from genome assembly GCF_003918875.1 of Haliotis rubra. Taxonomy (NCBI): domain Eukaryota; kingdom Metazoa; phylum Mollusca; class Gastropoda; order Lepetellida; family Haliotidae; genus Haliotis; species Haliotis rubra. The sequence goes on along the minus strand of NW_025766961.1, from coordinate 477,532 downwards.
CACATCCCTTGCCATATTGTCATGGTCCGGACACATCCCTTGCCATATTGTTGAGGTCCAGACACATCCCTTACCACATTGTTGAGGTCCAGACACATCCCTTGCCATATTGTCGAGGTCCAGACACAGGCCTGACCACTGTTCTAAGGTCCAGACACAGGCCCGACCATGTTGTCTAAGGTCTAGACACAGGCCCTACCATGGTATCTAAGGTCCAGACACAGGCCCTACAATATTGACCTAGGTCTAGACACAGGCCCTACCATGTTGTCTAAGGTCTAGACACAGGCCCTACAATATTGTCTTAGGTCTAGACACAGGCCCTACCATGGTGTCTAAGGTCCAGACACAGGCCCTACCATGTTGTCTAAGGTCCAGACACAGGCCCTACCATGTTGTCTAAGGTCTAGACACAGGCCCTACAATATTATCTAAGGTCTAGACACAGGCCCTACCTTGGTGTCTAAGGTCTAGACACAGGCCCTACCATGTTGTCTAAGGTCTAGACACAGGCCCTACCATGGTGTCTAAGGTCTAGACACAGGCCCTACCAAGTAACCATGGTGTCTAAGGTCTAGACACTGGCCCTACCATGTTGTCTAAGGTCTAGACACAGGCCCTACCATGTTGTCTAAGGTCTAGACACAGGCCCTACCATGTTGTCTAAGGTCTAGACACAGGCCCTACCATGGTGTCTAAGGTCTAGACACAGGCCCTACCATGTTGTCTAAGGTCTAGACACAGGCCCTACCATGGTGTCTAAGGTCTAGACACTGGCCCTACCATGTTGTCTAAGGTCCAGACACAGGCCCTACCATGTTGTCTAAGGTCTAGACACAGGCCCTACCATGGTGTCTAAGGTCTAGACACAGGCCCTACCATGGTGTCTAAGGTCTAGACACAGGCCCTACCATGGTGTCTAAGGTCTAGACACAGGCCCTACCATGGTGTCTAAGGTCTAGACACAGGCCCTACCATGGTGTCTAAGGTCTAGACACAGGCCCTACCATGGTGTCTAAGGTCTAGACAGGCCCTACCATGGTGTCTAAGGTCAAGACACAGGCCCTACCATGGTGTCTAAGGTCTAGACACAGGCCCGACCATGTTGGTTTGAATCCTTGATTTGTTTTGATTGTTTTGTGTTAACTGTGGGGCTTCCTGGTTAGAAAATGCTGGCTATAAGCATGATAAGAGATGACTTAGTTAAGTGAGCGATCAGCTTATCAACACGTCGCCGTTATGAAGCAGGTATATTGGTGAATGCTGGCCATACACATAGTTTGGTGAGTGCTGGCCATACACAGTCTTAGTTTGTCACCACTGGAGTGCTGGCCATACACAGTCTTAGTTTGTCACCACTGGAGTGCTGGCCATACACAGTCTTAGTTTGTCACCACTGGAGTGCTGGCCATACACAGTCTTAGTTTGTCACCACTGTAACTGCTATTGCTAAACTTGCATCACTTCAGATATAACCTCCCACATTCCAGTCATGCCAGGATAAGCTAAATACTGTCCATGCAATTTTTGACCCAACTCATAAAACTGCAGTACTTGGTATTTGCAACTTTTGATCTTCTGACTTTAGTTACTGTGCACCTGTTTTCAGTGCAGTTGTACTCATTGATTGTTGCTGCAAGTCAGCTGCTCAGCTGGGATGTACATGAGTGCAGTAGTCATGTGGCAGGGACTTATTGATTGACAAATAACTACAACACTTGGTACAAACAAGGAGTCACAACACCTCATCTACATGTGCCCAGTTGAGAGTTTTGTGCAAGAGCGTGTCACAGATGATGATTGTGTTGGTGCTGTCATTTTCTTCTTAGTGGACCCGTCAAGGTCTGGGATAGAATATTGGCCTTCAGTAACCCATGCTTGTCGTAAGAGGCCACTAACGGGATCGGGTGGTTAGGCTCGCTGACTTGGTTGACACATGTCATCGTATCCCAATTGCGTAGATCGATGTACATGCTGTTGATCCCTGGATTGTCTGGTCCAGACTTGATTATTTACAGACCTCTGCCTTATAGCTGGTATATTGCTGAGTGCTGCATAAAACTATACTCACTCACTCACTCACTCACTCACTCACTCACTCACTGAAGGGTCCATGTCATGATAAAATTGCTCTTTGTTAAACATTCACCTGTTACTTCAGGGGTCACAGTAAGGCTGCTCTTTGTTAAACATTCACCTGTTACTTCAGGGGTTGCTGTTTGTTAAACATTCACCTGTTACTTCAGGGGTTGCTGTTTGTTAAACATTCACCTGTTACCTCAGGGGTCACAGTAAGTTGCTGGTTGTTAAGTGAGGTTCTGGTGTCAGTGGTTGTGGACTTGTTTTGTACATCCTTGCTTCACCTAGGGGGATGGAGATTATCAGCTAGGCAGACTGTCCCTTGGGCTTGTTGAGGCCAGTAAGTCATAATCATGGCAGGAAACCCCAAGTGGCTGCATCTAGCCCTGGAAGGACTGTTCACTGGTTCAGTGTGGTGAATGTGTACCTGGCTAGAGGCCCATCACAGCTGGGAAGACCAACACTCAGCAGTGACCCGGCTGATTGTGTGTCAGCTTGGCCTATTGACCTACTTGGCAATCCAGGCCACCACACTCAACACACAAGAACAAGTAATCACAGCAGTTGATAACTGGACAATCATCGAGCTGGGGATTTAGCTCATTTCACCATTCTATACAACACCAACTTTATGCGTGTAAATGTACAATATAAATATTTTGTTATATTTTCAAAGTACTGGAGCGTGTGATTCATAAACACTGACCAGAATGGTATTATCTTCATATTCTGGAAGAAAAGCATATTTGGCTCTGTTATGTGACCAAGCTGCTTTTGTTCTCTAGAGAGCACATAAAGCTTAATTGTCTCGTTTTCACTTAGACTAACAACTGTCTCTGAAATGAACATATTTTACAAAAAATAAAGTTCATAGTAAAATATATATATATATAATAAAAAGGAGCCCTGAGACTTTTCTCATTAAGCTGTGGTAATCTAGACTTGCCACATTTTCTGGACTTGCGTGGGCTTTCTTGGATATGTTTGCTTCAGGGTCTGTGTGACAGACTACTTTCCCCTCTGACCACACACATCTGCACAGCCAGGGCTTGCATTGATTGTCAGGAGCAGATTATACTTGAGGGGTTGTGGGGCTCAAGTTTGGGTAGTGTCAATAATAAACGAAACTAATTTGTTACTAGAAGTTAATGTTCAAGGAATATTTCATAACATGAAAATGCTAAAGCACCTCGGAACAATTCAATTTGTATGAATTTGTGCTATCCAGAAAGTTGTATAACTCACAAGTGAAGCTTGTGAGTCTGACTCTTCAGTGAGTAAGCTGCAATGCTGAGTCAGAATTTAGGAAATGCTGTCATTTTTGCATATTATTATCAGCTGTTAGTCTGGATAACAGAAATAGAACATCAATATTAACATGTCAGTGAAGTTACAAGCTATTCCAAAATTAATGTAAAATAAGAAATTAGTCATTAGATCTTATTCATGAAAAAAGAGACACACATTAGTCATGATTATTTCATGACAGTAGCTGTTGTCCAGGCAGCAGCATATGGAATATGCCCTGTATCACCTGTAGGTTGTCTGACAATTCATTCAGTTTATATCCCTGATGTGGGCGTGTAACAGCAAGCTGGCTTGTCTGAAGCCATGAGACTTGAGATATGCTCATATAAGGCCTGAATACACTCCACTGCCTAATATAGCCAAGAATACTATCAACCTGGGTAATGGTTAGAAATAGCTGCACATGGCCTTAGGTCTGGGAGCAAGGTATTAATAGCAGACTGATAACACAATTATTTCTGTACTGCAAAGTGAAGAATGGATAATTTAATCTGTTTGTCATGTGGCTATTTTAACAATGTTCCCAGATATGACTTTGTGGAGAAATTATGACCAGACTTTGCAGAAATGTATGTTGATCTGGCACCAGATGAGCTGCTTTAGAATCTATGGATCTGTGGAAGTTGGATTTAGACAAGGAAGTTGAGGGATATTTGAGTGGGAAAGGTTGGATCATGAAACCCCTTGTTTATGGTTCTTAGTGTGTAAATGTGTGGGAATTCAAATCTTTCCTGGATTTTATTACATGATGGATATGCTTATAAATCTATATCAGTTTGTTTCATATCTTGTGATCTTTTAGCTTCTCATCATCCTTGAAATCACATTTATATGTGTCCTAAAATACCAGTCAATCTTGAAATTGAATTTTATGTGTATTTGCTTTCTGGAGCCACGCTGACATGCACCAGACATAAAACAGCTAATTTAGACTAGGCCAGATTCTGGAAAAAGGCTCAAATAAGGATGTTGAGGCATTTTTTAGTAGGATCTTGTATCCGGACTATTTTACCTATTTAAAGGGTGCTGATCACAAAAAAAAAAATAGATCCCAAGCTGAGAAAAGTGTTTTTGAACCTCAAAATTGAAAAACAAAATGGCCACCAAAATCGCCTAAAATAGTGGTAGGTGTGCACAGTATTTTCGCCTGTGACTGTATCTCTATTTTATAAATTTTGGAAACTTGACCTTTTATGACATTTAAAGAATGCTGATCATGAATAAATAGGATTCCAAGCTGAAAAACGTTTTTTTTTACCTCAAATTTGAAAAACAAAATGGCCGCCATAGTTACCGCAAGTAGTGGTAGGTGTGCACGGTATGTCATCACCTGTGACTGAATATCTACTTTCTAATTTGTTTAAACCTGACTTTTTTACATTTAAAGGATGCTGATCACGAAAAAAAAGGATACCAACTGAAAAAAATTGATTATGAACCTCAAACTTGAAAAACAAAATGGCCGCCAAATCACCTTTTCAGTGGACAAAAATACTGAATGCTTAGATTGGTATATGATGAAACATAAATGACCGCTGTACAATTAAAATGTTAATATTGTTGTCACCACAAGATATAGAACTGCCTTTCATTAAAAACAAATAAATAGGATTTTGTTAAAAAATTATTTCATCCCAAAATGTTTTCAAAAATTATTTAATCAAAATTGTCATAAATATTGGGGGAAAATTGTTAACAAAACGTTTTAGTTGTTACATAGTTCAGATAGTTAGCAACACATTATGAAACATTACTGAACACAGTTGTAATTGTTTTAAATGTTTTTCAAAAAGGTGGTAATTTGACAATTCAAAATAATGTACGTCCCCTTTACTTTTGATGACCGCCTTTCTAAGACATGTCAAGTTGCTGGTGCAATTATTGTAAGTATTCCTCCTTTTACATTGGTATTTTTTAAATAGTGTATCTACTTTGGATAAGGGCAAATAAAAATAATAGAATGAAAAATATATACTGCATTTTCAGTTACAAAATGTAAGTGAAACCCTCATGTGCAAATCCTATTGACTGGAAGAAATGTATGTTTTGTCAAGATGTTAACTTTGTGATCAGCACCCTTTAAATAGGTAAAATAGCCTGGATACCGAATCCTACTGAAAAATGCCTCTTGCATTGCTTTTATCCCAAAATCGGTCCTAGTCTAATTAATTCTTTGATGATTGATTGTTGCCATTTTCAGAAATTTTATGTAAAACGAGAATCTCTTATTCTAGACAAGGTATACAAGATACCATTCCACTGTTGTGTGATTAATATTACATCTGTTAAGGAGATATTGGAAATGTCTGGGTTCATACTAGATGTCCTATTTGATTATCTGTGCTTCATAATTAGATAGAGAAATGGGAGTATTTTATAACACAAGTGCTGTGATGAGGTTGTAAGGGATTGCATTTCACCTAGCCACACCAGAACTTCAAAAGGATTGCTTTTCTATAGTTTGCTGTTGTAATAACTGTTCTGGCTGCCTTGAAATTTTCATTTTAAAGTTACACACAAGATACATTTATTTCCCACAGATTGGTACTGAAGAAATTTCATTCCAAAGCTGATTATACTGAATCCTTCCAACTAATAAATGCAAGGCAATTACATACTCTCTGTCCACTCATGATTTTATTTGTATTAAGTCTGTACACAAGAACACATTAGCCATCATCTGTATGTCAATTTTCAGTCAAGCCTGTGAAGATTACTAACAGATTAGTCAAGATAGTCAATGGGGCTCTTTGGAAGAGTCAGCCTTTTGTAGCAAACATGGTATTTTGTGCAAAACCTTTTGTGATGTTAATCGATATGAGCTCTGTGGCTCTGACTATCCCATTCACGTAATTCCTCAGCATGACCTGATTTGCAGTGGTTTTTATATTTTACGGATATTGAAAGTACCGCTTGCTCCCTTGTCCTAAATATCACCTCATTTTGCATATAGGCTTTTTGTGCTCACAAGGAAATGATACAGTCATGTAAAAAAAAATTACAACTGAATTCCCCAAGATTTCCTGAAACGGTTACATTGACCCTCCAACTGTAAATTGCCTAACTCTTGGCACATGGGCCTGCTAGTTGAATAGTCCCCAGATTCTGATAACAGCTGACTTGACAGGCCATCAAACCCCAAATGAAACTGATAGTTGCCTGTAGTTTCAGTCACTGGTTAGGCTGATCCAGAATGGATTAGATACAGGCTGCTGTGATGAAACTGGAATATTTACGATGTCTCAGCAACATTTCCTGGCTGTTATCATGGTCGTAGATGAGCTGTTTGTTATTGTTTGGATCACAGATCGGTCTGCTTTAACTTTCTTTTCTTTTTTTCTGCTCAATCTTATTAAAACCTGACTGCCTCCGTAGTGTAGTGGTTAGAGCGTCCGCCTGGAGAGCGGAAGGTCGCGGGTTCGATCCCTGACCGCGTCATACCAAAAGACGTTAAAATATGGTACTTGTTGGTAGCTGCCTGGCGTTCGGCATTAATGGGTACAACAAGGACTGGTCGGCTTGAGTCAGTATAAGGTGTCTGAGTGGGTTATTCATGTAGGCTGGCACTATAAAACCAGCTTCAGTCTGGGCTAGTACAAGCAGCCGCACATACACATACATACGCATGCATACGTCATATGAGCGAAATATTCTCAAGCACGACGTTAAACCCAATTTCACCTCACCTTATTAAAATCTGATTTTAGCTCTTGCTTACACAAAGATCTGAAGATCTCCCACTATGGGTCATGTCCATAAAACCTTCATCAAAGCATTGCTCAGCACAAGCCTAACAAGCAGAATGTCTCATATAATTGTAAACCTTTCAAAAGGTTAGCACAGCATACTCCGAACTACAGTTACAGCCTGTACAACTTATTTCATAACAAAAACACACCAAACATTGTCTTTATTACACCTCAGTGGGATAAACATTGGAATTGGAAGGGACTTCTCACAGCCCTTGGGAAGTACTGGAAAGTACTGACATACAACTTGGGACCATCTTTGAAACATTCCCCAATTTTCCACCCCCAAAAAATTAAAAAATTCCAGCTTACAGTTTATTTAGTGATTTTATTTTATTTTTATTTTTTCAAAAACAGATCTAGGAATGGAAGTGGCCTATTTAAGATTAGTGATATACAGGTTGAAAATCTGCTTTCCAATCAACTAATGTTGACTTCTTGTTAGTTGTTTCATTGGTCGTTCTAAAGTTACCTCTGGCATGACCAGTAATGGGTTGTCTTCCCATCTTTGTGTAGCAGTTGTGAGCATTATGATGTGATTTTAATGCCATTGCTTGTATTTTAACCATATGGCCTGGTAACCCAGGAAAGTTCATCATGAAGTCTGTAGGACAGTTTAAAAAATGGACAGAATAAAAAAATACAGGCAATGTTTATTGGCATCGTTTCATCATGTTCAAAGTCTGTAAATAAAAGGAGACAGTTTATTCGTCTACAGAGCCACCAACTGAGTCTGAATAGGCAAGATAAGCATCTGAGCCAAAATATACAATTAGGTTCATATATGTGAAGATTTGTGGTGGTGTTAAAAGTGTGTTTTAGAAGTGGAAACTTTAGATTTGCAATACATGATATATGACCTGAGGTGAAATAGAGCCTAGCCCCCCAAATTGTTGCCAGTAGCAATTTTCTGCCTAATGTTAAGTGTATCTTAAGGGCTAGTAGACATTCTGGCATTTTGTTATGTGTTCCTGTGCGTATTTATATTCAGGCTAGTGCATGCTCTAGGTTCTGCCCCTGCTCAATGTAAACAACATAAGTAAATGTGAAAATAGTATGCTTGTTGCTGAGTTATTTTGGGTCTACTCTTTTTAGAAATTGTTGTGAAATAATGATGATAATATGCCCAGCTATTTTTCTCAAGATTGCAGTTTTTGAAGACTGGCACATCTCTTATGAAAGAGCTTTTAATTTTTAATAAACAAGTAAATACAGATAACTCATGAGTACATATTTTCCTTTAAAACAGGTATTTCTGCAAGGATGGAAATTAATTGCATTAAATGAATGTTTCAAATTCTTCTAGCCCTTAGATACCTTTAAGTTAGTAGAACTAGAACTAATGCCGAATTCAATCTCACATGAAATGCCAATATGAAGAAAGTTTCATAGGATCCAGGTAGAGACAATGTATTTCAGATCAACTGTCATTATTAATATCATGAATGCTGATTATAAGTTGTACATGTTCAGCACTAAACAATCTTTGCACTTTGGCAGTGTGAGGTGGTGGGGTAGCCTAGTGGTTAAAGCGTTCGCTTGTCAAGCCAAAGACCGGGTTCAATTCCTGGATTTGATATTGCTGGAATATTGCTAAGAGCGGTATAAAACTAAACTCACTCACTCACTCACTATGACAGTATGGGAGTTACAGTTGTCTTATCGCTCAGATCACTTTGTGCAGGTAGATCCTGGGCACAATACTTCTCAGTTGTCCCCAAGTAGTCAGGTTCAAATCCCAGATTTAGTCAGTTTTAGTTCTTGCTTGGTCAGCAGCATAGCTGTGCTTATGGGTTTAACAGATATGTATGACCAGTTTGACTTTGGGCTTCTCAGAAGCTTTCAGACATGTAAATTGAATGCTGTTTGAAGTGTTGAAACTATTCCTTACTGTTTGGTGATTATTGTCTCATGCCATTTCTTTTGTTCCAGGGAGGGCACGGCTTCCTAAGATCACCCTGCCCGAAAACCCACCTGCCAGTCCACAGTAAGTCATTCATATATTGAGGGGTTCGCCCTGATGCGCTCATTGTGTATATTTGATTCAATATTCACATTAAAATATGTTGACGAAATGATTACTGCGTCACAGATGACACAAAAATTACTCACAATTTCAGAAATATGTACTTATCAACTGTTAATATGTTAGATCCTTTCATTTTGTAATTAAACACTGTGAAAACAAGAGTTAGATCTCGGTGACTGTGATCAGGGAATTCCATTATGGCTAAATATAGACATCAGATAGATCAGCCAATCAGCTTATTGCTGCCTAGAGGGACAGTGCAATTGAAATGCTGTCCTATTCTATTCCTAGCACATTTGGAATGTGGAGCGAAAAGAACTGACAAAAACTTAGAGATGTCAACAAATTTAAGTAATCAGGATGATGCAGACGAAGACATCAGTAGCGATGAAAATGTCAGTGAGAAGACAAAGGTGTATCATACTTTATGTGTGGCATGGCTAGCTGCATACGTTTGGCTACAGTTCGGGGGTCATGACATGCATCATTTGTACAAATTCTGGAATGCAGAATTATTTCAACAAAGCCAGGATGCAGATATTTCAATATAAAGTATTACATTAATTGTATTCGATTCATAAACTATGTGTCATCAAGCTACTGCTGATAAATCAGTGAAGATGATTATCAACAATTCTAGCTTCATTATCAAATTTGGGGAAAAGACATCTCTTTTGGATGACAGTTAGCCTATATCATTCTTTTTTGATTAGTTAATTTCCTTCAAAATTTTGTCAGCCCAGAAATGTTATTTGGAAACATTGCCAAACTATTAGCATTATGCTGAACATATTAACCTGCTCATAACAGCATGGGCATCTTTTGATCGTATGAAGAGGTTATTTTGTGTGCTGGTGCCATCAAAGCACATATGTAATATGTACTAAACAGCCCTGCTTTAAGCAATTTATTCTGGCCTTAAATCTCCAGCAACATGTTAGTTCTCTTTTTTAGTTCAGAAATGTGGGAAAATGAAAACATGGATGTTACAGAAGTCTGAAAACTCGGAACTGGTCTTTGAAATAGAATGTTTACATTCTTTTCTAGTTATTTACTTTGTGGACAACCTTTAATAATGACCTTCATATCTTTCTGGCTTAAACTTATTCCTGAAAAGTTGGCCAAATGCTCAAATATCTTATGCACTGAAAGCTTTTACATAAGGGATTTTCAAAAATATTTTGCATATTAGACTTGGTTGTAATGTGAACACAATCTACAAATGCCTGTGACAGTTGTGGAACAAATGATTTGTAACCATGTTTACCTATCAAGGCATGTCAGTGGACATTTTGTCTCTTAAGTTATGATATAGAGAGAAATGAGTCTCTTTAGAAGTAAAGCATTTCTATGGAAAAGATTATTAGTCTGTTCCTAAAAAGTATTACCACTGGAATAATACATTCACAATTAAAAAAAACATTAACTGTACAAGATTCTAAAATATCTGAAGACAATTTGCTGAATCATCAAACAAAATCTTACATAGCTAATCTTCTGTGGCTGTCGTTGTGACTGAAGATCTGTATATTGCTTCACTGTATGTTGCCTGCAGTTGTTGTGGGGTTATGGAGCTATAAATGATAGTGAACAGGGTATGAAACTCCCAAAAAATTCAGCCAGACCACAGGGCTTGTTGAATATAAAACGTGCCAGCCCTGACCAAAACTTACCTGCCCACAAAAATACTAATTTCCTTGGTATAATTAAACTAAAACTGATTAATATCTTCATATACATGTCTAAATTTTAACCCGACTGTCGGGCAGGTGAATTTGAGAGTCTGGCAGTCCGGGTTGAAAATAACCCGTCTCGGGTGGTCGGGCAGGCAGGTATTTCGAGTGAATCTCACTCTTCCATTGGAAATTATCAAAAGAAACTGGTAATGTTTTTTCTGAAATATCTTCATAACATGAATGAATTTTGAATTGCTGCGTTACAGTATGTAGCAACAATGCGAGTTTATTTCAAGAAATAGTTTGAACAAATGTATCATTATGCTATTGAGACAATACCAGTAAGTCTGACATCTCAGTTTGACAAATGAACTAAAATAGCAAAACTCCACATACTTCACATATTGTAAATGTACTACTCAAGAGATGTTAAAGAACACCCAATTCCTTCATACAACTAAAGTTTATGTCATGGTATGACAGATTAAAGGGACAGTCGTTTGACTGCTGTGAAGTATTGTTTGAAAACAAGAACCAATAACCTCCCAGACTTACTTAGCTCTATTCGCCCTATTCCGCAATTGAAGTTTCTGCTCCTGTGACCTGTAGGCTTATCTTATGAATAGAGATTTCCCTTGTTTGTAGACACTTTTGAGCAAAGCAAGCCTTTCCATGTGCTTTACCTATTAGTTGGCATAACTTTACAGATATGCCACTACAACTGCTACAGTTCGGTGCATGACCATATAGCTTTACACATCCAACAGACATTTCGCTAACTCTTTGCAGGGCTTCAGTGAGCATGGGGATGCTAAATATGCAGACAGGAATAGTTTTTCACTATATAATATATTTTCACAATGAACCTGAGTTTATCTTAATGTGTAGGCTCTGTGAAAATGAAACCAATAAAACGCACATGAAAGGACTGACAAAGATGCTAAGATGTGACTGGAGGTACATATCCAGCCACATAGAACTGGAGGATGATCAGCTTCATACGACTGAGGCTTTTATAAACACTGCTTTCTAATCTAAACAAAATGGTAGTGGTTTGTAATTTATTTGTTAAAAATACACAAAAGCTTTCTATTCATTTTGCTTCTAATGAAAAAAACTGAAGCTGTTAGGTAGACTGTGCAGAGCTCTGCTGATTGATAATTGAATCGAGCATAACCAAATTGTGTGATGCCACGTTGTAAATTATTTCATACATGATTTTTAACCTGTAGACAAACTGTCCCTTTAGCGAAGTAATAGCTCAGAAATGGGTGTTCTTTATTGCTTTCGAGTTTTAGGTTTATGATTTGACAGTTTGGGACCGTTTATTAGAGTTGACAAAAGTAAATTGTTTCATGAAAAGAACATATAGAATATGAAAAAAACAATTTTCAGTCTACACTTTTTGACGTTTTGACTTGTGTAATTTCATTTTACAATACTTCTGCCACAATTCATGGTTCAATTTTAATCAGAATTCTTGTTTTGTGGCTTATTGAGGTTATGGTCAACAATAATGAATGTTAAATGAAATAAGTATTGAGAGTAATAGAAAAAGTTTTCCAATATTTCTTATGACTAGAAGCCAGAAACATGTTTTAGTCTTCTGTGACGTTTGTTATATTTTGGATTACACGTTCTCAGTAAATAGCATTGTGTATTCATGTTAGTCCTTGATTGAATTCTGTTTGCATTTAGATACAGTGCTGTAATATTGTTGTTTTTCTCATTAGGCCTCCACGTCCTGATTTGAATTCAACAGCAACTTTGACAATTGGAGATAAAACAGTCGAGTGCGATGCTACAGATCTTGAGCCAATCAAATTGTTGGGCCGTGGTGCATATGGTGTCGTGGAGGAGATGCGCCATAGACCTAGCAATACCATCCTAGCAGTTAAGGTGAGGCTGCCTTAAATATGTAGTCATTGAGTTGGATGTTATGGGGATTTGGTGGCCACAATGACCTTGATGAATGGACACTGGACCTCCACGTCAATATGGATTGGGCCAAGCAAAAACTTATTGGTACTGATAAAGACACTGGTGGGATTCAGAATGTGCTCATATCATGTCTTTCTAAGTATTGGATAAGTGAGTGAGTGAGTTTAGTTTTACGTTGCACTCAGCAATATTCCAACTATATGGTGACAGCCTGTAAATAGTCGAGTCTGGACCAGACAATCCAGTGATCAACACCATGAGCATCGATCTACGCTATTGGGATACGATGACAGCGAGCCTGACCACCCGATCCCGTTAGTCGCCTCTTACGACAGGCATGGGTTACTGAAGATCAATTCTCACCTGGATGTTCACGAGTTAGTGTAGGATAAGTAGACAGTTGTTTACATTTGGAGTCCTATCATTACACAGATCAGGGAGACCCACTGGTCGGAAGTGCTGCCATTTGCTTTGCAGCTTTTTGCCCCAGAGTCATGTCAAGATCCTCTGGGTTTTCACTGTCTTAATACTAATTTGCCCTTATTTTTATGTTTGGTAGGTCAACACCATAGCTGTTGTGAATGTCAATGACTAACATTACTTTAGGGTAGAGTTGCTCCCTAGAAACCCATGCTTGTCTTCAGACATGGTGATTACACTGATTGTCGGTAATTTTACCCAGACAATGGTCGACATTGCTCATATTATCAACCACTGATTTGTCTGACACAACTGGGCCACAATGATACAGCTTGAAAAACTGCAGGGAAAAAACAAAAACAAAACAATTTAAACTAAAATTATTTGTTCCCACATTAAGCTGAGAACCTGCGTAACAACAGAACTGATGTTTATAGCTGTGTAAAGCCTTACCCACTAGGATAGGAACTTAACGTAGGAACCTGTGATTATTTTTAAACGGCATTGAGTAAATCTGTTATAACACAAATATGTTAGTCTGCAGTATCTGCAGGTACCATTTGTGTTCACAGGGTTCACCATTTATGTCCTGCTACCAAGCAGGTTGGTGAACTGGTACAATCAGTAACTGAATGCATTGGTGTTTTATTTCAGCGTATCATGGCAACTGTAAATAACCAAGAAACAAAGAGACTGTTGATGGACTTGGATGTCAACATGCGGAGTGGCTCCTGTCCATACACTGTGCACTTCTATGGAGCCCTGTTCAGAGATGTATGTACTATTGTAGAAATGATCTCATTGAGTGATTGTAGTATCTGTGTATATGTTCAGAGTGATTGTAGTATCTGTACATTGTTTCAGGGAATTGGAGTATCTGTGTACATCATTCTACAGTGATTGTAGATTGTAGTATCTGTGTACATTGTTTTAGAGGTTTGTAGTGTTTATATACATTGTTTCACAGCAATTCTGTACATTGTTTTAGGGGATTGTAGTATCTGTACATTGTTTTAGAGGATTGTAGTATCTATATACACTTTTAAGAGTGATTGTAGTATCTGCTCAATTTGTTTCAGGGGGATGTATGGATCTGCATGGAAGTGATGGAGACATCACTGGACAAATTCTACAAGAAAATATATTCAAATGGTGATAGAATACCAGAAGAAGTGTTAGGCAAGATAGCCTACTCTGTAAGTAGAATGATACTCACTTAGCGTTCAAGATATGCATATTCTCAATATCTTTTTCTCTAATTTCGTAGATTGCCGCAAATAGCTGTAATCTGACTGATGTGGCATAAATAAATAATTATTCCTTAATTTTCATTTACAAGAGACAGATATTTATTATGTTAACATTGATGTGTTTCCACAACAAGTGAAGATTATTATCTATATGCATCAGTTTCACATGTGCGGCTGATATAGAGGACAGGGAAGAGAGGTATTAAAGAGCTGTATGGCTTGAGGTGAAGTGAGAGTGTAATTGTTGTGTGTCATACCAGGTAGTGCAGGCCCTCCACTACCTACACACAGAACTGAAAGTGATACATCGGGATGTAAAGCCATCCAACATCCTCATCAACATCAAAGGAATGGTGAAAATATGTGACTTTGGCATCAGTGGCTACTTGGTGGATTCTATAGCGCGGACTAAGGATGCTGGATGTCGACCTTACATGGGGGTGAGCATGTTTTTCTCTGCATTTTGGAGGTGGATTGTGATGTCAAGTAGTTTCCCTAATGTTATTCTGCATTTTCCTTTCAAGCTGAAAATGAAAATATTGTGTTAAGGTTGGCCAGAACTTTCAAGACTTCATTCCAAACCATAGGGACACAGGATCAATTAGTTGTCAGTACCTATTGCTTGTTGTAGGAGGCAACTACATTACGTTGGAGGGATGGGGGCAGAGATTTAGCTGATCGCCTAGGTCCCAAGTGATGGGCAGTGGCATTAGATGGCTTAAGGCCGTAAACTTTCAAGACAAAAGGTCTTAATGTTTTTCAGAATCTTTACCCATTCAGTACAAACCCATGTCATCTCTGTATTCAAAGGGTCGGTGGGGTAGCCTAGTGGTTAAAGCATTGGTTCGTCACGCTGAAGACCCGGGTTCGATTCCCCACATGGGCACAATGTGTGAAGCCCATTTCTGGTGTCCCCCGCCGTGATATTGCTGGAATATTGCTAACAGTGGCGTAAAACTAAACTCACTCTGTATTCAAAATATTGCGCGGGTCTCTGATCATTCTCTGTACTTTTCAGCCTGAAAGAATAAACCCTGAACCCACGAATCCTGACTATGGCATCAGGTCCGATGTTTGGAGTCTTGGAATTACAATGGTGAGTTGGACCCTGTCCATCAGGGACAGTAAGTGGGGTCATGTTGGCGTGAACACACATACATACAGTCATGAAAAGTATGGTCGGTTCTGAAGCCAGGTCTTGTGACATAATGGTGAAAACTTTTTTATGAAAATTTGTGAAACGATTTGGGATTGGGCTACTCACATCTTACAGTCCCAGCTGCTGAAATTGAGCCCTGTCGCCAGAGCTTGTAATTGGTGACTAAGTGGGGATTGGGTGGTCATTTTGTGGGGGATATAGCTGGAATATTACTGACTGCAGTTTAAAAACTGAATAATGATGGGAGGTAACTTTGTGGGGGGATATAGCTGGAATATTACTGACTGAACAGTTGACCTGAATATGGATTGGGTGGTCACTTTGTGGGAGGATATAGCTGGAATATTACTGACTGCACAGTTGACCTGAATATGGATTGGGTGGTCACTTTGTGGGGGATATAGCTGGAATATTACTGACTGCACAGTTGACCTGAATATGGATTGGGTGGTCACTTTGTGGGGATATAGCTGGAATATTACTGACTGCAGTTTAAAAACTGAATAATGATTGGGAGGTATCTTTGTGGGGGATATAGCTGGAATATTACCAACTGCAGTTTAAAAACTGAATAATGATTGGGAGGTATCTTTGTGGGGGATATAGCTGGAATATTACCGACTGCAGTTTAAAAACTGAATAATGATTGGGAGGTAACTTTATGGGGGATATGGCTGGAATATTACCGACTGCAGTTTAAAAACTGAATAATGATTGGGAGGTACCTTTATGGGGGATATGGCTGGAATGTAACCGACTGCTGTGTTTTCTAGATTGAGATTGCAACCGGTGTGTTCCCCTATAGCAAGTGGAAGACTCCATTTGAGCAGATCAAACAGGTGGTGATGGAGGATCCCCCAAACTCCCCCCTGGACAGTTCACCCCCGACTTCGAAGAGTTTGTAGTCAAGTGGTAAGTCTCCACAAATACAAAACTCACCAAAGTCCCCGTGGATACATGACATGATAATTGAAAGACACACATTGGGAAATGTCAGGCTTTCAAGGAGTCAAAACATGGTTCTCGTAGTTTGGTAGACTGTCAGTTTTACCTGAAGTCATGGTGATGCATACTATAGAAATGATCCTTAAAAGTATGATCTTTTATCCTGAGACTCTTGCCATGAACATCTAAGATTATGCTGAAACAATTACTTTAAAAAGAAAGTATTATGATATTAGTTTGGCTAGACCATTATTATTCTTTACATTATTTTGAACAATGATAAAGTGATTTGTGAAAAAGAATAATTTAATATTTTATGAGATTTGGGTATTTACAGTGGGGGTGGGGGTGGGGTGGGGGTGGGTGTGGATGTGGATGTGGATGTGTGAATATGGGGTTGGCATCCCGGCAATAACCCCACATATGTAATCACTAAAATGCCATAATTCAGAGTTGTGCCCCTTATCTGTGCCAGTACCCTATTATCCAAGATTCACCCTAATTATGATTCTAAGTTAGCACTGTACTCGTGACCTTTACTGAAGTTAATTTGGGGGCGCGGTTGGCGAGCTGGCTAACTACCAGCGCCTTGAGCATGCACTAGTTGCCTGGATATGTGCGCTATATAAATATCCTATAATAAGGTATTAAATGTCAGCAATCACCATCACTTCAAATCCCATTCCACCTTAAGTTGGCTGCCATAAAGGAAATGAACTATTTAGTGTAAGATGTGATTTGACAGGTCACTTTCTTTCCAGCCTGAAGAAGGACTACAGGGAGCGGCCAAACTATGTGATGCTTTTGGAACACCCGTTCTGCATCCAAGCTGAAAAGAATGAAGTGGACATGGCTGCCTTCGTTGGCTCAGTTATAAAACGCTTTGGAGATTTAAATGAAAGTGTAAGATAAATTGTAGCTCACATTATCAACATCCGGAGCCATTCCATGCCAATTGTGGTGGTAAAAAGACCACATATCTATTTATTTGTAAGATACTCTCCTTCCTTTGACAAAGTCAGTGTTTCCTTATCCTGACTCATGCTCTTTTGCTTGTCTCCTTCCTCTTGCGAACATAGTGGAACACTTGTATCTCCCTAATTGAAGTTCCCTTCAATGTAAAATCACTAATTAGTACACCACGAGTTACCTCCCTTCCACAAGCGGGGAGCGAGCCACCTCTACCCATGTGCCTCACTCTCTCCTTCTTAGCCCAGTGAGCTGGGCGTGAGGCGCCTGTGTCTCCGACACACTATATCCTTTGATTATATTTAGTTAGTTACCTCGTATAGAGATCTATAGAGGTTTAGCTAGTATCTTTCAACAATTATATATTGATATTTAGTCGTGTTTCTACTGTTTATGCGGGGCGCCGTGCTGTTTCAGTGGATTACGTTGATAAAAATTCTGTACTGTTGCACATTCGTTTTATTCTGCTGCTGATCGCATTTAATATGCCCTAGCTGTACTGCGCCATGTTTCATGTGATTCGCGTTGCAGTTGCGATACTAATTTATCAATTCTACCTTTAATAAATAATTACTTTGCGTTTGAGGCAGCGCAGCAGATAGGTCGCGTATGCAGAGTCTAGCCATGACTGATACACCTGAACCCCTAAGCCAGTCTACTGCTGTTGGTCGACCCCCTCCCGTCTGGTGTTCGCTAGAGTGGTGGAGAGGCGTGGGGCGTAGTCCGCCGCCTCTAAGAAGCGTCCTGCTTCCCCAGACATCCCATCGTCGCAGCCGAAGACTAGAGGGTTTCTACTGCATCTCAGCGACCTCTGAGGGGAAATCAGCGAAGTCTACTTGAACTTTCTCAGCCGAGATTGTTCCGTCGCGAGATTTGGGCCTGTATGATGATCAGCCGATCATCATACCTGATAATACATCAAAGAATGACCCGATGTCGACAACAGGCAGCGCGCAGACCCGCACCCCAGGGCAGCGTCGACCTCTGGGGAAATCAGCGAAGTCTATTAGGACTTTCTCAGCGAGATTGTTCCAGCCGCTGAACTGGGCCTCTCGATGATCAGCCGATCATCATCCCGGCGTCGCCACAAGAAGCGACCCGGAGACAGCTACAGTGACATCAGCAGAGATCGCCATGCAGCCTGAGGTCTCTACACTGGCGTCAGGCGACTTCCCTGAGGGCCCGCCCGCTAACATCGCAGAGAGGGCACCGACTAATTCGTCGCAGACCATCCCAGATGAACTTTTGCGGCAAATCATGATCATGATGGAGGCCACTACAGACTGGGAAGCAGCCAGCCCAAGGCCTGAGCCAGCGAAGGTTCCAGCATGAGCGACACCCCAGAGGCACCCCATCAAGCGTAACAGCCGCGGCGAAGCCACCTTGGCGAAGGAAGTGCAGACCACCTCCACGAAGGACCCAGATGTACAGCCAGCGAAGGCCTTAGCGGCGGGATAGATCATCACCTTCCACCGGCTTCATCCTTAGATGCGGACTCAGACCATCAGACCTCACGGAAGCCAGCGAAGGTCAAATCGCCGTTCCCCAGGACGGACGCAGAGGAAGCCAGCGAAGGCCTTAGCGAAGGAAGGCCAGCGAAGGACACCTGACTACACAAGAGCCGTGAAGCTATCAACATTCTCCTCACAGGTCTCGAGAAGGTCAACCCATAGGCGCAGATCACCAACCACGATCTCAGCGCCGTTAACGGCGCCGATCTCTCGTACATCACCCGTCGATCGTCTCACAGGTCACCACACAAGTCTGCACACAAGTCTACAGTCAGCTCTCCCGGCGTCACCCGACATAGAGATAGAAATACACAGTCCACCATCAGAAGAGCATCAACATCTCATAAGCGATGCTGGGATAGAAAATGATGGAGACATCATTTTCTCAGGCGCTGAGATCACGATATTGGATGGTAAACAACCTAGATCTCTCTTCACCTTCCAAGAGTGGCAGCTTCGGCGCAGACATACCTGATAAAGGAAGGCGAGAGGCAGGCGCCATCACCTTACCTCCGATCATTTCGATTGCTGCGGTGCCACAGTATGTGGACACAGCCTACCATAAAGCCATAACAGTTCAAGCGCCAAAGGCGTATGTTCTTGGCATTAATAGATCTAGAGCGATCAATGAGATTCTTATCACCAGATTTCGTGACCACGACTTCTGAAGATGATAGGATGATCTACTCGGCTCTACTTATGCAGAACCAGCAAGAACCACACCCTGTATGAAGCTAGCGGCTCATATATTGATCGGATTCTAGACGCCGCTAAGGAAGTCCCAGGCCACCTCAGCGAAGGAGCTAGAGCCTCACCAGTTACAAAGGGGCGTCCGGAGGGTAAGCGCTTCACCGACCCACATATTGCTGAGTCGCGGCGTAAAACAAAACACTCACTCACTCCTGTTGAACACAGAGGTGGATTTGCGAAGCAAAGCTCATATATTATATATATACTGATCGGGCTCTGACTCGATACCTTAGCGAAGGTCGCGAAGGCTAAAGTAACTCAAGTCTACCTCACACAGGAAATCTAGAATGGATGCTTGAGCTTAGCGAAGTCTCCGGCGTCCACCGAGGAATTCTCCTCCAAGGTCTCCATATATTAGCCACTCGTCATATATAGCTACTCGTCAGTCCGTTCAAGACATCGCATAAGTTGTCTATCAACTGTATGCCATATGCCGTCTATAAGCCTACGCGAAGACAATTGCACAGGCTATTTACAACACAGAGCGTCGCTATATTAATTAATCAGCGGCGTTGCAGAGATCTTCACAGAAATCAACTTTTCGTATAGATTGCTAGAATATGCAATCCCGGACTCTGATCACGATTATCTACATGCGTGACCATTCGCAGATCTGCAGACAATTCAATATCGAAATTGAACAGCAGCCTTGTTACAGCGAGTATAACTCATAATCGTCAAAGTTTCTGAGAAGAAATATGTACAGGTTCAGCTTTAATTCTACAATTATGACGATACATTCATGTATACAGTCTACAAGCTGACAACTTGCAAGTTTATTGTACCTTTATATAAGGAAGTCAGAATTATATTCAAAACTGAAATTACATTTCGACAGCCAGGAAAATAACCTACCCAGCATTAATATTACAGGCGAGGTATTTCGCGCGGAGGTTTCAGCGTTTACCTTAACCCTCGAAATGCGTGGTCACTCGGGTAACCCGGGAAGCTACGGTGAAGACCGGCGATTATGCTAATATCAGCGGCGGCAAGATTTTATACAAGGTTTTTTCCTGCTACACGGTGACATCACAGCGCGGGTATTCTACAGAATCAAAATGCCTTGTTCTGATTGGACGCGTTGGACAAGCGACCTACGCAGAGGTCGATCTTAGTTCACAGTTCAAGACTTACGTTACAAGTGACAACTATATATCAGTGAGCGAGCAAGCCTCCTTACAGTCAGTTAATCTGAACCTTCATGATTGGGCTGCTTTCTTCAGGTTAGAGGCCTCCCCTGTCAAGTTAGGGCGAGGGCGCGGCAGTCAGGCAATTTTACATAAAGTTCAGCGAGGACAGACACACCTGGTTATGCACCTACATCGTCAAGGACTTGCGCGGCGAATAACCTAGGCGGCCGGGATACAAGTGGATCTAAATCCACAGCGTCTCAGACTACAGCTGAATTTCATAATCAAGCTACTAACACAACTAGATGGTTAGTAAACCTACTTAAACTTTCTGATTGGAGAATTAAAGCGGAAGTTTCACCCTCCAACTTGGGGATCTGAATATAGTGCTCCAACACCTCACAAGTGAGGTTTATGAACACGCCTGGATGACATACTTGGACTCCATGATACGATGATTCTATCACGATGGCCAGCAAGAACACTGTAAATTTATCTCCACCGAACCAAACAGAAGGGAATAATACAACAGATTATTTCCTCTATCATCAACTTACGCAAAATGAAATCTCGCGTACTATATCTCCGTTTGGATCAGAACTGTCATACTACGTGCATACAAGGCGGATGGACCCAATCCGACCCTCCATGAGCTTTTAATACTCATGATATTAAAGCTAACTTCTACAATTGATCTACACAATATTATTTGAAATAATGGAGGCTTTATTTTCTGGAGATCCGATATGGTGGTTGCCAACCATTATCTGAGAGATATCATCACCGAGGGCGTCTCAGGTATCCACCAATTCGATCCCATGGTCCTCGCACAACAGTTGACAGTTCCTCGGAGAAGATAAGTCAATCTTACAGATTTTTACTTATCTTATAACAGTACTAAATAGCTACATGCTATATATAATTTGCTTAAGTTCTTTTATCATCACAGTACTATGATTATTACATCATACAATATATAAGTTAACAACTCTACAGAGTTGGTTATTATATATTTACCTTAACTTAATTATATCTTCAGCATAGTACTATACTCAGATTGTAAAATATATAAGCTAACAAACTCTACAGAGTTTGGGGTTTATATCATATCAGTATATTAGCTAACAAACTCTAAAGAGTTTTTGCTAATTGGCTTAAGAATCTCATCATATCTTAAGCAATATGGTTACATTATAACATGTATTAGCTAACAAACTCTACGGGGTTTTGCTATTATATATATGTAACTTAAGCTTATTCATATCTTAAAGCGCAATACTATGTTTATATCATATAGGTATATTAGCTATCAAAACTCTAAAAGAGTTTTTGCTATTATATATTTGGCTTAAGTTTCATCATAATTTAAGCTTTATGGTTACATTATAACTTGTATTAGCTAACAAACTCTACAGAGTTTTGCTATTATATATGTAGCTTAAGTTTTCCTTCAAATCTTAAGCTCAATACTATGTTTATATCATATAAGTATATTAGCTAACAAACTCACGGAGTTTTGCTATTATATATGTAGCTTAAGGTTTCCTTCAAAGCTCAATACTATGTTTATATCATATAAGTATATTAGCTAACAAACTCTCACAGTGTTTGCTATTATATATGTAGCTTTAGGTTTCCTTCATAAACTCAATACTAGGTTTATATCATATAAGTATTTTAGCTAACAAACTCTAAAGGGTTTTGCTATTATACAATTAGCTTAAGTTTCATCATATCTTAAGCAGTATGGTTACATTATGAAATGTATTAGCTAACAAAACTCTCACGGGTTTTGCTATTATATATATAGCTTAAGTTTAATTATATCTTAAGCTCAGTACTATGGTTATAACATAAAAGTATATTAGTTAATAAACTCTAAGGAGTTTTTGCTATATACATTTAGCTTAAGTCTAATCTTATCTTAAGCTTAGTACTATGGTTACATTATAAATCTATAAGCTAATAAACTCTACAGAGTTTTGGCTATTATATATGTAGCTTAAGTTAATTATATCTTAAGCACAGTACTATACTCATATTGTAAAATATATTAGCTAACAAACTCTACAGAGTTTTGCTATTATATAGGTAGCTAAAGCTTATTCATATCTTAAGCTCAGCACTATGTCTATATCATATAAGTACATTAACTAACAAACTCTAAAAGAGTTTTGCTATTATATAATTAGCTTAAGTTTAATCATATCTTAAGCTTAGTACTATGTTTATAATTTAAAGTAATTTAGCTAACAAACTCTAAGGAGTTTATACTAGCATATTAACAAGCTTAAGTCTATTAGTCTTAAGCATTGTATTAATGTTATATATACTTTATCATAATAAGTACATTGTAATAACCTTTATATGGCAGCTGATAAGTTAGCAGCAGGAATTCATCAGTTCAGTGCCTTTATGAAGTTCCCATAGGGTTATTACAATCATCACAGTTCAAATCACTAATTATTAAAATCCAAAGTATTATATATTCCCACCTCCAATCCGTTTGGATTCTACAAGCAAAAGAGCATGAGTCAGGATAAGGAAAATATGTAATTTTTTGAGTAAAATTGATATTTTATACTTATCCTGACTCATGAATCAACTCCTCCCATCCTCCCCAAATAACACTTTGGATTTCCCTGTAAATTCAAATGTTGGGCTCAGTATATGAGGAGAGAGTGAGGCACATGGGTAGAGGTGAAGCCCTCGTTCAGCTTGTGGAAGGGAGGTAACTTCGTGGTGTACTAATTAGTGATTTTACATTGAAGGGAACTTCAATTAGGGAGATACAAGTGTTCCACTATGTTAGCAAGAGGAAGGAGACAAGCAAAGAGCATGAGTCAGGATAAGTATAAAATATCAATTTTACTCAAAAATTACATTTTTTAAGTGACACTTTTCTGTTTTGGTTGACAGAATTTAGCCAAGAGCCAATGTGTTCTTAACTTGGTTTGCCAGTGCCACTGGAAGGAATCATACCTGAATTGTGTTTCTTGAATTTGTATTTACAGTAAGATGCAGTATCCAGCATTATTGTATGTGATGTTAAAGTGTCTTTCATGGTGATATGGAGAGTTACCTTACACGCTGTTGTTGGTTGAATATTCAATTTGGTGTTAACCTCCTGAACTTAATGTAGGTGTAATATCTTTTTTATTACTTGGTTTACAGATATGTATGAAAAGAGTTTGCTATTGTGGAATTCACAGTAATTAGTTTTTCTTTATAAACTTCATCATTAAATTATATTCAAGGTAGCTGAGTGTAGGAATGAATCTCTTTAATTATCATTCAAACATTCCATTAGGTGCTTGGGTTGGGGTTTTTTAACATTTGGGATTTTTAACTTTCTTGACCTTACTGAGCATACTTTAAAGATATCACTGTAAACCAAGTAATAGAAAATACCTCATTAGAATGAAAACACTTCACAAAGTTTTCATTATGTACATCTCTTCTAAATCAAAAGTTCAGCAAACTATTTGAAATGTACAGTTATGTTAGACATTGTAGTAAAACTGAACATTTAAGCCATAGTGTTAGGTCATATTCATAATAAACACTGACAGATTTGTGTATTTTCTTGGTTTATAGGAACATGATTCATATCAATGGTGGAGACAAGTTATCTAATCTACTACCACCCGTGTTGTAATATTTCAGGAATATTAGCCCATGAAATGAATTGCATCTAAAACAATGGGTTTTTTAAGCTGATTCTGTTCCTTCTGCAGGGGTTTTAACTGTGAACCAAGAAATAGAAGCATGGCATTACTTATTTCCCCTGACATGTATCTTAGATGATTTCTTTTGCTCATGATAGAAGGGGCACAGTTTGTACAAAGTTGACATTTTCAGATGAAGTACTGTGTTTCATGGATCAGAGAATATGTACATCAGTAGCAGTCCTTTTCATTTCATTGTCCATGTCATAAATTGATTACCTCTCAGCTGATTGGTTGGTATGAAATGTACATGGCACTGGCTTACTTCATATGGTGGTGGAATATATAACTATATGTAACGAACACTTACAGATTCATGTCTTTCCCCGATAGTTGACATTGTTAAGTAGTTGGGGTGGTTGTTGGCACTGATATTTCCAGTCTGGGACTTCTGTACAATATCTGGTCTTGAGTTGAATGTAGTTGAATAAGCAGAGTCTCTGCTATGTGTGGTCTCTTAGCAGACAGTATTAGCCATGGCCCCAAGTGTTGTAGGTTTATATCTGGTATCGGCAGGACCGATTTGCTTTACAATACTTCATTAGGTCATGTATTTGTGTATAAGAGGACATCGGATGGGGTGTGGTTATGTTATAGGCAATGTAATCTTGTGTATTCTTTGTACGAATGAAAAAAGGGTTGACTCATGAATTTCAACTACTTTTTTTTTTGTTGGTGCGACATTTCAGGGCAGGTCCTAGAACCATAATGAAGCATTTGTCAACCTGGTCTTCATTGTGCGACTTCCTGAGTATATAATGGAGGTGCCTTGTACTCTGTTCACTCATATATTTTAGGACCTGGTGTCCATTAAACATAATGAGTATAATCTTTCAAGAACATCCTTCGAGACCCAAGGGAGAATATTAGGCTTGAGCCAAATTACCTCCAGCAAACTGCCCTGTGAGAAGTTAGAATTATTTTTTTTCTAAAGTCTGCATATCAAGTGCTGAGAAAAGCAGCCATTTCATTCTTTGCACTCATTTACATTGCTGCAGATGATTGGTTGATTTGACTCAGAAATACAGGGCTGTCCGACAATAAGGGTTTCCCAATCTCATGTTAAATAAGTTGACAGGCAATGAGACTCAATGCTAACAACCATCTCCAACAGAAAGAGGTCCCAGCAAACACTCTGAGGATGTTACTGTGTATGAGTTGTCTCCCTTCAAAATGTGCCAAAGATGTGTAGATTACACTGAAACGCTGACTGCGATTTTGAAAATATGTACATATTATTGAAGTGAGGACAGATGGTTTGTAGCAGTGTACGCTGGTCCTTGTATGCTGTTGGTTGTACATAAAGTGTGTGTAGACTCAGAAATGTTAGCTGCTGCCAAAAGTTGTGGTATATATTCAGACTGAGAGCGATGGAGTATGCATGGATGAGAGAAAGAGACGGTCACACATTAACTGTTATCTATGCCATAATTTATAAAAACAGAACAAGTGTAAATAAATATACCTCAAAAGATTTTAACTTGTTTTAGTGCTCCATAGCAAAGATTTTATTGTATCTATACCAAGGTTATTGAACATTGAACATCCTATGATCTACAGAATCTAACATTGGGACAAGTTCATGAAATTATTTCTGTTGTCATGGGCCATGGGCCATTGGTGCAGAGTGCAGCTGGAAGAAATGTTAGTATTCAGGCAATAGCAAAAATGTTACTTTGTTTTAAACTTTTATCTGTACAGACTCAATTGATGATTCATTTCCATGAATATGTACAGACATTTCTGAAAATAAAAAAGCTATATATCTACGATGACAACTCTTTGTTATTAGTTTACGCTGAGAGAGGTCTTGTGTATCTGTTGTGAATTCGGTATTGTGTATGACTTCCTCGAGGTCACGGATCCTGGCCCATTGGGAATGTCCTGACGTGATTCTGTAGTATAATGGCACCCCAGTGTTAAACCAAATGCAAATACACATATATTTGTACAGGTAGGGCTGCCTCAGTTTTATTTTGGCTTGTTCAGATCAGCCTAACTAATGCTATATGGCAGTGGTCTGTAAATATCAAGTCTGGACCAGACAATCCAGTGATCTACCTCATGAGCATTGATCTACACAGTTGGGATACAATGATGATCATCAACCAAGTCAGCAAGCCTGGCCACCCAATCCCATTAGTTGCCTCTTACAACAAGCATTCTAATCCGGATATTTATAGCCTGCCATGCCTCAGAAACTAATTGTGAAAAAAACACATTTTATTTTTTAAGTGAGGCTGATCTTTAACTTGGTCTTATTTTTAAGGTTTTCAAAGCAGAAGCCAGAAATCATTTTCCGATTATACATTTGTATTTGCATTAACAGACATTGAGAAAGTGACAAGCATTTCAGTGAGAGAATTGTTACTGGTGTGTGACCTTAACGTTTGTACCCTGGAGTACCCAAGAGCAGCCCATATAGGCCATACCCACCACAGATCAAGTTACAATCGATAAAATTGTCATTTGGTTAATGATAATAGTAAAAGCAGGCACAGGTTGCCACCAAAATGTCATATATTTCTGGTCAATGATTTTCCTTTGCCCTATTCTGCCAGGGTGGTGGAAATTGACTTTCAAGTCTCAAAGTTGAAGAGAAAATCTAACTTTATCCTGGTTAAGTAACTGGTCTCCATTGAAGATCTTGAAACGATAAATCTATCGCGCCCGCCCCTTCGCCTCTAATATGTATGACTCCCAGGTGACGAGGCTGAGTCCAGTAAGAAGGCAAACCCAGGGACAGGGAGTCCGACTTTATGGTTGGGAAAGTACCCAGCAGGGAGTTGTACACTCTGAAATCCATGATGGAATCAGTTTAGAAGCTCAGAATAGCTCCGGCTATATTTGCAGTATGCTTACTCGTTCAGATTACATAGAGTAACAATGAATCGCAATCAACAATGACTACTTTGAATTTCTCGTTCCGTGGCTTGAATAGCCTAAATACGACACTGATCATCAGCCTGTCCATAGTCATCTAATGCGAGGCGACTAACGGGATCGGGTGGTCAGGCTCGTTGACTTGGTTGACACATGTCATCGGTTCCCAATTGCGCAGATCGATGCTCATGCTGTTGATCACTGGATTGTCTGGTCCAGACTCTATTATTTACAGACCGCCGCCATACAGATGGAATATTGCTGAGTGCAGCGTAAAAACTAAATTCACTCACTCTTAATAGTATATCCAAATGAACCTTCAAGGGTGTTTCGGTTCCTGGGCCTCCCTTGTGTGAAACAATAAAAAAAGAATGTAGTTGTTTTTAGGAACGATCAGAAGGGTGAAATTAATAAAATACCCCTAATGTGCATGCGCAAGTCGTCAACAAGGCGTTGACATAGCACATTACGTTTGGTAGTTATTACGTTATGATAAGATCATATGCTTAACAAAGGATAGGGCTATTCTTATCCAGAAATTTCAACTGAATATGATTATCTTCATTGGTTATATAAGTTACTTGCGTCCCGATCCACAAAGCACATGTGCAAAGCGTTCGTGACTCTATATTTTACCATAGGCTTACGAATGGCATAGTGCTACGAACGTTTTGTGGTTAGGGTTCAAGAAGTAGTCGATAAGATGTCTTCCTGAAGGATGTGTGCTCACGTTACGGACAGATCCACACAAGCATCTTTGGAAGTATAGACCTATAGGATGTTCGCTGCTTGGTAATAAACCGAAAGGTATAGAACATAATAACTGGGAGTAACAGAATGCAAAAGTATTAGTTGAAATGTTGTATCGGGACATGTGGGTGAGTGAGTGAGTTTAGTTTTACGCTGCACTCAACAATATTCCAGCTATACTCCTCACAAAAAATTAAGCAACAAGTGTATTTTTGGTCAGTACATATGCCTTTACTCATGATCATTACAACTGAATCAAACATAACAAAGATAAAGCATATCCACACACTTTTCCAACAAAGAAATCAAAATTCATTGAACAATAACTGACTTGCAAATCATCAAAAACAGTGTCACTGAAAAAGCCGTGCAAAATGTGTTGCATCAGGGTATGAAAATGTCTGAAAACACTTTTACTGTCAGTTTTGAGCACTGATCCAAAGTTTAATAACGTGTATGGCCACCATTGACCTGAATACACGCTTCAAGACGTCTAGGCATTGACCAGATGAGTCTGTCTAGAGTCTGTTGTGGAATGTTCTGCCATTCTCTCCGCAATGCCTGTTCAAGCTGATCCAGAGTCTGAGGACGAACGTGGAGGCCATTACACGCCTTCCGAGGATGTCCCAAGCATGTTCAATAGGATTCAGGTCAGGAGACCTTGCAGGCCAGTCCATATGGGTGATGTTGTTGGTCTGAAGAACATCAGTGACAACTCTTGCTCGATGTGGACGGGCATTGTCATCCATGAAGATGAAGTTAGGACCTGCTTGCTGAGCCCACGGAATGATCACAGGTGTGACAATTTCGTCTCGGTACCTCACACCTGTCATGGTACCTCGTCTGATGACCACAAGATCAGTTCGTCGTCCAACTTGGATTCCTGCCCAGATCATCAAACTCCCACCTCCATACTGATCATGTTCAGCAATCGTACAGTTGGCGTATCGTTCGTTACGGTTTCTCCACACACGAGAGCCCTACCATCATTGAAGTCCAGACAGAATCTTGACTCATCTGTGAAGAGAACATTACGCCAGCGATTGACTCTCCAGTTACGTCGTTGGTTAGCCCAATTCAGTCTCTGTTGACGATGGTGTGCAGGCAGTGGGATACGTTGCACTGGTCTTCGGGACCTGAGACCTTCAGCATGGAGTCTGTTCCTCACTGTCTGTGTGGAGATTCTGTTCCCAGCAACTCTCTGGAGGTCATTCTGGAGAGATCTGGCTGTGGTGAACCTGTTCCGCCGGGCTAGGGTGGCCAAGTATCGGTCCTCTCTGGGAGTTGTCACCCTTGGACGACCTGAGCGTGGTCTCTCAGTCATCAATCCGG
Source organism: Haliotis rubra (assembly GCF_003918875.1). Lineage (NCBI taxonomy): Eukaryota > Metazoa > Mollusca > Gastropoda > Lepetellida > Haliotidae > Haliotis > Haliotis rubra. Next base: position 447,923 of record NW_025766961.1, on the reverse strand, counting down.
TCTGTTGGTGACGAGTGATCGCTCTGGAGATGACGCTTCGATGAACATTGAAATGGTTGGCAACAGCACTCTGGGTCTGACCCCCCCTGCACCATTCCAACAATTTGAGCAACTTCAATTGGTGTCAAGTGACGCCTAGCCATTTCTCAAATGTTACTGTCAACAATTTGTCGTTGCTGGCAGTTTTAACGCAATCAGAACGCATGTGCGACGTGTATAGCACATGTTTTCCATGCATTTTGCATGTGAGTTTTGAGGGTGGTTGCGTTCAGGCGGTGCTAACAATGTTATCAGAAAAACAATATGGGAAATGCTTTAAGTTCATCAATCGTAAAGGGTTCTCCTGCATGGCTTATATGCCAAGTAATAACTTCATATACCCATGAAGAAAATATGTGGAAAAAAATACTTGTTGCTTAACTTTTTGTGAGGAGTATATATGGCGACGGTCTGTAAATAATGGAGTCTGGACCAGACAATCCAGTGATCAACAGCATGAGCATCGATCTACGCAATTGGGAACCGATGACATATGTCAACCAAGTCAGCGAGCCTGACCACCCGATCACGTAAGTCGCCTCTTACGACAAGCATGGGTTAGTGAAGCCACATTCTAACCCGGACCTTCACGGGTATCGGGACATGTGACAAGGGCGGAACATGCTAGAACACCTTAAAAAGATACCGTCTACAAAAGCAAAGTGGTGCTGGTTTCAAAGTCAGCAGAACGTTCGCATCACGATCATTGTAGTTCCACATTTGGTAAAGAGCATGCCCTGCCCTGTCCAGTCCGAGTCACCTTGTAATGGAGAAATGAAGAGAGGAATGAGTAAACCATAGAAACTGGTGTTGCGTTTATCATTGTAGGAATGTGCGCTAATGCATAAATGTGATGTGGACATCACGGGCGTCTGATCCCTCACTCCTTGACTTAGCGACCCTCGACGGACCATTTGACTGTAGAGTCCGAGCTTACTTCCTCATAGAACATAGAACAGCAATCCGAATAGGTAACTATACGCTGTGCTCAATATATGTAAGGTTTGTTAGAGATCCATATCCAAACATTCCCTGGCAAAAGCCACGAAGAGGACAGGAAGATACTCAGACGATAAGCATACCACTTCCAGAGTAACCCAATTGTCAACCTCCTTGAGTGAGTGAGTGAGTTTTTACGCCGCACTCAGCAATATTCCAGCTATATGGCGGCGGTCTGTAAATAATCGAGTCTGGACCAGACAATCCAGTGATCTCAACCTCCTTGAACAAGCTGCACGATATTCTGAAGAAGAGGAAATTGTTTTGTTTTGTGGCGTCCTTACAATAAACAAGGAATAATACTGCTAATTAACCACTCATTATGTAATTAAACATTGAGTTTACAACAAATCAAACGCTCGTCCTTTTATCTGACTGAAGTTCCAGATCGTTTTGTCTGAAACTTTTGTCATAAAACGTGTTTCCTTCAAACACATTGTATTGAACAAAATATGATTTAACACATATAATAAGTAACTGAAGTATTAAAGGCGATGGTTACTAAGAAATAGTCATGCTATGTTGTTTTCTTTGACTTAAATGCTAAGGTTTTATTACCATGAATGTAAAATAAACATCATACAATTTGTTCAAGATGACATCTGACATGTAGATATGAAATGTAGGGGTTTCCAGTTAAGACACACAGGTAACCGAACCTTTTAATCATAGATACTGTATGTAGAACGTTATTAATGAGAAGGGTTGACGCAGGTAACACAACACGAGGGAAAGATCTGGCCAAGCCGTATCTACCTGCCATAATAAATTAGTGTTCGGTCATTACATTGAAAATTCGCTTCGCCAATTGGTCAAGGTTCAATCTTCAAGGTTCAAGGTTTCTTTATAAACAACTCCAATTGATCAAGGTTCAATCTGGTATATCATCATGGGTGTATGGAACTAGGGCGGAGGGCCGTTCTAAAGAAAGTGTTCTGTCCCCGTTACTATCATATACACATGGAAATTAATTACTGACTGACTGACTGAGTTTGGTTTTACGCCGCTTTTAGCAATATTCCAGCAATATCACGGCGGGGGACACCAGAAATGGGCTTCACTCATTGTACCCATGTGGGGATTCGAACCCGGGTTTTCGGCGCGACGAGCCAACGCTTTAACCACTAGACCACCCCACCGCCCCTGGAAATTAATTAAGCGACACCCGATTTTGCCAACTGTGGATAAGTGTGATGTCAACCTGCCATCATACCAAGTCAGGAATGGGTCCAACATTACTCTGTCATGAAAGTTGAACTTATTCAGTAATGAATAACACACAAAGGTAAAAGGTGATAAAACGTTTTAATCTTTTTAAGACATGTGATTCTGAAGTGGGAATTTCAGCAAAATTGTTCCACGATACAACTTTGGTGCTGTGGAGATCAACAAAGACACAGATAAGTTCATGTCTGGCAGAAAGTGTTCTGCGAGGTATCAAGGAGACAAATCACCAACAACATGTCAGTAGGGAGTGTACCCGCCACGAGCCCGGATGACGGCATCGACCCTTCTCCTCATGCCTCCAGTGAGTCGTCGAATTCGTTCCAAAGGCAGCTGCTGCCACTCACGATGCAATGCAGCCTCTAAACAAGCAAGATTCTGCGGACGAGGTTCCAGTTTTTGGATTCGACGTCCAATAATTTCCCAGACATGTTCTAAAGGATTCATATCTGGACTCATAGCAGGCCAGGGGAGTTGGGTGATGGTAGAAGGTTGGTCTGAAGGTACTCCTTCACAGCACGGGGACGGTGAGGCCGAGTGTTTTCATCCATGAACAAAGGACGAGCAGCTAAAGCATGATTGTCAAAATGAGGTACAAGGAGTGGTCAAGGATGTCCCGGATGTAGCGATCGCCATTGAGATTCCCCCGAACCCAAGAGGCAACCCAAAACCATAACTGACGACCCCCACCTCTCTCTGTCTCTGTCTCACGCACGCACGCACACACACAGAGAGAGAGAGAGAGAGAGAGAGAGAGAGACACACGCGCGCGCACACACACACACAGAGACACACACACACACACATGCCTAACGGAACTGAAGCCTGCATATTTCTTGGCACATAAGCAGTGCTTTTGGTCCTCCAAACACGTTGACGGCCATCTGTGACGTGTAAAAGGAAGCGGCTCTCGTCCGACCAATCGACCTTCCCCCATGACGTCAAATTCCACTGACGTCGGGTCAAGCACCAATCCAAATCGGCTCTTTTATGGAGAGTCGTTAGTGCACGACGCTTTAATTACCCGTCCTGCCCTCATGCTGATCGACTTCAAGCGGTTTCTCACTGTTGCTCACAGCTCTGTTTGGAAGCCAAAGGGTTTTCAATACGCCACTTGTGTTGAAGGGTTGACGTCGCACAACACGTGCTAGGGCATTATCTTCCACTCTGGTAGTCTTCCTGGGTCGGCCTGGCCTTGGACGGTCCCTCACATGGTCGATGGCGATGACTTTTCTCACAAGTCTGCGAATGGTAGAGTGACGAATGTTCAGCTGACGACCAATCGCTCTGGCGGACATTCCTGTTTTATGCATGCCAATAATTTCCCATCTCTTCGCTTGTGAAGATACCTAAATCAATGAATTTATGTAAATATGTTTGTATCTCTCTAATGTGTCAGTAGCTCTGCTGATGTAACACAAATTCCTGAAAAGGCGGGGCGGTGGGGTAGCCTAATGGTTAAATGGTTGGCTCGTCACGCCGAAGGCCCGGGTTCGAAACCCCACATGGGTACAATGTGTGAAGCCCATTTCTGGTGTCCCCCGCCGTGATGTTGCTGGAATATTGCTAAAAGCGGCGTAAAACCAAACTCAGTCAGTCAGTCAGTCCTGAAAAGGCATTAAAGTATTATTCTATTCTATTCTATATCGCCGCCGTGCCATACTGATACGTTCTGAGTAAATTATCACGACTTTTACTCATTTTATACCTTTTGGCACATCCGATTGAAAGTGCTTTTTGCGGTGTACGTGGGTACCTTGAATTCCATGCATGTGATGTTGTGTTCGCGCGATGAGTGTAATCACCAAACTGAACATTCGTTAAAGGAAATTCCATTCAACATCTGTATACCATCAAAACATCACAATATTTAAATGGTACAAAATTATTACAAAATGTATTGGGTGTCGCTTAATTAATTTCCATGTGTATAGTTACAGCTATGATTTCATGATTACGACACAGCCTTGGTGCTTCATGCTTCACGCACTAAAAGAACGGGTCGAACACAAGTACTAGAGGTATGACCAGAAGCTACAGGTGTCACCTATACCAACCAGCTACTGCACAGACCCTGCCTCTAGAACAGTGTGACCTTCATGAACCACCTTTGCACGGATCCAAGGGAATACCACACAGGCATAGGTAGAGTAACGCTTTGTCCCTCAATAACGTCTTTGAGTGGCATTTTAGAAGTTGGGAAGTACAATATAGAACAAACTTTATGGATAACAACTTCTTTTATTCGTGAGTGCGACGTTTCGATACAGATTCTTGTACCATTGTCAAGCAGGAATGGAACATGAAGAAGGGGGATGAAGAAGATTCTATATTTAGAAGGGGGGTGAAGATTCTATATTTGTCTCTGAATATATACACAAAGAACTTAGTTAAGCACCCGCTGACATATCTCACGATTGAATGACCCGGTCTTAACCCTTTGGACCATATCTGGGACATGATTGGTCGTCGTGTGCAACAAAGGGACCCTCCTGTACAGAATTGGAATTGGCCCAATTGGAAGCTGCTTTCACGAGGAATGGCGTAGACTGACAGGGGTCCATGTCAGTTTGTCTCATGTTTCTGAAGTATCCCGAGGCTGGTTTAAGGTCTTTGAGTGCCTGGCTTATGCTTGTAAATTTCATACATTGTTCAAATTCCGATGCCATTGTTAGGAATACCAATGTTGCCAAACATCAGCTTCATCACTGAAGTGACACCTGATGTACGCAAAAGTTGTTGATGACATCAGACAAGAGTCTGTGCAAACTATAAAAAAAAAAGTAAGGCCAGAAATGATTGGAAAAATATGATGAATTTGACGCAAGATAAAAGCACATATATGATACATGTACGACTCTACCTAGTTGGATATTAAAACTCAGATGAAAAAATGCACTTAAGGGGTGACTTCACAGGAGGAAATTTTGACGTACAAACTGTAGTTTTGAAATGCAGACTATAATTATTCATATAGCCTCAACTAATTAAATTACATAAATGATTGTAAAAAGTTTTAAGATCTATATGTAATAATAGGCAATAATGTCAATGCATGTTCCTGTTTTGAGTTGAAGTATTGGGTAATGCATTCCACATTTTGTAGTCACTGCTATCAATGTTTCACTCCGGGAAGGGGTCATTTCATAATATGGAGGTCGATAAAGCAAGCAAACAGTTTTCTGTGCAGTGCCAATATTTATATTTTTTGCAATAAATCACAATCATGCTAAACTACAGAAAAAGGTTTATAATTAGAATAAAATTTAATGTTTATTCTACAGTATTTTTTCCTTTTGGAAGTGAAGTAATTAAAGTAAAGTAATTAAGTCTTACCTTAAGACTCAAAACATGTTTTGCCCTCACAGATCTCTGTTCTAAGATTATTATGTATTTGGCCCATTAAAAATAGGCTTAAAATGATAATTTATCATAGTACCCTTGATCCATTTCAAATTTAGGAATTCAAAATTCTACAGCAATATGTGGCTAGGTTGACATAAGGGAGCCTAAAATACCAAGTAATGTGTGACTGGTTTAAATATAAGGTTTCTGTTGCACTCAAGCCAAGATGGGAGAAATGAGGAGAGTCTGCGCTCATCCTCCATGAGAATAGCCATGGGACATCGGAGCTGCGCTTTCATCTCTCGTCTTATTACGTTCAGAGAGGTGGGTCGTATCTACACTGATTGTACTCTATCACAAGCTGTTATTTAGGCAGTAGTAAACCCACAAACAGTTGTGAACCGGTTTTCATTTTGTTGTTTTGTCTGGTTGTCTTTGCAGCTTGCTCCAAGGTGCCTGCGGAGGACAAAGTATTTCCAGAATTGCGGAACAACCGAAAACAGAAAGATTGTACTGGTTACATCTGTTTACAACTTAAATTTGGATTATATGTAATTGGGATTTCAAAGGTTAGATCTTTTCTGTCGATAAGTAGATTGTCCTCGTCTCCATAATTCATTTTATTGCCATTTTTTCCACTGTAGAGATTCATTTCTTGTACATTTTGTAAGTTTTTAAACTTAAAGCCCACCATTGCAGGTTCTGGATCAGGCTACTGCATACAGGATATATTGTTTGCTGTCCATAAATAAATTTGCTGAAGTATGACGGAGTGGTTTGTTTTCTCTGGACATGTTTGTCATTGTGACTGACATCATGGGGATCAGAAACGGTTTTGGATTCTTGTGCAAGGTGCACCTGTTCATGCTTGGATACAGTAGTTTTTGAAAGAATGTTTTTGGCAGTATAAGAGCTTTGCCCAGGTGTTCTCTGTAATCAATTATGGATCAAATAAACCAATCCATGTCATCTGACAGAAGCAGCCAGGTCACATGAGCACATGATTTTAGCTGCTTCTTCCTGTGAATAGGCAGGAACTGCATTACTTCAGGATTTTCCCCCACATGAAGCAGATAGCTCATGATAAAACAGAAATACAGTTCAAATTAGTATTAAACCAAACTCATTTACCTAATCATTTTTGTCAGCTCTTAAGACTTGGCACACTTCAACCCTTTAAAAATCATCTCTTCAGATGAAACAATCTACTGGTAAACAAAGATAAGTTGAGCACCGACCTGACAATTTTCCTGTAGTAGCATGTATGAGTGCAGCCCACTGGCGCTTGCCATTGTTAGCGAAGGAGCCCCAGGTTGTCCACGTTCAAGTGTAGTGTGACTTGCTACACTGACGTGAGTGTCTTGTCAGCAAGGTGTGTGCAGCTACTCGTGAAATCATCGTGCAATGCACATGCACATGCACAAGTCTACATCTGCTCTACCTTTCACAAACCAAATGGGTCTGCTCATTGCCATGCACTGCCTACTTCTCGTAAACGCGTTCTCTGCACCGCTGTAACTTCTATTTGTTTGTCAGTAGATGCAGATGGAAGCCATTCTGATCAATACTTTTGATAGTCATACAAGTGAGTGAGTTGAGTTTTACACCGCACTCAGCAATATTCAAGCTATATGGCGGCGGTCTGTAAATAATTGAATCTGGACCAGACAATCCAGTGATCAAGAGCATGAGCATCGATCTACACAATTGGGATACAATGACATGTCAACCAAGTGAGCGAGTCTGACCACCCAATCCCGTTAGTCGCCTCTTACGACAAGCATGGGTTACTGAAGATCAATTCTAACCCTGATCTTCACGGGTCGGTAGTCATACAAACTAAATGTATCAGGTTTTGCACCTGATACAGAAGTATTACATCAGAGTTGTCTTAATGATGGATCCTGGAAAACATGAACAAGAGGCTGACAGCTGTGGACACTATTTGATTTTGAAACCAAGGCAATGCTTGAACTTTTCAGGGATTTCACATGTGTAGTTTGTTTATTACCCTGGGAATTCATTTTGACATACTGATCAACTTTGTCAAGATCACCTTTGAGGGGAAATCTTTGCTTAAAGGTCACATGCAACATAAAACACAACTTTGCAGATTCTGATACCTTTCGGTATGGACTTACCGAAACAAATCGTCAAAAATGTAATTTTCTGAGTAAAATTGATATTTTATACTTATCCTGACTCATGTATTATTACTCACTCTCTCCTCATGAGTCAGGATAAGGAAAAATATGTAATTTTCTGAGTAAAATTGATATTTAATACTTATCCTGACTCATGAGGAGAGAGTGAGTAATAATACATGAGTCAGGATAAGGAAAAATATGCAAATTCAACTTATAAAGTTGAAAAATAACCCAATGGAAAAACCGCGCGAAATCGGAGTTCAAACGATTCACTAATTTTCCCCCGACTTTTCGGGGAAAACGGGTTTCAACAGCTGGGCTGCGCTCATAGCACGTGCGCAGTGAAATAGGTTCGCGCATCTTGGAAGCGGGTTGTCCGGTGAATACTCGGTGAAGGTTTTGGTGTGAGCTATTTTTCTAATGCTTTGTTGATATCTCACAGGCGCGAGCTTTTTATATGTTATGACAGTAAATCCACTGTTTATATAATTTCATTTGTCTATTTCACCACATGTTCTTCTTACCGAGTCACTTTCTCAGTTCGATACTTAAAAGCAATGTCATTATTTAGCGTTGACAGAATTTCTAACTGTGATATAGATATGTCGTCACAGACAAAACTCAATGTCTTGTTTTATTGACACCTGTGTGTCTGCCTGCCTGTCTGCTAATGACAATATTCAATACACAGCTGCTATACTGACCACATGCAATTTGAACTTAACACCAATCAGTCTATACACCATAAACAAAATGCATTGATTTATGGCCCGAGTTCGGTCTCTGTCACATTATGTAATTACACAGACAGGCAGGTGTGATACTTGAACACATGACATGTTATGATGTCTGTTGATTGCAAAATGTTTATACACAAAAAATGAGCATGTATTTACAAAACCCAACATCTCTATATATACACACACAATGAGCCGTGAGGGCATCTGCAAATGAACCAGCCGTTACACTTGAGTGCACACCCACCCGCTCTGACTGGGTTCGGTGTCCCGGCTGCTTCGTTTCTTGGGAAGTAAACCCAAGTACACAATATTGCACTTTTGACTTGCGATTGTACGCTTATAATTTTGTTTATATGTTTTTTCATAACCAGCAATGTATATTATATGTCATGAATAAGTGATAATTGTGTTTTAATTATGTTTGATTTTTTGGTTGCATGTGACCTTTAATCAGAACAGACCTACCAAAGAAAATCATGAGAGAGCAGCTAAATGATGGAATATATACACACTTTCAACAGTCATATGAACACACATTTCAAACTCACTAACAGCTCCCTTCCTATAATCAATTTTGGACCAGGGGAATACATGACTTTCAACATGCCTTCAGGTAAGGAGCAGAGCCTCACCATTACCGTTTGATAGCATCTCACAACCGGTAATAGAATTATAAATGTCATTAAGCATTCAGCTCATGTATCATAGGAACAAAATCAGTGCAAGAGTCAAATGCAACACTTCTGTCACTATCAGTCTACCTTATCATTATGCAGTATATGTTATTGGCAGCAAGACTAAAAACTACTGTATTATTTTGCAAATTACAACTGAAACACATATACCATAATAAAACAATAAAGTTTATGATTGTAATAACAATACCTTGAATACAAAATCAGATTCATGGAAATATTAACTGACAATAGATCATTTCATTTTGCTTGTTTCGAGAGACCAAGACTTCAAATAGTCCAAATAGGCACAAAGTGTTCTTTCGATTTTGACAATTATGTAAATGTTCAAATTGTTCAAGCCACTTCACATGTCCATCTAGTACAGAGTGAACAGTCCCTTGATGAAGCTGAAGACACTGCAGCAGCATGCTGTCTCAAATGACTGTGGCTGACTTGGTTCTTCCAGGTGGCTCACATCAATCAGGACACAGGATTCTGTGTTTACAGGCTGTACTGCAAATGGTGATGTGGGATCTCCTAAGTCTATCTCAGGGATGTCCTGCCTCAAGTTCATTGTGGAAGGTACTGCATACAGTTCTGTGGGATCTCCCAAATCTACCTCAGGGATGTCCTGCTCCAAGTTCATAGAAAAACTACACAGTGACCGAAGGGCAGGGTTAGGGAGAGGGGTCTGGGTGATGGGTGGGGAATCAACTTCAGCAGTTGACAGCTTTGAGAGAAAGAAAAGGCAGTGTAATAAGACGGAAGATGTGTGAATATAATTCTGTCCTATTTTTCCTAAAAGTACATGTCCAAGTTGTCTTTTGCTTCTAACCAGTCATCTTGACTTAATGTTTGCTTATATTAATAAGTATAAATCTATAGTAATGGTTTTACACCCAAATGGGGACAAAAAACTCAAAAAATCACAACCGTCTGTTTTAAATCATAGGGTAAAAGTCAAGGAAAGCTCCCTTCATGACCTACTGGGACAGGGACAGGATGGTTGGAGGGGCAGGCAGCAATGGTAGGACGCTGAGACTTTCTCAACTCTTCCCGAGCTACCGAGGGAAATGATGCATTAATCTATGTAAAACGGATTCAAATTGATGACAGATGGTGAAATGGATCTATGAAATATGAATTGACAGATCATGGGACCCTCTTTTTATCCACTGATATACCTCACACATTCAGGTGTTGTTGCTAAATGTTCTTTCTTTGAAAATGAAACAAAATGGTCCTTATGTATGTTATATGGTTCCCATCAAGATTTGTAACTTAGCCTCATGAAGTTCCTGTTCGGTAACTAAAAAGGATTGTTGATTGAACGCCATAGGCAGTCATACATATTATGTTCATTATGCCGAGTACCAAAACCAAATTGCGCTTAAAAGACCTAAATAATGTACCTTGATGGTAAACACTTGCAACGCTCGTGAACATGGTGCAAAGTTCGTCACAAGTGTGAATCAAATCGCAAAATGACAGCAGAGACTTGGATTTTGCCAAACAGATGCTAAACAACAATGGCGTCGTTTGCAGACAACAGTCACCATGGAGATGTTCTCGCGAGATTCCGTCGTCTTTTTAGTGAACTGGAACTGGGGTCGTGTTGCGCGAACATCGTTATCCAGTCGGTCTCGTTGGACGAGGGCGGTTCATGCCACAAAACAGCGAGTATGGAGTTACGCCGCTTTTAGCAACATTCCAGCAACACCAGAAATGGGCTTCTCATATTGTACCGATGTGTGGAAACGAACCCGGGTCTTTAGCGTGACGAGCGGACGCTTTAACCACTACACTGACTTACTGAGTTTAGTTTTACGCCGCTTTTAGCAATATTCCAGCAATATCACGGCGGGGGGACACCAGAAATGGGCTTAACACATTGTGCCCATGTGGGGAATCGAACCCGGGTCTTTGGCGTGACGAGCCAACGCTTTAACCACTAGGCTACCCCACCGCCCCCTTTAACCACTACAGGCTACTCCACCGCCCCGCACAATTCTAGACCCGACGGAGACGCAAAACTGGGTCTTTTTTTGGACAAAAGATGAATACTTGCATTGGCGGGGTGTGTGTGTGTGTGTGTGTGTTTTCGAACCCCCCTGAACCCCCCCCCTTTTCAAAATTCCTGGATCCGCCCATGACTTGTCGTGTTGGGGTTATCATTCACCTCATTTGGTCAAGTCAAAATGGTATATGAAGCATGTCTTCGATGGAAAATCTGGGACAACTGGAAAATGGTAGTGACACATGTCCCTATATGTTATTACATATAAAACAAACACTGTTCCAGTTTGGGCCTAATCTGTCACAGGACTGTTTTTCAGTAGAAAAGGTCATTGATACTGTTACATCATCCTGGTTCCCGGGCCTCTCATTAGTTAATATAGAGAAACTCATGAGAGGCACGGGAACCAGGATGACTGTTAAATATATTAGAAACATGACGGCGATGTAGTATGTGACACGTCAATGAATTGTACATCAATTTTGAGACATACCAAGTATCTCACAACTTGAAGTTAACCAGTATTCAACTTGGATGGGGGGTGTAGTACGTGTTTGAAGCATTGCGGTCTATGTTCGAAGCCGAAACTATGTTAGGATTAAGTAGCAAATGAGTTAGTCCTATAATAACTACAACTCATTTCTACTAAATCCAATTTTGTTATGTAAGCTGCGTAAGTTACGCAAATATTTATGCGAAAACTCAATTCTCATTCAGTTTATTCCGTTCAGGTACGCTTGAATTTTGTAAATACTCAATACATTTGATCGTACATTTGATGCGTACACACAAAACTGTCAAATCTTAGCTTGCCTACCGGTGGATAGTGAGTGAGTTGAGTCTTACGCCGCACTCAGCAATATTCCAGCTATATGGCGGCGGTCTGTAAATAATCGAGTCTGGGACAGACAATCCAGGGATTAACAGCATGAACATCAATCTACGCAACTGGGATACGATGACATGTGTCCACCCAGTCAGCGAGCCTGACCACTCGATCCCGTTAGTTGATTCTTACGACAAGCATGGGTTACTGAAGATCAATTCTAACCCGGACCTTCTTTCTTATAGTTTCTCATATTCCAGATCACATTTAGATAACAAACACTTAAACCAACATTTAAACTTTATTATATTATATATATTATATATTATTTACAATTATTGTAAAATGGCAAAATTGAGTTTGAGTGAGGTGGGAACAATTTATTTGGTTACTCAGAGGAAACATAGGACACCCACTTGAGATTAACACAAGCGAGTACTTACTCAATGACCCATAACTATATCTATAGCTCTGTACAAAACTACACGTATATATAGATCATTTAATGGATACCATATTTACACAAACACAGTTCCCTTGTTTCAAACAAACAAATATTTTCCCACACTGGAATTGAGCACCGTGCCGGATCCTCGGCTACCCAAGATTTTGTATCTATATTCAACTATAAAACAGACTCATTTGTAATGACAGCTTTGTCTGGAAGTTACAACACTATCTCCATTACGTTACGTGGACGATCGTGTGCGGCTTCGTGCCATTCGCTCGACACGATCTTAAAACGATGCCATGGTACGTAGTGAATAGTTACAGGGGTTTTATGAGAATAGAATGGAAATGTGTAACTCTCTGGAAAATCGAGGGTGCCAGATCCCGGTTTTGAGACAGAGGGTCGCATAGTACGTTTAGTAATCAATTAATACGTTAGTTAGTGGGAGAGATGAGACTTGGTTCAGTCAGTGCAAGTCATGCTTCAGTTAGGTTTTTGCTATTAGAGCAAGAGTGGTGACATTGCAATACGTGCTTGGAAAATGCTTTTTGGCTTCAATATCAATATGATGAATTTGACACAATATAAAGGCACATACATGTACGACTCTACCTAGTTGGATATTAAAGCACGGATGAAAAAATGCACTTGAGGGGTGACTTCACAGGAGGACAGGAGGAAATTTTGACGTTTTAACAACATTCGTAAATATTCTAAGTGCTAACTGTAGTTTTGAAATACAGACTATAATTATTCGTATAGCCTCAACTAATTAAATTACATAAATGATTGTAAAACTTTTTTTTTTTTTTAAAATATCTATGTGTGAAAAAGATGGAACTCTTGTAGTAGTTATATTCAAAATAATTACGTCTTAAAGACTTAATTCAAATCGCATAGATAATCTTGTTGACCCATAGAAGTTTCACTTCGTGTATGAGCATTGAACTGGCAACATGCGACTTGATATCCTGCAGAACAATTAATTTCAAATTTATTCCAGTATCTCATACTGGAGAAACAAAGGGGGAACCCTCTCGTCAGCTATGACAGGGTTTACTATAGAATGTGTAAAGCCCTTAATTTGACATATAGTCAGGTTTACAAAGTTGTAAACAAATCCGTTACCTCAGGGGTCGTGTCAAAATCAAAACCAGGTAGGAAACACAAACTGGATAGCTTTGATAAGGTTGTCATACGCCGTGCAGTTTATAAACTGTATGAACGCAAAATCCCACCGACGTGTGCTAAAATACAAGATGAGATCAAAGATACAATAAATGTCTCGAAAACAACACTTTTGGGGTTCAGGTACACCAAAAGGGGAGATGACAGAGATGTGTTTAGAGAAAAGTATACAATCCTGTCCATGCGATCAGCTTATCTCAGAACAGTTAAAGAATACCGCAATTTGGGGTTTCAAATCATATACCTTGATCGGATGTGGCTTCCTTCAGATTGTTATAAGGCACCAGTGTTACCATCAGGCAAAGGTAGACACCTGATCATCTTGCATGCTGGTACCCGTAGCAACGGACTGATAGGGGGTTGTGACTTTGTTTTAGAGGCCAAGAAATCTGATGGTGATTACCATAGCGAAATGAATGGGCAGGTATTTTTGGATTGGTTCGAACATCAGCTTTTACCGCAGCTGGACGAACCAAGCGTTATCGTTTTGGATAACGCCAGTTACCATAACCTGCTTGTCCCTGGTACCATCACACCCACCATGAGCAATCTCAAGGCTCAGTTGCAGGACTTTCTCATTTCCTGTAACGTGCCTTACAGGCAATCAGATACAAAGCCCCAGCTCATGGAAAAAGTCCGGCAGCACAAAGAGCCAATCCAGTACATCACTGACGAACTAGCTGCAAAACAAGGCCACATATGTATATGCCTCGTATGAGCAGAAATTATTGATAATTTTAGGAATATGTTTAATTGGATTTCTAGTATAAGCAAGTGCTTAGTTTTATTCAAGAGAGACAACTTCGTTAATCCTTTTTCATTAGTTTGTGAAGAGTTATCCCCCTTTGTTTACTTGCTAGCAGACGACATTTTCAGTGATCCTCAGTATGGATGATTTAGAGAAGAGGAAGTTGATTTTAGAGTATTATAACAAGGACATCATATCAGCTAAAGTGATTTCAAGTAGAACAGGCATCCCTTTGTCCACTGTTTATCGTGTTTTGAAAAATATTGCAAATGGATATGGCATTGTGCACCAGGGAGGCAAAGGTAGGCCCAGACTATCGGTGACAGGAGGCGGCTTGGTATTCTTGTTTCTAAAAACAAACGAAGGAGTTTAGAAAACTTAAGGCTGGATATGATTGACAGAAGAACTGTGGCTGTCTGTAAGGAGACAATTGGAACTGAGCTGCATGCAATGGGTTGGCAGAAAAGTCGAGGAATTCCATCACCGATCATGAAACCTGAACAAAAGGAGCGAAGGTTGAACTGGTGCTTACAGCATAGAAATTTGAACTGGGACAATGTGATTTTCTCAGATGAAAGTTCTGTGTGGCGGTTTCCTAATACACTGAAATTCTGGACCAAACAAACTGAAAAACCTTTGTATCAGCGCCCAAAGTACAGTCCGAAATTTAACGTGTGGGGTGGCATATCTGTGTATTTGAAGGGAATAAGAACAGTGAGGGGTACACAGATATTCTCGAGGGACATTTACTTCCATCTGCTCACGTGTTCTATGGAAATTTTTTGATTTTCCAGCAGGACAACGACCCAAAACATCGTTCAAAGCATTCACAGGCCTGGTTTCGGACCCAAAATATGACATTATTAGATTGGCCAAGCTATAGCTCTGACCTAAATCCAATAGAAAATGTTTGGGGACTTATGAAGGAAAGTGCCAATAAGAACAATCTGACAAATATATTTTTATTTTTTAAATTATTTTTCTATTTCAGAAACCCCTGTTACAAATTGGGGCTCCAGTTCTGGGAAGCAGAAGCCCCATCATTAAGGGGAAAGAGATTGAAGCAAAAGGCTTCTGTTGGTTTTGTTTTTTTTCAAGAGATTAGACAAGCACATTGCATTCACTCACACATTCACACTGACAGAATAGGTAGCAAATAACATAAAGTATATAGAATATAAGGAAAAATTACTAGCATACGATGGATGAAATGACACTTTGATGTTATATACTGTGATATAGATTTGGGTGAGAAGTTTAACATGGTGTTATACCGATGGCTTGGGATGTACTACTGGTCTACAAGAGCATGATACAACATCCATTTTTGATAGAATTTATTGTTACCACTTTTAGAGAAATATCTTGTTTTCTCAATCTTGTATCTCAACAGTCTCTTAAAACAAGTAATATTTGGAGTGGAAGAAGTAAGTTTGCATTTATAAACATGGAACTTTGCTAGTAATAAAATTAGATCAAACACTTCATCAGAGATAAAGTTATCTTTGTAACCAAAAATAACAAGCTCTGAAGTAAAGGTTAAGTCACACACATGAGAACATTTTTCAAGGAACAAGTCTGAGAGTGACCTCCAGAAAGTTTGAACATAATTGCATTCCCAAAATAAATGAACAAGAGTTTCAACACAATCCCGACAAAAGGAGCACTTGTTCCTTGATGCCATCTTAATCTTGGCCAAATAGGAATTGGTTGACAGCAATATAGCAGTATCCAGCTAAGCTTTGTGTCTGGTGTTGTCTTTATTGGTTTTAAGAATGTCTCTGTCCAGTTGAAGTCTACTGAAAATATGTTCTCCCATTTAACTTTAGCCTTGAAGACCTCTTTTGAAGCAGATAGGATGTAGTAATTAAAGTTTGCTCCCTTTTTAACAGAGAGTATACTTCTGACAACTGGGATATGATCCAAAAGTTCATATGAAGCAGGTCAATCAATTGAAAGACTCTTAAAGTAACTTTTGATTGCACAAAGAACACCATGGTATGTCACAAAACTGACCTTTAAATGAATTTTTTCTTCAAAATCCCTTACTGCCTTAGAGACAAATAGCTTCCATCAACATTCATGAAATCTGATATTCTGCCAATGCCTCTGTTGTCAAACCATGAGGATTTAAATACTGACTTATTGGCAACCAAGACATTATTGTTATAAAACACAGGTTCTGTAATGAAATCTTCAAACGATTGTGTAGAAATTGTACAAGAGTATTCGTGAAGTACTAACAGACAATTTTTCCAGAAGGTATTTGTGATTTTATCACTAAATGTTTTCGGAAAGACAGAACCGAAACTAGAGATATTCATGCAGTCTGGAATAGAACTAAAAAGCAAATATTTCCATTTTGGAACAGTTTCAACATTAAATAAACATCTGACCCATCTCAATTTGAGGGCTCCAATGAATTTGTGAATATCAACCATGCCCAAACCACCGTCCTTATGTGACTTACAAGCTAGTGATCTCTTGATCTTGTCAGGCTTACCACTCCAAAGGAACTTGAATAAACTTTGATTTAATTCCTTCAAAAAGTGTCCTGGTGGGTTGGGTACAGTCAAGAATAGATAATTGAGCTTGGATACAAGTACAGATTAAATAATTGCAATTCTACCAAGTGGGGTAACTATTCTTTTCATCCATAGGGTAATGATCTGACGTATTTCGACCAACTTGCTATCATAATTCTTTCCGAACATCTGACTCAGATCTGTATCAAAATTGACACCTTGAATCCTAAAGGTGTCTGGGTTCCATCTTATTTTTTGGGTCAGGTAGATATTTTACAGAACAGTTTTTCTTTGAGCCAATCCATACAACTTCAGATTTGTCATAATTGATATTTCAAACCTGAAATACCTGCAAAAAGATTTAGAGTATCAACAGTAGATTCAAATGAAGTCCTTGAGCCATCTAAGATGAATTCTGTGTCATCTGCATACTGAGTGAGAAGATATTCCTCATTACCAGCTGTGATGCCTCTGATGTTCGGATTGTTTCTTACTAACCCATCCAAGATTTCAATACAAAGAATAAAGATATATGGCGATAAGGGATCACCCTGTCTACAACCTCTTTGAATGTAGAACCAAGGTGACAATGAGCAATATCGTCCTGACATGAATCCACTTTGATCAGTACTAATCAATTTAGGAAGAACTTTCTTTAACCTTTCTGCAAGAATGGAGGATAAGAGTTTGTAAGCACAATTAAGGAGTGATATAGGTCTCCAGTTCTTGAGGAATCTTTTAGGTTTATCTCCTTTAGGTATGCAAGTGATAATACCTTGCTTTTGAGTAACTGAAAGACTGCCTTTTGAGAAGCTGTAGTTCAGCGAAAGTAAAAGGAACTCTGAAATATCATTCCCAAAAACTTGTAGAATTCATAGGAGAACCCATCTGAACCTGGGCTTTTATTGTTGGATGAGTTTTTCAAAGACACAAGTAATTCTTTGGATGTAATTGGATACTCTCATCATCACCCAGTGTCCGTACATCATCCTCAAACAAAAGATCATCCAAGTCCTTTTCTACAATTGAGGGTTCCCTGGATTCATAAAATAGCTTAGCTTCTTGAGCAATATCTTGGGTACTAGTCAACACTAATCCATCACTACTTTCAATAAATGTCATCGATTTACTGACATAGTTTTTATTTTCTAAATTGCAGAAATATTTAGAAACCTTCTCTCCTTCGTCAATCCATCTTGCTCTGGACCGAATAATAACACCTTCCATCCTTTTTTTCCTAATCTCGTTTCTCTTAGAATCTATCAAGTCAAAGTCAATAGAAGTATTGCTATGTTCTAAATCTGCAATTTCAGTCTCAAGATCTTTTTCTTTTTTATTGCTGTTGCGTTTAACATAAGAGTATGAAATTGTCTTACCACGAATTTCCATAAGCAAAATTTCAAAAATAATTGATGATTGATTTTAAATGATACTTCTGGGTCTGAGTGTTTTAGGTCAGAATCATTCACATCATCATCTATATTGGCAACATTGACCTTATACTGATTGACAACATTGGTGATTACCTCTTTTACTGCATCAACATATACTTTGTCTCTTAATAAAGAGTTATTAAATTTCCAGTAAGTATTCTTTTGTTCTTCACTGAATCTGACAAATATTGCTGAAATGAAAGAAGAGGTGGTCCGATATTGGGACGGCATGGACCACGACTTTCTAACTTCATTGATGAGTAGTATGCCCCACCGCATTGAAGCCTGCATTGATGCCCATGGTGACTTGACAAAATACTAACTGTTCACCTGTCATTGAATCTGGAGTTATGTTCTGCGAAAATTCACATTTAATACGTGAGTAATGAGTGAAAAAAATATTTAAAAAATACAATCTTTAAATTCTCAATAATTTCTGGTTGTACTGTAGTTCTGTGTACACTAGTACGGCACTGTGAGCTCAATCCCATCAAGATGATCTGGGGTAACTGTAAGAATTTTATTGCTCGCAATAATACCTCATTCAAGCTTTCAGACGTTAAAGAGCGTGTGTATGCTTCTTTTGCGAGAATTACCCCAGAAGTGTGGCAAAAGGCTGAAGACCGTGTTTTCAAAATCGAGGACGAATACTGTCTGCGGGACGTTAACGTAAGCGAGTAGCACCTGTTGTAATTCCGCTAGAGTCCTCGCCCAGCAGTGATACTGACACTTGATATTTTGAGATGGTCCCTGACATGCACTGCCCGTGCGTTACATAACGCTGTCACCCTGTCTGCCTGCCAGGTGGGTCACAGTATAGTTTGTTTCTTTGAAGTGTTTTTCGATATTTTACGAGTAATCATTATGATTAGGGAATGGTACATCGTGATTACTCATATGCCATATTAGGTCGAGGTGGTATGAATGATTATATATGAGTTTTGAATCTGAAATATCAACCATTATCAAATAATTGCCAAAACGCAGTTTCCAAGCATTTCTGGCCTTACTTTTTTAGGACAAACATTCAATGAGTTAGGCTGAAAGCTTCTGGAGCCCTATCAGCTTTCTCCTGAACGTGTTTGTGAAACATACTGACCCTTTTTCTGCCTTTGGTGATGCCTTTTCATCCCATGTAGCTGGAAGAGCGCCAAACACAAACCAAACATTTTTTCATCCGTCACATTAACTTGAACTTATGCATATCTCCAAAGAGAATGTTGAGACTGACAACACTGTGCATCAGTCTAGTGTGGGAGTATGTGTTTCTTGTAGATGTTTCACAAGAGCTCATGAATGTTCTCACAGTGCATAACTACAATGCATAAACAAAACGACACTGATCACAAATGGTAAGACTGATTTTATTATGATGTACTTGGCAAAATATGAACCTTAAAAACAAATTGGATGATTTTACATTGCTTTTTACAATTTCAAATCCACAAAAGCACCAACTATAAATGATAAAGGAAACTTTTATGTAAGAAGCTTACTAGAGTAAACTCCAAGTCATAATATGGTAGGGCATAAAAGCATAAAAATGATCAAGTTTCAAGCCATGAAATACTAACAAATATGATGCAATCAAAAGTACTTGTACAAAATATGTGGATTTATTCATTATGTTCAATAATTGATTGAAACAAATACCAAACAATATTCCTTCCAAAGCAAGATGAAACCAATACTTACAAACTCGTGATGATCAAAGTTCCGAACATTGCAACATATTTATTTCCACATAGAACAAAATTCAAATTCTTCTGCTCTGTATTTAGTAATAGTTTATTTCATATTCTATAAATACTGATTCTTTTAACATCATGCATCATTCATAACTTGTAAATCTGATGTTTCCAAATATATTTAGTACATTATTCTGGAAGTGCAACAATTTGTATTGAAGAACAGCAGCATGTTAATTATGTCTCTTGGGTGGCAACACCAGAATCAATTGAATATTCATTGGTCAGACACAATAACTCTTTCCCTTAACTGTAAGTTGCTAGACACAATTTGTTATGATGATGAGGTGTGGATCATAACCAGCACAGATGTAGAATGTGTTTTAGAACTCTCTCCTGTGGTACTTGTCTGGGTCATAGTAAGAGGTGACAACAACACGATTTGAGAACTTCCTTCCTGTCAGAGCTTGTTGGGCCTTCTGACAATCGATCACAGAGTTGAACTCAACAAATATCTGAAACAAATTCAAAACATTTTGTCATTGCACTAATAACACACTCACTTATATCCAATTTTAGAGATATACATTCAGAAAATTATGAAAGAAAATTTTGGAATTAATATTCATTATTTGAAATGTGTTCTGTACTAGTTTACGCTTATCTGTTGATAATAATTACTGAATGACACAAATATATGAACATACCTTGCCAAGTCCTGGGATTTCTACCCCTTTTATTGGTCGTGGAATCTCGATACTGCGGACAACGCCATACTTGCCACACTCTTCTCTCACATCTTCAACAATATCTGTAAACAAGACACACAGACATTAAACATGATTGGTTTGACACTATTACATCCCAAAATAGTGAGTAAGTGCAAGCACTTCTTGCCCTCAACAAAATGTACACTGTATGCAGACAAGATGAAGTTGGACTCTGGTGAGCACAGTCAGCAAAGAATCCACCATTCTTCAGCTACATCTCAGTCAGGGTCAAGAATCCAGTAGTTGACTATATGAGCAACATTCAACATTAGAACAGTAGAAACAAAACCTCTTTCAAGCTGGTGCTAAGGACTTTCTGCTCAGTAATCCCAGGTTGCAGGACTCACCTTCATACTCCTCCTCATCCTCAAGCTCCTCTGCCAGAATCATGTTCATGAGGCACAGTACCTCAGTGGCTGGACCAGCACCTTGGTTCAGGTTCAACCCTGGTACCTGTAACTGTACTGGAGCCTGGAACATTCAAAAATCATGTCAATCCTACATGTATGTCAGAAGTGTAAGGCTAATATGTCAAATGAAAATTCGAAATTGAACTTCACAAATGTTTATTCATCATTAAGCTTACTCAATGAAGTAGTTATTTTTGGAGACTGTATTACCACTTGCATCTTAGAAGGTTCTAGTCTGGCCAAATACTGGACTTCCCCATTTACAAGACAAAATACTTTTGCTGAACACCTGAAAGACCCCAGGAACTCATTAATAAATGCCATGACAATGTAATGTAAAACAAGAACAGAACAGAACAAACAGAACTTCGTATTTCCTGCAATGCATGTACTCACATTCTGTGCATTCTTGGCCCCAACACTTGCCCGCTGTACAATGAGTTTCTTGTCTCCGAGCTGCATGCCATTTAATCCTGCACATGCCTGCAAATATATGAGTGAGTAAACATGATCTTATATCCTCACCAATGACACTACAATCACTGCAACACAAACCAGCACTTGTCATCAATACCAGTCTTCTGGGAACACTAGAACCACGTTGAACATGACTAAGAGTTCCTCCACTGAACATGTCCAGTGCCTGCAGCTAGTGTTTACCTACCTTCAGCTGCCTCCTTAGCAGTGTAAATGAAATACACACGTTCAAATGCAAAGGTAAATCAAATGAAGTTGCTACCTGATCAGTGATGTTGACATCCACATATTCACAGAATGCATATCCTTTTGATAAGCCAGTTGCACTGTCCTTCACCAGGTTGAAAGCCTTCAGAGGTCCAAAGGAGGTCAGCAATTCCTTTACCTACAAAGCACAGAATGATAATATACCACAGTGTTGAGCAATATCTAACAAAAACATCTTTGAAAAGTATTCATTAGTTAACAAAATGAGTTAACCATTGGCCTATATGATTGTAAATTATGTCTTTTTAAATTTCAGACGCTTCCACAATGTCCCTTATCAAATCAACGCAAATCATATCACATTTATTTAAAATATGGTTCTGTAATAAACATGATAAAAATGTTGTAAGGGATCATAGCTACATAGATCATATATCCAATGATCATGTGGGCTATACTTACATTGAACCTGGTAACTAGCTTACCTAGTGGGTCTGTTTGTACCTGTCAAATTTTAACTAATCAACATGTGCATGCCTTGATCCAATAAACCCACCCCTTAACCATTTATCTGACATTCTCATTGTTTCCCACAATATCTCAATTCATACCCAAAACATCCTACTCGCTTCAAAATCAGAGCTACACTACAATATACTTATCATTAATCAATTATGCATGCATTACCAAATTCGTCAAACTATCTACAATGCACCAACACATTTCATACTAAACAAACAAAATGTGATCTGTGTCCAGCAACATGCAAATGTTCAAAATCCATATCTTAAAATTATTTGAACACTCTAAAACATTAATTTCATAAAAAATAGAAGAGAGCTTTACCAAAAAGTTATTCAGTTCCATTAAATGTTACAACTTGCATGTTCCAGAAAACAATGAGTTTGAAAGTAACAGAAGACTGCCTGACATGACACTACACCATATAAGTGTGTAATACACGCAAGAAACCCTAGCGACATAACCATTCACACCAACATGTTCATGTACTTCATAGCATGTACATTACTGAAGAGAACTGGTCAATATTGATCGACAAATGGGATGCAAACTTACACATGAAAGTGCAAAAGCACTGAGGGTCCCCCATAGTGAAAGCACTTTCAAACAAAAATGTAACTTGCCTGTGTCTTGGTTGGGCACATATAACAACAGTTTGCTCATGTTAGGAAGAATTGTAAACGGTGGGGTTTTCAAGCTCTTCCCCTAAGCTAGGGAATGAAAGGGGGAAGAAAACAGAAGAACAGATCAGTACTTGTGTCATTTGCATATATCAATCACAAAAACTACAGATCTGGAACAAGTCATGATCAAGAGTGGAAATGGCACCTCATGTCATTTACTTCTTTTCTTATACAAGGCAAAACAGTTCTTGATGAAAATAGCTGTTATTACTCTAGTGGCTTACAATGAACACGGAAATATTGTACTTCACTATTGTAACAATCTACTTACATAAATTTGCAAATAATTTGAACACAACCGAAACATAAACATAACCTGCAAAAGATTTTGAGCTGAAAGAGACAGCCTGAAAAGAAGACTGCAGCTGCAGCTGAAAAAGAATCACTGAAACAAAGAGCCTAGGCTAAGGTGCTCGCAATTTTGAAATTTGGAACAATCTGTTTTAAACAGCCAAAATTAGACACAAGCCAAACCAATCACTTGTCTTGCTATCATATCATCAAGAGAACCTGTCAACCCTATGGGAAGCTAGAAAGAAGAACTGTTACAAACATACTATGTCGGCAGACCTGTGAATCTAACTGCTATGACATTTCAAACTTAGGGTTATGGATGTAAATTTATTTGGGGTCATAACCTGCTCAGTTTCCTATTTAGTCTATTTTGATCAAAATCATGACATGTTGATCTGAAAAGAAAAGCCAAGAGCCATCTTACTGGTGTAAGATACCTGCCCTGAAACAAACTTGACCACATGACCCTGAGAGCTTCTTCCCTATGCAGCAACCAAGACACATCAACACTTGCCCCCACTCGGCATGGTGGATGAAGAAGGGCAGAACGGTGGACGCCTGTAACCAACACCAACATGGCACTGGAGAGGGGGCAGCACACAGACTGATCAGCAGTCTACATTTACCTCAACCAACGCCCCCTCTCGTTTCAGCTCCAGCAAAACATACCTGGTCCTCATTGAGGTAATTTGGCAATCCACCAATGAATACTTTGTGTGCCGAGTCCTGGACTACTGTTGAAACAACACCTGTAATAGAAGAAACTTAGACTGCAATTGGCTACTTGTTATCAAAGCAGAATATCAGTTTTTAGTGTTCAAAATATGGACTATGAGATGGACCCTAGACTTCAATGCATAATGTAAAAACAAGGTGTCTCTAGAATAAAAGAGTTAAATACAATCACAGAAAACCTCAAGGAACCAAGAAACTCCTTTAACTTATAACACTGGGTTAAGAAAGAAACATCTTGACAGATATTTTATGATGGTGAGTGAGTGAGTGAGTGAGTGAGTGAGTGAGTTTAGTTTTACACCGTATTTGGCAATATTCCAGCTATATGGCAGTGGTTTGTAAATAATCGAGCCTGGACCAGACAATCCAGTGATCAACAGCATGAGCATTGATCTGCGCAATGGGGGAACCGATGACATGTGTCAACCAAGTCAGCGAGCCTGACCATCTGATCCCGTTGGTCGCCTCTTACGACAAGCATGAGTTACTGAAGGCTCATTCTAACCCGGACCTTCACTGGTGAGTGAGTTTGTTTTAGTTTTACGCCGCTTTTAGCAACATTCCAGCAATATCACGGTGGGGGGACACCAGAAATGGGATTCACACATTGAACCAATGTGGGGAATCAAACCCGGGTTTTCGGCATGACGAGCAAACGCTTTAACCACTAGGCTACCCCACTTCCCCGATGATGGTGGGGGAGGTGGAAGTGGTGGTGGTGATGGTATTAAATTTTGTGGAAATAGTGAATCAAGCAACCGACAGCAGATAGTTTAGGAATGACTATTAGTAACCAATACACACAGTTTTAATACACCCAGAAAACCTACCTGGCACAGCCACTGACGGAGTTTCAGCCATCCCCGGGAGGGGGCTGGTAGTCTCTCGGGCGACGGATCTTCAATGATTGCCCTTGGAAGTTGATGCCATCGAAAGCCATTGCCTGAGTTGTTTCATCCACTGATCGGAACTGTTGTAAAATAAACGTTTTATTACAGGTGGAGTTTTTAGTGGAAGATAGCTGCTTAACATTTGGTTCAAACAAGCTAGTGTAATAAATCAATGTTAGTTTTTCAGTGCCATGCATCACAAAGTAAGATGTCAAAGGTAACACATTTTCTAGTACCATCAAGAACGAGTGTGCATTACTATAAGATTAGCCACTTACATCTTTTGGTGAAGTATTTTAGGTCTATTAGTTGCTCATGGTAAAAAGGGAATGCTTCTTAGCAGACAGGCGTTCTGCATGTCAAATATGTTATTCTGACTTCATAATGTGAAAATACAGATCCAGCATAATAAAATACAGCATGTAAATATCAGTGGAATATTACGAAGCAGTGAATTTTGCCACAGCCAAAAAGGCAATAGGACATCATTAGATCACCTTTCATTCTATTCTATACCATTGCCAAATTGAACAAGCATTGTCACTAAGGTGACATAATCACCCGCCGCAAATTATCAAATCAAACTTATAAAGTAATGAAAGTTTAAGATGAAGGTAAATGTCAACAAAAACATGACCAGTCTTGAAAATATGTGTGTTTGAACAACTAAAGAGTAAGATATCAAGAGAGGCATCTTACTCTTTAGTTGTTCAAACACACACACATATTTTCAAGACTGACTTTGACCATGACATGAATGTCATAGTGTATGAAATATGCAAAAATAGTACTAAAGAAATTGCTTATTGAAAAACATTCACGGGAAGTCTTGAAAGTCTATGAAGAAAATCCTGTGAACCGTTCTTGAAATATCTTGCTGACAATTCAGGTTAACATGCTGAAATCTTCAAAGTGTCCCCGTGACCTTGAAAATTATGTGAAGGTCATCAAATTTGCCTGGGCCCTGCGCTTTCCCTAGATAAAGCTTGGTATTGAATATGAAGAAAAATCCAGTCAACGGTTGAGATATTTCAATTCGTCCGTACAGACAGACGTAGCCTAATACTATATCCCCCGCTTCGCACTAAATGCGCGGCGGGGGATAAAAAAATATGTTCAGGACATATTCGATGTCAGTCTGGCACTGTCTTACAAATAATGCCAATCTATATGATCCAATGATCCTACTGATAAAGTATGTGCTTCAGTATCATGACATTTACAAATTTTCTGGTTGCCACATAACAGCAATGTCTAACCTCTAAAAATGCAAAGTTTTTGTCCAAGTTAATCTGTACAGCAATAACTGGATTTCCATCAGCCTGTGCAAGACCAGTAAGTTTCATCTGATGATTGAAGAAATCCATCATGGCCTCCTGAAACAAAGAGTTTTCATTATTCTCTATTACTATTTGAGCAAATAGCAGATAAACCTCTAACAATGACAACAGTTTAACTATGAAACAACAACATTCACCATATGTAAAACACAATATAATTTGCTGCTAATAATAAACCAACAAAAACCTAAATATACATTATAAAAATGATGCATATTTATGATAAAGTCTAAAGGGTCTTCTTTTATCAAGTTTTAATAACTATGAACCCAACTGAGAAATGCCTACAAACCTCTGTGACACCAAACGGTATGTTGCCCACATAGAGACGTCTGGCCTGCCGACTGATAGCACTACCAGCAAAGGGTACAGTTGTGTTTGTTAATGTTGTACCTCCAGGTGCCACGGGTATTGGAGCTGGAGGCATGACAGGAGCTGCAGCTAGATGAAAGACAAACCCAACATTAACCAAGACAGTCCTCCACTCAGCAGCAGATATCTTGTAACCATGGTAACAGTTGTGACACTAAAAATGAGTAGAATAGAAGTGAGGATAAATAACAATAGTTTTGAGTTATGAGAAAGGGTTTAAAGGTCTATCCGTCAAGATTCATGGATTGTGCATTGATTGTTGCAGTAGTTACTGTAAATGGTTCTGCCATGTATGGACATTGCTTTGTTGAGTTGTACAGCCCTTTAGATCATTCTGAGCTGACATTTGTCACAGAACTTGTCGCCATCTTGTGATGAACACAACAAGAAGACAAAGTCATCAATATCCCCCGCAACAGCAAAATACTCTTTATGACTATGTCTGCTAGTTATGATTATGTCAAATGTTTTGGAGTGTATACAGCAAAGTGGAAGGAGAGTATTGAAAGGTTTTTAAGATCTGCTCCAGAAAGGAGCACTACCAGCAATTTAAGTTGAAGCCTAACTTGTTGCCATGGAAATGCAACAAGATGATATCCTCATAGTCACAGCCAATGATTTAGGGAACATGCTTGATATGTGCACCAAGTTTGATGAAGCTAGCATGTTTAGTTTGGGAGATCTGCTCCAGACAAGATGACATCCCCATAGCCACAGCCTAAGTCATGTTTCCATGGAAACAGCAAAAAATAAAATTAATATCTGGGTCTAATCCCCAAAATGCACATCTAGGGATCATGCTTGATATGTGTACCAAGTCTGATGAAGCTAGCACTTATAGTTTAGGGGATCTGCTCCGGACAAGATGATATCCCCATAGCCACAGCCTAAGTCATATTTCCATGGAAACAGCAAAAAATAAAATTCATATCTGGGTCTCAGCCCCAAAAGGCACATCTAGGGATCATGCTTGATATTTGTGACCATGATTACAACACAGGTAAATCTCGCATGTGTTGGACAAATTTTCTTTCTTTCCACTGATCGTTCACTACTTGGGTAATAATCAGTTATATTAGCAGGCCTTGCCATCCATTTTCTCTAATGATATGTGAGGCTGCTGACACTGGAGCCTATTTGTCTGGAATTCCCACAGTAATCTAGTTAATAAAGAGAATCTTTCATTATCAATTTACATGAACTTGCTACAGTCTTACTGTCAGTTCTGCAGACAATTCTGGTTGTATTACCTGGTTGGAAAGGATCTCCAATGGGATTTGGGAACTGGGAGGGTCTCCAGCTTGGGAAGAGCAGCAACTGTTAATAAATCAGCATGTTCAGAGAATATGAAGATTCCACCGCTATAAACAGTACGCATGACTATGACTATCAAACAATATTACCTTGATTCCATGTCAGTCATATAACTTATCTTCCGGACTGTTTCTTTTTAAGCCATTACTAGTGTTCCAAAAACATTGCCACAATTAATGAGATGATAATACAACGTTTGAAAGCATACTGATGGGTCCGACATTTTCAGAATATTTTTAATTCTACTATGTTCTCAAGCAGAAGACTGAGTTTTTATTACTCATACTTGAATCATAAGCCTGTTCACATATCTGCAGAGACAGATCATTTCACATACCTGGAACTCCTGGTACATTTCCTGTAAAGAAGAAAAATATAAAGTACAAAGTGTAAAAAGTGTGGATAAGTCCTCCAACTTATCCCAAGAGAATCATAGTGAGAAACTGATAACCCTTTGAGTACCAACCCTTTGTTTGAAAGTTGTAAAAACAGTAACTTGGGCAGTATATGTAACTTTATCATGTGGCATAATTGGGTGAGAACTACTACTTTAAGGATGCCTCAACAGTTAAAAAAAATAGATAGTATCACCTCAATATTATGCAAGTATTTTGGGGACCTGTTCTTGTCAATGACCCTTTTCACATTATGTATAAAAAGAAATCCACTTGTTCTACCTTGCATGGCTTTGTACTGCATTGGTGTGATGTGCTCAAACCCAGGTGGGGGAATATCCCAGTACTTGTATGGCTTCTTTCTCTTCCGAGTCTTATCCTTTGGGGAACGACTGCAACGACACATTCATGTGTTGTAATAAAATACAACCTTGACCTATAAAGTAACTACTTCAGGTATACAGCATCATGATCTTTATCACTGCAGGGATTAAAAAACTAAATTCGGACTGATTTATCCTTGATAAACTCAATCTTCCTACACATACAACATAGTCATAATAATTCATATTTTAGGCCAAAAAAATAATATGTCCCTTACCGGTTACCCGACCAACCCTATCCTAACCCCCTAAATCTTTTTTTAACCAAGTCAAAATCATGACTGGAGTGCATTTCAACTCAACATTTTCATCCAAATCGAGTACGATATTTTCATGTTTTACAGTGTATGTAGGGCTAAAATGGATTGCACTGAATTGGCATAATGGGCTCTCACTGACAAAAACTGCAAATAAATAACATGAATAATGATTTGATATAGAAATCTTTCAATGTTTCCTTCTTCCTAGTCTTATCCTTTGGGGAGCGACTGCAACGACACATTCATGTGTTGTAATAAAATACAACCTTGACCTATAAAGTAACTACTTCAGGTATACAGCATCATGATCTTTATCACTGCAGGGATTAAAAAACTAAATTCGGACTGATTTATCCTTGATAAACTCAATCTTCCTACACATACAACATAGTCATAATAATTCATATTTTAGGCCAAAAATAATAATATGTCCCTTACCGGTTACCCGACCAACCCTATCCTAACCCCCTAAATCTTTTTTTAACCAAGTCAAAATCATGACTGGAGTGCATTTCAACTCAACATTTTCATCCAAATCGAGTACGATATTTTCATGTTTTACAGTGTACGTAGGGCTAAAATGGATTGCACTGAATTGGCATAATGGGCTCTCACTGACAAAAACTGCAAATAAATAACATGAATAATGATTTGATATAGAAATCTTTCAATGTTTCCTCACAAGGCATTGTAACAACATGATATAGTATCCTTGAAAACATTCTCAGGTACCCACCTTGTACTACTAAAAAATAAAAGTAAAATAAGGTAAAAAAAGAAAGAAAAATCGAACCACCTACCCTATTTTTAAAAAGCATGTAATAGGAAACAGACATATATTCTTTTTTGGCCTTACTAAATTGATGCCATGAAAATGGAAAACATTCTTAAAAAACCCTAAACAGCAAAGGGTACCACTTCCGTTTGTGATTAATATATCTCCCAGGTTGGAATGAAAAATATTGAATAGTTTTTCAGTTCTGATTCTTTGTTTCCATGATACCCTGGAAAAGCAATGATGACTGAACACTAACCTCCTAGATTTGCGACGACGATCTTTATCTTTTCGTTCTTTTTTCTCTTTGCTTCCAGACCGTCTGCGTCTCGGTGACCTAGACCTCCTCCTCTCTTTCTCACGTGGTCTTTCTTTTTCATGGTTTGCTTCAAAGAAGATAACAAATGATGATCATCAGTGATGAAAAATGAGACACGTAATGATTCGCCTTGATTCGTATCTTGTGTCAGTTTTCCAAGACCCCTTACAGTACCGTTAGCACAATATTTGGCTGTGAACTCCATTTTTATAATGTATTGCATGCTTGACATTACAAAAAGTATAACAGGAATGTCTCAATTTTCAAGACATGTTAATAAGTTTAATTCCTTTATATCTAGCAGTAATTTTTTGCCATTTTCAATATCAAATAATCAGGATAATCTTGATAAGCTATAAAGCAAGGTCATTTGATAGACATTTGAAAAGAAAAAGTGCTTCACAATGAGAACATAAAATGACCATATTAACCAATCAATCATACTGTTATTGGTTTCATGTATTTTAATCTTGCTTGATCAAGTTTCCTACTTCCTTTCAAGTCACTCTTGCTTCATGTGTCCACACTTATGGTTTAAGACTTATCAACAATCTAGGTAGGTAATAATTGATTTTCATGTTTCTAATATAAATACTTTAAAATAGCTTTCTAAAACCATTTGATGGAGAAACAGTTTAACACCCATAATTAGAAATTCTACAAGTTTTACTGACTTAACAATGGAGCAACTTTGCTTGGGAGTAGTGGGTTTTTTTGGATTTCCATTTGTGCCGCATAGGATTACACTCATGTTTCTAACTTGCAGTTTAATTAGGCTAGTAACTTTATTCAATAAGCAAAAAGACAATCACACAAAAGCTTTTCCTTTCCCAAGAGATCAACACTGGATTGTTTACCTTCATGCACATACAGAGTAGCAATTTTCTCCAAAGCTGAAATTTTATATTTAAAATTCAAAGACTTTCCTCAAATAAGAGGGGACTAATTAATATAAAAATTTACCCAACAAACATCCTATCTTGAGTAAAGTAAAGGGGAACTAACACCAAGGATTGTACTGAGGTATGTAATCCTAACGATTGAATGGAGTGTTTGAAGTGGTGACCAAACCCCCTAATCATGCATTGGTGTTTGGTTGAAAACAGCATCCATGGGCCAAGGAAAGAGCTTGGGTAGTGGGTAAGGTTTTATGTCGCTTTTAGCAATATTCAAGCAATATCAGCAACCAGGAACAAAAGGAATGGGCGTTACACATTGTACCAATGTTGGGAACCGAGCCAGGTCTTTGACATGACAAACAAATGCTTTAATCACTCCGCTACCCTCATCAACCACAGTTAGGTAACCTGCCTGAACCCCTAAAGTAGCTAATCTGAAAGGACATGGAGATTAATCAACAAGATCCATAGACAGTTCCCCAAAACCATTGTCAGTTGCATAAGTTAAGTTCATTGGGAAAGACTTCCTTCTGTTCCCCCATATGACTGCCCACTTCTTTCTCCCGCAGATTAGCAGAGGTAACGCAACATGGTTCGACCCTATATATTGTAATACATTTTGGGGCTTTTAGTTATTTTTGTGAGGTTTATGTTAATAATGTTAGCATATATTAATTTTTAAATATTATTTGGGATGGGATAAGGGAAGGAATTCTTTTGTCCTTCGGCCCACTTGATCCCCCTCATTGTTGTTTAACATCAAGACTGGCCCAGCAGAGAATGATAAAAAAATATCAAAGAAGGGGCCAAAAGAAGCAAATAGTTATAACAAGACCAGTTTCAATATGAAGGGTGAAATAACGCTCTCGTAAAACCATTAGTATACTTATTGTAGTAGCAGTTGAGTGTGAAAGGATATATTTAAATTTCGAGTTCGCATGGATAGAACGTGTTCCCTGCAACAATGCGGACAGTTTGAGGACACGGTATTCGAATAGTAAAAAAGACTTTGGAATATAGTCTTGACGATTGTGCAACAACTTATTCTATATACCAGATCTAGGTTCTCCGGGAAACTGTCCATCTTGAAAGTACTCTTGATCAGCCATGGCTAAAAATTGAACGTGGAGAACTTTCCGCTTTCCACTCGTTCAGGCAAAGAAAATGGCGTGTGCGAAGCTTCTAGTCTCGTGTAGAAAATGTAAACTGGTTAGCATAAACATGTTTCGTATGTTGACTCTGAACCCATATGAGTGACTATAGTTAATAGTAATATAATTCTGCATATATACTGCATGAAGCAATTTGGTATTTTTTATGTTTTAGATACAAAGTATTGTTGTTTCCATATATTGCGCTGGATTAAGAGTATGTGTCTGAAGTGCTTCCGTTTCCTGCATTGCTAGCAGACGCGCACTTGCTGAAACGTGTCCAATTTTTTCGCTATTAATATGGACCCAATTAAAGAACTCGGAGAAAGAATGCGTGAAGCAGCATGTATCGGTGATATCGAAACTATACAAAATTTAATCGAATCTCAAAGAATTGATATCAACAATGCCAATAGCATGAATGGTTGGTAAGTGCTCATTTCTGGTTGTAGTGCCACAAATGATTGTTTGGATGCCACTTTAATACTGAATTACAGTACACTCTTGACTTTTGCTGCAAATACGACAGTTCACTCGAAAGTAAGACCTTAGTAATAACCAGCTCTTCATAAATATGCATATTTATATTGAATGAAATATGTATATAAGGATTGTTTCAGAGAAGTGGTTGCTGTTTGTAAATTCTAAATGGTGAATGTATACCTGTCAAAGTAAATGCAGGAGAAGTGTGTTTTTAATTTTTATGAAGTACTCATAAAAGCCCATCTTTGCAAGAATTGTTACAATAGAGAAAATGAAATGCATACTTTTCAGGATGCTTAATATGAAGACCAAAGGATACCCCTGCATTATGATAATAATGATTGTCACATTCACAGTAACAAATTGCTTTCCATGTTTGCATTCATGGGAAAACTCATGGCCAAGCTTGAAATGTGACTTTATCAAGTGGAAGATTATTGTCCATACCTTGGTCTCAATGACAGAAATGACTCACAACTAAATGGATGGAGTGGTTATCTTCTGAGACAGTGACTTGGTTGATGGCATGTCATTATACACAAGCAGTGGGGTGTTCAGACATTAACAGGAGCCATCATGTAGCTTGAATTTTGCTGAGTATGACATTTAACACCCTAACCGCCACCCGGCAAAACGCTAGTTAGTAATATGTCATGTTGGGGATTACTTCATTCTGATACGTGGCCTGATTGGACATCATCAAGCTCATCAAGAACTGTTGTAAATATTTTCTCAGGTTTCTTTATAGTGAAAAATTACTCCATCATTTGCCATGTAAGTTGTGTGAGCAAGGCTTCTTGATCTCTAACAGGACTGCTCTACATTGGGGAGCCAAGAGGAATCACATAAGTGTTGTGAAGTATCTGATGGATCATGGTGCCGACCACACTATCCGAACAAATGAAGGACAAATGGCAGAAAATCTTACAAACAACCAGGACATTAGACTGTTACTTGGAGGTAAACATGGTTAACATGGTGTAGTAATAGAAATTAGTGTTCGGATCTAAACAGTACATTTTCGTAAGAAAAAGGTGTGAGAAAATTTTGTCATTTAGACAAGCACCTGAAAAATGAGTTTTGATCTTTATTCTAATGTGCATGTTTGTTACTTCTGCTTCATCCATGATTTTTTTATTTAATGGTTGAGAAAATAAGAACAATAAAGCAGTGTTTATACAAAGTAAGACACCTACATTTTGAGTACTATAATAAATTTGTTACAGAAATTGAAAATACTTTATCGATGATGTTGACATACAAATTTGCTAATCATTTTATTTGTGATGATGGTCAATTCCAGCTTCAGGGGATGTCCCACAAAGTCAGTCTAACCTGCCCATCACACCCAACTATCTACAAAACCCACCCTTTCCTCACAGCAAGAGCAGGAGCTTGGATACAAACCATACTCTGATGGCCAGCACTCCAGTTGTTACTAACCATGCAGGACAGGGAGACAATGGTAAGGTTACCTTAATTATCACTATGCTGCCTTAACACTGTTTAATGCTGCAGCAACCTTTTTCCAGCTTTTTGCATCTTTAAATAATCAAATTCAGGCATACATGTTATTATTACATTTCATTATTAGATTCAGACCATTTATTACCAGATTTAGTTTATTTTCTTTGTCTTGCTGAAGTTTCATCTAAAACCCCTTCCAAATACTGTAGAATTCTGCATGCTCTTTTTCCGGAATATACATCAAGTCCGACTTATATCAAAATTCATGATTAAGTGGTTCATGGTTAAGTAAGTAAAACTCCTAACAATAACCTTTGTATGTCTTTTCAGAGCTTGTCCTAAAAGCTCGCTTGGCAAATTCTGATGACAGAGATTTTATAGAAGTGGAGCTAGACAAGAATATGTTGACATATGAGGCACTACTGAATTTGTTGTGCGCTGAGCTTGGTGTAGAAAGGAGACTTGTACACAAGATTCGCAAGTTGCCAGACACCGTTGTTCGAAAAGATAAAGATGTCCGACGTCTTGTTGATTTCCAAGCCTTGGAACTTGTCCTCACTAACAAGGCTGTAAGAGCATCATCCCGAAACTATGGATATTCAGGAAGTCCAGGCATCAGATCAGAACAAATTTTGTATTAATTTGTAAAATTTGTTTTTAAATCTGTACAAAGATTTTTAAAGATGTACAGAAAAATTGATCACAAAACCGTTGAGAGCACTTTAGATGTGTTGAAGGGTTTTTTCATCATCAGCCATTGTCACGGATGTGGATCAGTGATTTTTTCAGTTATGTACATTATTAGTTTTTGCAATAGGTATAGTTGTTGTTCCTCTTATGCAGTCTGAGCTAAACACTTCATATTCTACCTGCCTGAACCTAGCTATTGGTATTCTTTGTAGATGTTTTAAATGTTACTGTATGATCTATTATTTGTTGAGCTTACTGGACTGAAGAAATCTTTAATTCAGTCAGTCTTTGGACTATGAGGCAAAGTTGCAGACCGAATATGGTTCATGGTGTAGACCAAGAAAGGAACTCTCTGGCTGTTCACATGGGACATATTTGAATCTGTCGATAAAATTCACCCCTGTTGTTACACGGGAATAGAAATTTGATCCAGTCTTGTTCATACTGCTCACCTATTTCAAGATTATTGAATTGATTGAGATAAGAGCCATCCCCGCCACAGGTTTATGTTAAAATGATGTTGATTGATACAAAATCAAAATGCTAAAATATTACTGGTATGGGATTTCATAGAAAAGATCATTGAATGTTGCTAATTTAGAAAGATCGCGTTAAAAATATTAATTTGTAAATGTCTTTCAAATGTACATTTATTAACAGGTTTATTGCTGATTTTATACCCTTTTACAAGATGAGTACTGTTGAAGTGTATTTTATGTATCTTGCTGATTTTGAATGTGTTCAATTCATGTTTGTTTTGGCATTTTTGGACAATGTACGTTTGGGGCAAGATGAAGGCTGAAAAGACGGGTTTTTTCCTATACCAATTTTGTATTACTTTATAGCACCTGCATAGATGTAGTAAAAAGTGACCAGAAAATCTTTGATTGGTCTTGTATTTTGCCAAGGTTCAAGGTTAAACCTTGTCATTAAAATCAGTTCTCTTACTCCTGGTTGATACACCTCTGTCCAGCAAGAGAGGTATCAATTTAATTAAAATTTCTGATGTTGTCTGATTGCAGAAAATAGATCTAAAACTTTAGTATTTTGTACTTTTAAAGCTTTGTCTGTATCTACCTTTTAAGCTTTGATTGTCCACCAGACAAACAAGTGGAATCACATATGGAGGACACAGTTTGAGTTTCATTTCTGTTGCAACAATCAAATACAAACCAAGTTATATAAGAAATGAAAGAAAAGTAATTTATATATTATTATTATCATTGGTGTTATATACAGAGGGAGACAAATAAGGGAACACTGAAAGTACAAGTGTTCCTTTATTCTTTTCCAGATTTCTTCACAAGCTTAGTATTGCACTGTGGGTGAAAATCGGAGAATATATAAAGGTACACTGCGATGAAGTGGTGTTCCCTTATTTGTTTCCCTCAGTATATAATGTCTGCACTGATCAAAATAATCAAATGGCTACTTAATTTACAGTGTTAGCATAGCTATCTAGAATCCTGTTCGCGTGACTGGTCACACAGTGGTATCAATTGAAG
This sequence comes from Haliotis rubra, assembly GCF_003918875.1. Taxonomy (NCBI): domain Eukaryota; kingdom Metazoa; phylum Mollusca; class Gastropoda; order Lepetellida; family Haliotidae; genus Haliotis; species Haliotis rubra. Next base: position 411,535 of record NW_025766961.1, on the reverse strand, counting down.
AGTATGTTGGTGCCTATCTTTTTAGAAAATATTCAACAGAAATATACACTTGTTACACAGTATTGTATGCGCCATAATGCCCCAGTTCAGCTGAGATGTGTTTTATGTTTTTACGTCAGGCATATGTACTGTATGCCTAAGACATTTGAAGTCTTGTTAGATGTGTTGTCATGCAAAGTATTTTTCATTTCGTTCTGTTGTATATCTGTGCTAAGTGTGTATATGTCTTTCCTCCCACCTCTTATGCTTCCACAAGCTTTGATCAAACTCTGTGATGTGATCTAGTCTGATTATGAGTAATTTTGTGGGTATGATTACACTTAATGTAAAAACTTGAAAATACATAGTATGGGTCAAGGCAAGACAATTTTTTGTGTTTGGGTAATTGGAACCATGTGTGTTTTCTGAGGCCTCTGGTGGGGGTAGTCAGGTGGCTATTTTGTTTGAGGATGTAGGCAGAATAATTGTCTATTTGCCATGACAGGATCTGCTGAATCTGAGAGTCACTTATTACTCACTCATAAAGAGGTCACCCATTTCATAACAAGACACCTTTTTCAACAGTGTTTGGAAACATCATTTGTGGAGGGACTGTTATATAACTGAATACTGTTAAATAAATTCTACACTCAAATGGCTAATCAGCTGGTCATTTGAATGGAAAATACTGGGTTGCTGTACTCTGCAAAAACAGACAGATAGCCTTTACCTAGCTGATATGCTATTTTCCACAAAACCGCATCTCAAAACTGTACTATCGACATAGTTTACTTGTATGTCAAGTCTCTCTGTTTATACATTTGCCTGTGATCTGTTGCAAGATTGGTGAACACATTATAGTGCTGTAAGCATTATGGCACTATCAAGGTTCAGAGTATCACTAAAAACATGATCATCTCAACATTGGTCTATACTGACAGCCTTGAACTTTGTGTTGTTCATGAGAGTAAAGGCCCAGGAACCAAGAAGTTTGAAATGTCAATGCAATCTCGGCGAGTGAATCTTTTGTTCAGACAAACGGAACTGATTGTGTAGACTAATGGTAATCACAAAAATATTCATTACATATGAACCATCTGCTAATTCACATGAACTCTTACAGCCAACATGACATCACACTATGGTCACCTCAAATTTCAGATGTTGTATTCATTCACCACTCTTTTACCATCTTCCTCTTTTTGATAATGTGCAGATGAATTAAGTTAAAAATTAATACTACAATCATCCCCGTTTTTAATGCAGAAGTATTTCCAAATGTGACTCACTGTCACATGTAAGAAACGTTTGGAAATATATGTGTAATATAAACAGTATATAACTTCCTTTTGTTCATTAGATACATTTGGGTGCACACTTCTAATAACAACAACATCAAACAGGGACCTAATCAGTAATATCTATTCCTTCCCACATTCAGCTACATGCTGCTACAATTGAAATATTTGTTAGGCAGCATTCAACCCAACTTTGTCACTGGTCACATGTCACAGGGAATATATGTATATTTTTATAAAACTACCACATATAGAACAAAGGAATACCACAATAATCCTGTTTTAAGACCACTGTTGTGATACTGGCAGAGAATTGTATCTAAGTCCCAACATTTGATTCATGTTGTAAATATATGATTCCAGGGTGACATACTGTGTAGGGTAGGCAGGATACCGAGAATACTGTGAGCTCTCACCTGTCATTGCCTGTTGTCACTGCTAGTCATGGATTTGCCTGCACAAATAACACACATACTGCAAATTGGTATCACTGGTGAATTCAGAGTTGGGTACTATTGTATGTCAGACGCTAACCTGTTAACATGTAGCAGTCCATCCGTGTGTTTTTGTTACCTCACATGACTGAACGTCAAGTGAGCTTATATCATTGTGTGTCTTTCTTTGTCTGGTCATCTGTTTGTTTTCCATCTGTGGTTGACCTTCACATCTCTGGAGGGCTTATGGTACAGATACTTTGGAATGATTAGAGCAAGGTGCCTGTTGAATGTGCTCAGAGATTTCAGGTCTGGATTTTCTGTTCATGAGTCAGATGAACTACAGAGCCTATGGCTCAAGTTTCCACATCTTGATTTGGGAAGGATGTGGCACTTTTTGAAAATCCTGGATTTGGCTTTTGATATTAATATTGTTTGATTAAAATGCCTTTTTGGCTTATAATGCAAAATTTCCAGTGTCGTCAATATTGAAGTCAGTTTGTGGAGACATTAGTTCTCGTCCAAGCCGTTTCTTTTAATGTCTTGTTCAGTGTAAGATGATGCTTCTCTTTTTCCAGTACTTCAAAGGAAATGATGAAAACTGCTGTGGCAGTATAACAGTGTCTTCTTTCTCTTCACCGCCAACTTTGTGTTTTTGTCAGGCCTTTGTTTTAGTATTTCATACAAATAGTTATTGTCCTAAGCACCATTATACTTTGTCATTTATCTGGTTTTGCAAAATGTTATGCTTCTATTGATATTATTCTCTTTACTCAGTTGTACCAGCCTTTGCCTTTTCTCCAAACCACCCAGGCTGTATGACCGATATTTTCCCACCATTTCCTTTTACTTTATACAATTTTAACTTTTTAGCTTGCAAAATAAATCACATTTTTCATATTACAAATATATCTGTAGGTATTTTTCATGATAAAAGATGTGTGGATTTCTCATTCCACTTTCACTTTGATATAAAGAAACAAATCAAATTACCCCTCATAATTTTCCTGTATAAATAAACATGATTATGTATTGATAATCAGTCATCAAGTTTGGTTGATTTTGAAAGTTCAGTAATCGCTATCATTCAAGGGAGTCAGGTGAGCTACAGTGCCTTGATGTTGTTTTGAAACACTTTTAGCTCATTCCATTCAGAGTCAAATGTGATGCCTCCCTGCGTGATGTTCTGACAATCTGTCCATAGAACCTGCTGTCAGGTGGGTCGAGCAAAATTAGACAGCATAGTCTAAATGAAGGATGAGTTGGTTCTATTTGTCATACTATTGCTGAGTGCGGCATAAAATTCACTCACACTATTAGTAATATAATGTGCAACATGATATAATTATCATTATGAATTGAGGTACTGATAGACTCTTTTTTGTTCGAAATCATATCTAAATAGTTTTCACACAAATAATGTGTGTAGAACATGTATTCAGTAATGCTAAAATTCTGTTATGTAAATATCGTACTGTAGTTAAATGTCATAAATGTTGTATGTTATTGTCTGTCTTTTATTTTTACTTATATATATATATATATATATATATGTGTGTATGTGTGTGATGAAACCTAAGGAGTTATTTCATGGTACAGTTTTGGTTTTCAAAATGTTAGTTCAAACTGTGGTATCAGTGGCAGTGTGAATAGTGTGGATTTGTAGTCAATAAGATTGTTCTCAGACACCAGTTCTTCAAGCATTTTGCGTATATATTTTTGTTTTTAAACCATGTAGTCAATTATTTATTAACCTTTACAGTGATGACAAATCTTCTTACGCTTTTGTTTTGTTCTACAATTGTGAAATACTGTATCAGCTGATCTGCCCAAACAGTATAGTGTGTAAAGGGAACAAGTACTTGTTGTTTGTGTAAAGTACATTGTGCATAATATTCCAAACTGGGAACTTTGAAGCTGAATCTCTGGGCTTATAAAAATACAGATCCATATACCCAGTTGTGAGGGCACAAACTTTAGAAACATATACATGTATATGTACATATATACACAAAGAACCTATTTAAGCACCCCCTGTATTTTTGCAATGATAGGTTTTCAACATGTACATAAAACTTCTCGTGGTGACCACGATGGAAAAGCATGAGTCTTTTCTGATCTGCATGATTCTTTGACTCTTAAGAAAAGACAAAATGATTTTATGATGATAATTGCTTATTTCCTCTTCCCCCCCCCCCCTACTGATTTTCATACAAAACCAGGTCTGTGAACGTATGGCCCTGGAATGTTTAATGTTGAATTTATTGGTGAATGTGAACATTCAAAATGTCATTTTGTGTTCTTACTCGATTCAAGGTCAATACCGAGTGTCACCTCCATGTGACTGTATGACAGCCAGCACCCTCCTCCTCATACCCCTTGTGGGGGGAGTAGTCTAGTGGTTAAAGCGTTGGATCCTCACGCCGAAGACCCGGGTTCGAATCCCCACATGGGTACAATGAGTGAAGCCCATTTCTGGTGTCCCCCGCCGTGATATTGCTGGAATATTGCTAAAAGCGGCGTAAAACCAAACTCAGTCAGTCAGTCAGTCATACCCCTTGTCAGCCTCCTGATCCTCTGAAGGGGGCATTCTACACTATTCCTCGTGTAAGGCAGCTTCCAATTGGGCCAGGTTCTGTACAGGAGGATCCCTTTGTTGCACACAACGACCTACCATGTCCTAGATATGGTCCAAAGGGTTAAGACCGGGGCTCATTCAATCGTGAGATATGTCAGGGGGTGCTTAAGTAAATTCTCTGTGTATAGTTCTAAGAAGGCAGAAAGAAGACACAAACAGTGAAAAGCTGTCACATGTACTGTTGTCACTACATGTCTGAAAACCTACAGTTATCATCAGGTTAGATATGGCTGTTAAAGTCTAATGAAAAACATCCCTGTGAATCTGTTTTCCTGTTTTTCTGTCCGTGATTTGTATTCATAAAATCCCAGATGGAAACTGCTGACAAAAATTTAACATTTGCACATGTTGTATGTGATGTAAATAAGAATGACATATTTGTAGACAAAATATGTTGGTTTATTTTCTTTTATGAAGTTGATTGCATAATCAAAACTTTGAAACTGACAGCTGATAACAGCTTTGTATCTACAGTACAACCAGAAATTATTGAGAATTTAAAGATTGTAATTTTTGTATTTTTTTCACTCATTACTCACGTATTAAATGTGAATATTAGCAGAACTCTGGATTCAAAGACAGGTGAACAGTTAGTATTTTGTCAAGTCACCATGGGTAGCAATGCAGGCTTCAATGCGGCGGGGCATACTACTGATGAAAGAAGTTAGAAAGTCGTGGTCCATGCTGTCCAAATATCGGACCACCTCTTCTTTCATTTCAGCAATATTTGTCAGATTTTTCTTATTGACACTTTCCTTCATAAGTCCCCAAACATTTTCTATTGGATTTTGGTCAGGGCTATAGCTTGGCCAATCTCATAATGTCATATGTTGGGTCCGAAACCAGGCCTGTGAATGCTTTGAACGATGTTTTGAGTCGTCGTCCTGCTGGAAAATCCAATAATTTCCATAGAACACGTGAGCAGATGAAAGTAAATGTCCCTCGAGAATATCTGTGTACCGCTCACTGTTCATATTCCCTTCAAATACACAGAGGGGCGTTGCCCCTAACCCAGATATGCCACCCCACACGTTAACTTTCGGACTGTACTTTGGGCGCTGATACAAAGGTTTTTCAGTTTGTTTGGTCCAGAATTTCAGTGTATTAGGAAACAGCCACACAGAACTTTCATCTGAGAAAATCACACTGTCCCAGTTAAAATTTCTATGCTGTAAACACCAGTTCAACCTTTGCTCCTCTTGTTCAGGTTTCATGATCGGTGATGGAATTCCTCGACTTTTCTGCCAACCCATTGCATGCACCTCAGTTCTAATTGTCTCCTTACAGACAGCCACAGTTCCTCTATCAATCATATCCAGCCTTAAGTTTTCTAAACTCCTTCGTTTGCTTTTAGAAACAAGAATACCAAGCCGCCTCCTGTCACCGACAGTCAATTTTCTGGGCCTACCTGCGCCTCCCTGGTGCTCAATGCCGTATCCATGTGCAATATTTTTCAAAACACGATAAACAGTAGACAAAGGGATGCCTCTTCTACTTGAAATCACTTTAGCTGATCTGATGTCCTTGTTATAATACTCTAAAATCAACTTCCTCTTCTCTAAATCATCCATACTGAGGATCATTGAAAATGTCGTCTGCTAGCAAGTAAACAAAGAGGGATAACTCTTCACACACTAATGAAAAAGGATTAACGAAGTTGTCTCTCTTGAATGAAACCAAGCACTTTGTCTTTATAGCTGGTCAAGGTTATTTATACTAGAAATCCAATTAAACATATTCCTAAAATTCTCAATAATTTCTGGTCATACTATATTTGCATGTTATATACATTTGGCAGGTACAAGATACATAACACAAGTGTCTGCTTCCTGTTTGCTGGTAGGTCTTGCAGTTTCAATTTTAGGCCAGACCAATTTTATTTCTTGTTTTACGGATCCGCCGGTCGCATTTTGTTCCAGAATAAGAAAAAAATATGTTTAATTTTCCCTGCTCAAAAAATAAAATCCTCATGTTTTTATTGGCCAAAAATGTAGTTACAAAAAAAAACAATTTTGATTGTTTTTTGCCCCATATAAAATTCATAAATTGCCAAAAATAAAATACTTTTGTATTTTAAAGGAAAATTATTTTGACTAGTGATTTTTATTTATTTTTTTAAAAATTCTCCTGCCTTTAGGTTTTCTAAGGACAAAAATCCGTAAAACAATAAATAAAATTGGTCTGGCCTTATCATTAATCACAAGTGGTAAATTTTGTATATTTTTGCAATGCATGGTGCACTTTGTAGACAAAGAGGACTTTTACAGTTGGTTTTGCAGGAGATGAATTCGCTGTTGAAATGTCAACTTACCAAATAAACTGTTGCAAAAGTACCTGTTTGTTATATTCCAGAAAAGGACCCATGACAAAGGATACCAGTTCTGTTTTCCACCAAAAGAAGGTCCTGTTGAATTGCTTTGTGTAGTGATGTTACACAGATGTCCTCTTTGCCAATAGTTGCCGATAATTTGTGAATAATTGTCATCTACTCACAACTGCACTAGTTTATGCACAAGTCTTGAAACCTCCTATCTTTCCCAAAATCAAACAAACATAGATGCAGGTAACAAGGGATGTGGATGGGATGACACTCTAGTATTCCTTGAATAACATGTATTAACAATGATTACTTCTGTTTGATAATTCTTATGACTTCCCTACCTCTATAACATGGGAGCCAGATCATGCATACCATCTGCATGTTCTGACCTCTAGTTATCTATGTATAGCTCTCAGTAATAGAATCTTGATTCACCTTAGAAGGCATAAATCTGAAAACATGGAGCTGAAGTGACTATGTGATAAAATCCATCGAACTACTATTATATTTGCATTCCTATGCCATTATTTCATGGACGATGTGTCAGCTGACGTATCAAGAAAGTTTAAGGTGCTTCAAGCCATTAACTTATGCCAGAAAACCCTCCATCAAATATATTTCATCTTTTAAAATAGTGTCAGTAGTGTCTATGTAACCACGGTCCTAGAGCCTATTGGCTATACAAGTTCCATGGAGATCTGATAGATCTTGACCTCCAGTTCTCTGTGAATCCAGAAAAGTCTATAACTGAAGAAGTGCTAACAGTAATGGTTCATATCGCCTCTCATTCAAAGCAGACAATACTACAGGAATGTGGAGTTCTCACATCTTCTAGTAACAGATCTCAGATTTCAGTGGCAGATCCAGAGGGGGGGTTCAAAACCACCACCCCCCTTTTGAAAATGACTAAAGACCACCTTGATGTTATGAACCCCCTCCTTTGAAAATTTCTGGATCCACCTATGTCGCACTAGGTGAACAAAGTGTGCCAAATCAACTTCATACACATGAAATTTGGCATACTGACATTTCCATTGGTAGAAGTAATGACAACTACATATACTCCATAATCCTACGTCCAAGATGCATCCCTTCTCCAGTTGTTTGAGTGGTTCTTCCACTATAGCTCTAAAGCTGAAAATATCACTGAATATGTGTTGTAACTGCAAGTGAGTGACTTTAATATATCATGTGGTACCTTTTCTGATATGTTAAACTAATGTGGTGTCTGAAACTAAAATGTCATCACAACCAAATTCTACTCCTTTGCTCGAATTAACAATGTTCCTCTTTTCCCCATTAAAATATTCTTTCTCTAACTAGTGTGTGAAACTATTCCAAGAACAGACCAAATTGAGGTGACATTATTTCTGCAAGTGTTTTAATACCTCCAGATACCTAGACCTGTGTATATTATGTTGACTACGATACAGCCAATATCTCCCTGCCCATGGATTTACAAACACCAGGAAATTTCCATATTTACTTCCAGCAAATGTCATCTGAACCATGGAACCGAGTGTGAGTGTTGTTGAATGTTGCAGCAAGTACCGTATACCGTCTATAAGCCGAATTTTGAGGACCAAAAAAAGCAGTCTGTAGAAGGGGGTCGTCTTATCCATGGGTTACACTTTCGTCAAACTTTTTTTTTCCAGGGGTAAGAAAACAACATCTCACTTCCCGTGAACAAACAACAGAAGACGACTTTGTCAGTAGAGACGTCAAATTTGCAATTAAACATCACTAGACAAGATTATTTACCTTTTAAGTTCTAAGTTGTTTTTGCTGGGCATTGTATTATTTGTAGGGATTAAGATTACCGTGTGTATCTGAGCTGGAAATAGCAATCAGCTGTGCACATGTTTCCTGGCGATCAAGTTCAAACATGCATAATAATATAACGGGACGAATTCTGATGCAGTCATCAGTAAAATATAATACAGAATACTATTATTTAACCCAAAGAAATATATCCTAGCATTAAGTAATTTTAATTACAGTTTTTGCTCTATAATTAATTAAGATTAAGATTACCGTGTGTATTTGAGCCGGAAATAGCAATCAGCAGCGAACAAGTTCAAACATGCACAATAATATAATGGGACAAAATTCTGACGCAGTCGACAGTAAAATATAATACAGAGTACTATTATTTAACCCAAAGAAATATAACCTAGCATTGTGTAATTTTAATTACAGGTTTTATGTAAAATATATATAATCAACACTAAGGTCATACGGACCCTCATGAACGTGGTAAGCAGAAGTTGTACGCACATGGAATGGGGTAAAATACGGAAGCCATTTAAATTCACACATTTTTACCGATGTTACTGTAAACTGGCAGTCAATGGAAAACGAGGCGGTAATCAGTTCGTGATTGTTGAATGGGGTAAAATAAGCAAGCCAGTTTGTTGCTACAATACATGATATTTAGAGAAACAAAATATATTATGCATTTTCTGTCAACTACACTTTGTTTTGATCCATGAGTAGACACAATATATATGATTGTGAATTCTTTGAATAATGTGGACCAAGTTAAAAATTATTGCTAACTGCCAGTTGTCTGTGGTCTGTGTTTGCCGCGATTAGGACCCCATCGCGGGGGATTGACTTATGCATGAAACATATCATTTTGACACTGATTTTAAGGATCAAGTTTGGGGGTCGTCTTATCCATGGGGTCGTCTTATAGGCGGTCATATACCGTAATAGCCTAGCAATATCATCTTCTCTGGCTCACAGCCAGTCCCCACTCCCACCATGCGTCTGTAAACACCTCAGTGTCTAAACTATTGCAATCATGCCATGGTTAGTGGTTGAAAAACTTAGTGTCACCACTAAACAGCAGTGTACTGTATGGTATTTAAGATACAGTGAGCTGGTAAGAGTTTTCATCGCTTTAGCAATATTCAGCTGTATCATGGCTCTGGACACGAGACATCGGCCTCCCCCAGTGTACCTATGTGGGGAATCAATCCTGGGTCTTCAGCATGATGAGCGAATGCCTTAAACCACTTGACTTCCCCATTGATCCATTCAAGAGACAATTCCAAAGACATTAGTTATGTACAGACATTTAATCCCATTTTTAAAAGAAAATCAGTTCAAGATTTGGTTTTCTGTTTCTTTGACTTCTTTGGTTGCTTGATCCCAGATTTCAAAGTCTTTTGCTTCAGTGCCACACTCTTGGACTTTGTTGGAGCCACACTAGATTTCTTTGAAGTTTTTGCTTGAGCTGATTTGATCTTTTTCTTCTCAGTAAGACTGTCAAGATCAAGGTCTTCATCTTCAGCTACCCGCTTCCCTTGAATGACCTTGACATCCCCAAATCGAGAGACCTTGACCTTTGACCCAAGAATAGTTGTAATTTCCTCTGGCTCATTGTCTTCTACCTTTCTCTCCTTGCGTGGCAAAACAACCTCAACATCATCTGAAAATAATATGCAAATTTACAGAGTGTATACTTCAATAAATAGAATATATTTACTTTTCGACTGACAACAGTCAAGTATGCTACTCACTTGTCAATTTTCAATAATTTGCAAGACAAACAACTGAGACGACTGTTGAAGTTAAACATATTGAATATTTGGGATTACACTTTCTCAGTAAAGTACAAATTCTACAACCAAACTACTGACTAGAATCTGTACTTTACTGAGAAAGTGTAATTTCAAATATAACATGATGCATCTGACCACTTTCTAAAAGGCATTGTGTAATCATGGCATTGGAGACATGCCCATATACCCTTGTCAGAGGGGCACACACAGCACTCCAATCTAGTATTGTGTATTCATGACTGAAGTTATTCTATCTCTACTCTTCAAGACATCAAGCAAGTGAAATGGTACAGTGTGATCAAAAAGAACAAATCTGAAACAAGAATGAAAGACATGGTTGGGGCAATCATAGCTGCAAGTGAATCACTGGACATAGAAACTTTTGATACTTTATTTAATTTAATACACATAATAAACAGTATTGATGAACAATGATCTTCACAAACATGTAAAATGTTAAATGAACACTACCTGTGCTGACAAAGAGGGGAACCGACATTGAGCCTTCAGTCTTGATGTACATGCTCTTAATGTTGATTGGTCCTCCTGGAATACCTGTTGCAATCTGATTGGCTGCTGTGATAACATTGTCTACTACATGTTTTGCCTTCATCTCAGAATGTGCAACTGTGGACATGCTGTAAGATAAGGTAGTAATTGTAAGTCATACAGTCTTAAAAATAATTCCCATTCCCTAACAGGGTAGGTATTACTTTTCAATACTGGTAGATGACAAAATGATATAAACAATTGTAACAGGAACTAATATTGTATGTCATGATTTTAATTTTAGAAAACACATAATATGAGCATGAAGATGTGAGTTCATGGCCCAAAGGTGAAATGACCTGCTACTATCTACCTCAGGAATAAAAATACATATTTCCATGATGACTGAGCTAAGAGGAGACAGCTGGTGACTGGACGCTGATCATTGACTTTCAGAGAGGGTAAAAGGGAGTTTGACCTTGGTTAGGATGGTCTAAAACTGTTGCCACGGCACTGTAGCTCATCATGATATATGTAGTCACCAATACAGACAAAAACATCTGCAGAAGTTGAGTTTAGTTTTACGCCGCTTTTAGCAATATTCCAGCAATATCACAGTGGGGGATACCAGAAATGGGCTCCACACATTGTACCCATGTGGGGAATCGAACCCGGGTCTTCGGATGATGAGCGAATGCTTTAACCACTAGGCCACGTCTGCAGAAATACTTCTGACTAAAAACTTACACTAAAAGCTAATGATTTGAACAAAATAACATGCCAACATGATCAAAAACATACATGCCAACTCCCTTGTGCTGGAGAAGATGTTTACAGAGTCAAACAGGTCTTTTGAGAGCAATTAAGAGCATGGTTCAAATTTTGAAACATTTGAAAGAAATGGGCATAAACAGCCATGTGGCTGCTGTGGTTCACCTTGAGTTGAGTTGGGCTTTACGTCACATCGGCATTATTCCAGCCATATAGTGAGGAGAACAAGTGAACAACTGGGCTGCCATCATCAGCTGATCAGCGTGAGAACAAGTACATTTTCACTTCACTGGTGTTGTTTCTTCACACTAGAGCAACCCGTGAAGGTCCGGGTTAAAATATTGATCTTCAGTAACCCATGTTTGTCGTAAGAGGCGACTAACGGGATCTGGTGGTCAGGCTTGCTGACTTGGTTGACACTTGCCATCGGTTCCCAATTGTGCAGATCGATGCTCATGCTGTGGATCACTGAATTGTCTGGTCCAGACTTGATTATTTACAGACTGTCACCATATAGCTGGAATATTGTTCAGCTCGGTGTAAAACTAAACTCACTCACACTATAGCACCAGCTACAGAAGACTAATTCCAACCCAGTTTACTAAGGGTTCAAACTAAAGGAGACCATCTGCCAATACTTCATACAGGAGGAGCATATCGAAGAGTGACTGACAACTACAGCCATTTTTCCATAAAAAATTAGTTTTTAGGTTCTAAGTGTTCCCTTGCAGTTACACACACTCACCAGGACGGCCCTCGTCCACTGATGTAGCAGTGAGATTTATCCAGGGCTTGCTGCAGCTCCTTCTTCAGATCACTGGCACCCATGTTCACACCAATCGGCAGTCTGGAAAAAGAGGTTGAAACAACTAGTCAGCTTCAGTCAACAATGTTATCCTCACCATGTTGGACAGACTACATGTTTGGAACAGTGAACTAGAGACTGACAGAGCCAGAACACCCTGTGTAGTGTGACATGACTGTACCAACAGCACACTCAGTTGCCTGGCTAGGCTGCCACAATCACATCACTGAAAGCCCATCCTGCAACAGGTGCTGCATCTTGTCAACAGTCTGGAGAGTGGAACATATTTGCAGCAAGACACTTGTTCTATTCTGATGGTGATACAGTGTTCAGAATAAGGACAAAGATCCTTGACATGATTCTATGTTAAGATTAAGATTTTGGGGGTGTTTTTCTGAAGGCTCAAATTTAATGTCTACACCTTAAGTTCATTTAGTTCCCTTGTACAGGTTCAACACCAAGTTGGCGGCAGGGGAGCCTAGTAGTTAAAGAGTTCGCTCGTCACACCGAAGACCCGGGTTCAGTTCCTCACATGGGTACAATGTTTGAAGCCCAGTTCTGGTGTCCCCAGCAGTGATATTGCTGGAATATTGCTAAAAGCGGCGTAAAACTAAACTCACTCACTCAAAACCAAGACAGAGCAGGAAGTGCAAGGAGTCACTGACCAACACCTTGCCAGTTCCTAGTTCCATAATTATTGCTTTCATTACCCAGTCAGGGTGGAAATAACTTTAAAATTGCTAGTGTACTCCGGTACAGGGGCACATGTAAAATCACTTGCCCTGATAATTTTTTCGCTATACTGGCCGATTTTTTTGGTGATTTTTTTATATAAGCAACATAATTAACATTGGAATGTCAACCGGACACCGGTACAGCGTGATATACAAATGTGCTTGCCCGACAGAAAAAAACACTGGACTTGGACGTCGGGCAATGGGTTATTACCACCCCTGCTAGTGATACCTATTTGTTTCGATACAAGTAGCATTCAGTGAGTTTTACACCCTTCACATCAAAGTTGGCTTACCAAGATGGGGCTTCACTAGTACAAACTATGTTGGATTCTTGCCAGAGGTATATTCCTGTGATATCATTATGCTATCTCTGTTAAAGAGTGACTGACAACTACAGCCATTTTCTAGCCGAGCTGCTAATTAACTCCCTGTTTATCTTGCACATGGAATAAACCTCTGTCCTATAGAAGAAGAGAGATGAATAAATGTGCTTTCATGGTGATGTTAACAAGGACATGTGTCATTTAGATAGACACTGGATTACTTTGGGAAACAGGACACTATTCAAGAACAGGATAAGATCATCAGAGTTAGAAATAAACTCCAAAGGTTAACTAACCATGGCACAGATAGTGCCTTGTAGTGAGGAATCTGGGAAATGTGTACTACCCCTGGGTAGGTGGGCTAGTGGGCCAGTGTTAACCTCTAACCCTAGTAATCAAGGCGATAGTGAATCAGTGAAATGTATTTAAAACTGCTTTCACAAATTTTAGACACAAGCAACTGAAAAAAAGGAATGACCTGCAAATTCCAACCATTTTCTATTCAAGAAGTTAATTAAGTCTCAATTAAAGGAGAATACTAGGCAACTGCAATAATTTGATGGGTGAAAGATAAAGTCATCAGAAACATATACCACAATTTGTATTTAAAAAATATGGTTTATTATGTTTTTATCGCAAAAACAGTTTCTGTTATCTGAGCTTCGGCCATTATGCATATTCCGCTGGAACTCACGTGACCTTTCCGCTCGTGACATCATATGTGACAAGCATCCGCCATATTGCCAAAGAACAAGAGCAACAGTAATACAAATCGTGTTGTTTCTGTCGTTTTTGTAAATGGTACGATGGTGTATTCCGTTGCCTAGGGGTGCACGGAATCATCGAACAATGGAAAGAGCAACCATTTCTTCCGTTTTGCAAGTAAAGAGACAGATTTAGGCAGGAGAAATGTTCCGATCATTCCGAGTCGGACGCATGTGAAAGAGACATGCACACATGGGGTATAAAAATCCAAAAGCTAAACTGAAGAAGGAAGAAGTACCCACGAGATTTATTTATACTCCATCATTCCCTGTTACAACTGACTGTCAGTGGTATTTTTAACATAAGATTAAAGCCTGATTGCCAGTCAAATTGCCCCAGCAAATTTGGTAAAATTGCCCTGGAGTTTAATCCCAAATTGCCCCAATTTATTTAAAATGATTAAATATAGGCTATGAATGCATAGTTTTGTCAACTTTGATATTATGTTCTTCATAGAAAAGTATATACATAGTTACGAGTTTACTAATGGAACCTTTATCAGAAATATTTCTTCCTAATAACTGTTATATGAAGAACCCATAATATCAAAGTTGACAAAATCTATGCATTTACGGGATATATTTAATCATTTTAAATAAATTTGACCAAATTAGAATGAATGACCAAATTTGCTGGGGGGGCAGTTCGACTGTACCCATGAGATATAGATTATCAAAATCAGTGAGAGATTTCACATAAGCTTGAACATGTTTCGCGTATAACGTTCTCTTTTCGGTTTGGAGTTTCGAAACATTGTCTAATACATACAATGCAATGGCAAATCATGGTTTGGAGTCCAATTAATCCTCGCAAGACCTCGCTATTTGCAGTAGCAGTCTATGTCATTCCGAAACATTTTCTATAACCAAATACAATGGCAAATCATGAAGTACTTGTTGCTTTCATTGTTTTCCATTTTGTCCATTATTAATCTACAGTCACCCATTTGACACAAAAGGAACTGCATCAGAGTTTGCTGGCTGGAACTGTTTTACATATTTGACAGTATTCTTGTAAATGAAATGGAAAGTTCAGTTTCTGTATTCTCATTGAAAGCTGACAAGATGTCATTCTACAGGCTATGACATCAGGACATCTTTTAAGTACCATGGAACTGTTAATTTGTTGAGGAATAATCAAAGAGGAACTCAGCAACAGGCAAATGATGTCGTTGATACCCCTCTGATTAGTATTTTATAATTCACCAGTTTTATTGCTATTTTACAAACTTTTTGTTCACTTTTAATCACGGAAGGTGACTTTTAGAATATCCTTTACAATATATCAAAAGTTTTGTTTTTGTTTGTATTCTCCTTTAATCTTGCACATGGAATAAATCTATGCAAAAATAAGAAGAGATGATAAATGTACATCCATCAGATGTTTGCATATCACAAAACTGTCACCTCAGAGCCTACTAACTGACTTCTCAAAGAATGCATCGAGGAAGAAGAAGGCTAACGAGAGTGAGGCTTTATTATAAAGAAGCATTTGGTTTGGAGGAGTGACTGACAACTCAAGGCATTTTCCCCACTGAGCTGCTAATTAACTCTCAATTAATCTTCCACACAGAATAAATCTCAGTCCTACGATACAAGAATGAGATGAATGAATGTGCATTTTTAATACTGAATGCATCAAAGAGAACACCTACACCTGAAAGATAATTGGGACCAATGACACAAGTCTGTAGCAAGACAATCTTAAATTATGTCTAATTTCCCTGTATATATTTGTGAATAAAGATTAGGTAAAAAGCAATCCTCTATACCATTATTGTCTTAATTCTTATGTCGGTAAATCAAAATACCACTGATAATTTCCAAAAAGCAAACAAGCCAGGAGGGACTGATCACTTCACTTGCAGACTGTCTTGTTACACACATGGCAATAGACTGGTTGGCATGAGACTCCGATATAACTACATGATTCAGTAAGATCCAACAGTCATTAAAACTCATGATTAAACATGATAACTACTGATACATGAAGCTTTGTCTGAGAGTGACTGACAACTGCAACCATTTTCTGACTGAGCTGCTAATTAACTCCCAGTTTATCTTGCACATGGAATAAACCTCTCCCCAATGGTGGAAAAAGGTGAATTAATGTGCATCTGAAAACACTCCATCTCAATTGAAGAAGTATTGGCAAGCTGGACTTGTAAATATTTGAATGAAAGAAACCTACAATGGCAAATCATGAGGTACTTGTTGCTTTCATTGTTTTCCATTTTGTCCAATAATGCACATCGGCATCAGACTCGCTATTTGTCAGTAGTGTGTGCCGTGAAAGTTGTTCTCTATTCTCATTGGCTGACAAGATGTCATTCTAAGGCTATGACCGAGTACCATAATTATTTCTATAACCAAAAACTAGGGAAACATACGTTGTCCTGACTAGTATTTCATAATTCACCAGTTTTTGTGGAATAACTTATCTGTGTTGCACATATTCTCTGCTCGACCAGGCTGGGATCTTGTATCGAGACTTGATACGTTATTAATGAGAACTAGGATCCTAAATTTTTCAACAAAATAATTCCACTGTAATTTTTGTAGCAGATAATATCTATTTTCCCCTGTCTAAAGCATAATTATTTTGTTTTTAAATCCTAGACACCCTACAGTCACCCATTTGACACAAAAGGAACTGCAATCACATATTTATAGGGGTGAGTTTGCTGGCTGGAACTGTTTTACTTTTTGCTGACAAATAGTATTCTTGTTAAATGATATGGTCTATTTAAAATTTATTTTGACCTCAAGCGGTGCCTCAATTTCGCTTGATTCTTCTTCATCTTCACTGAAAGATTGTCTTGAAAGATGTAAAATCGGATCGTATTGATACGGTCTAACATCCATTTCAGAAATGACATCAGGAACATCTTTTACTGTTTCAGAATCAATGGACACTGTTAAGTTGTTGAGGAAGAATCAAAGAGGAAGCCATCAGCAACAGGCACATATGATGTCATGTCACGCGATACCCCCTCTGCTCATTAACTGTCAGGTGTTTCCGTAATAGACGGAAACACGAGTATGTTTTTTGTGTTTTTATTGCTATTTTACAAACTTTTTGTTCACTTTTAATCACGGAAGGTGACTTTTAGAATATCCTTTACAATATATCAAAAGTTTTGTTTTTGTTTGTATTCTCCTTTAATCTTGCACATGGAATAAATCTATGCAAAAATAAGAAGAGATGATAAATGTACATCCATCAGATGTTTGCATATCACAAAACTGTCACCTCAGAGCCTACTAACTGACTTCTCAAAGAATGCATCGAGGAAGAAGAAGGCTAACGAGAGTGAGGCTTTATTATAAAGAAGCATTTGGTTTGGAGGAGAGTCTGTTTAAGAGTGAAAAAATGTAATTTTTAGAGTAAAATTGATATTTTATACTTATCCTGACTCATGCTCTTTTGCTTGTCTTCTTCTTCTTGCGAACATAGTGGAACACTTGTATCTCCTTATTTGAAGCTCCCTTCAAAATAAAATCACTAATTGGTACTCACCACGAGTTGCTCCCCTTTGTCTCCCCTGGCGGGAAAAGGTGTCGCCACCCTCTGGCCATGTGCTCCACTCTCTCCTGATTTAGCGAGCCCAACACTTGAATTTACAGGGAAATCCAAAGTGTTATGTGGGGAGGATGGGAGGGCTAACCTCATGAGTCAGGATAAGTATAAAATATCAATTTTACTCTAAAAATTACATATTTTTCCTTATCCTGACTCATGCTCTTACTTGTAGCATCCTACAGGCGGAGGTGGGTAACAGAATACTTTGGATTTATAATTAGTGATTTTGTATAGATATACTGTAATATCCCCTCTGGGAACTTCATGAAGTCTTAGATTTAGGATGTTTCCTGTATAAAGAAAACCATAGGTTATATAAAGCCATTAAAGGGAATTACATTATGAATATATTGAACAATACATATAAATTATATATATATATATATAGGTGACTCTGATAGAGGCACTGAAATTGACTATATCAAGTATATGCTTAAGGTAGAATACTTAAGCTGAACATATATACATAGCCCTAAAACTCCTTAGAGTTATAAGCTAGATGAGTATGTATAAAATACATATTAATCTTGTGAGGCTAATATTTTAGCGCCCTCTGAGGGACTGTCAGTTGCTGGCGAGGACCAGTGGTCGAAATGGTGAATGCCAGAGACATCTTCTGTAGTGATGTCTCTTAGGTAGTGATTAGCAAATACCATGTTAGATTTCCAATAGCATCCTTCCATAATCGTGTTCAAGGAACAGTTACCGTGTAGGTGAGGGTAGAGGCCAGTGCCCTGATCTCATGTGGATTTGATGCTGTTGGTGGGTCCAAACCTGCTGCCTTGTAGGCTGAGGAGAATGACAGTCCTTATCAAATAGATATTGTGGTCCGTGACACTTCTGTTTGATTAAGTGGCGATAATGGGATGAATAAGCGTTTGAGAAATCTTCTCCTTGTTTTGGATAAATTAAAGTAAATAAACTTTGGCTCTTACGGACACAGTGATAGGTCTTGTGTATCTTGTGATCGAGAATAGAGGATAAGCGCCCGGGATGTGGAATAATCTGTCTGGTTGACCTGGCAGTTGATTCTTTGCAATGAAATCCCATCTTAATCCGAGGTGTGCTGTGTTATGATTGTCATCAAACTGTATCCTCTCGTAATCCAGGCGTGAATTTCAGACATTCTTGCTGCTGTGGCTAGCGATAGCAGAAACAATGTTTTCTGTGAGAGAAATTCAAAGTTTGTCGATTCAAGGGTTCATAGACCTCACTTTCGTGAGGTGTTGTAACACTACATTCAGATCCCAAGCTGGAAGTGGAACTTCAGCTTTTGGTCCTCAATCGGAAGCTCGTAGTAAGGCCAGTAACTCTGGAGATCTTGTCAATTTGACACCCGTTCTCATGGTGATTACAGAGCTAAAAGCGGCAAGATATGTTGATATCGTTGAACCTTTTAAATGTTTGTTTTGGCGTAGGTAACACAAATAGTCTGCCACTTGAGGTTGTGAAGCCTCTCTTGCTGTAAACCCTTTCTTTGTTGCATAATTTTGAAACTGTGCCACTTGTCGTCGTACAAGTTCACGAGTTGAGTAGCGTAAAGGCAAAGCGTGACTGCTTTTGCCGCCCTGGCAGAATATCCTCTCTTGTTTAAACACATTTGTATACAGTCCATACGTGTAGTTGGAACATTGCTGGGTTTCCGTGCACTTGTTTGGTGTGAGGATGAATTAACAGGTTTTTGGCGGCAGGTAGCTCCAGTGTTGGTTGACCGATTTCTTGAATTAGTATGGGAAACCACGTTCTGGCGACCAGTAGAGGTAGCGACCAAAGTGAGTTGTAGGCTCTGTGTTTGTCTGATTTTCTGTAATACTTGAGGTATTATTGCTGGCGTGAGCAGCGTGCGCGTGAGGCCTTCCATGATAGACTTAAAGGCGTCCGTTGCCCAAGCTTGGGGGTCTGGGACTGGTGACACGAATGTCGGTAGCTGATTGTTGAATCGCGTGGCGAATAGGTCTATTAAGCGGCTCTAATTGCTTGATTATCTGTGCAAAATTTCCCGGTTGATCATCCACTCTGTCGGTGATGGTAGATGAGGCGAGAGAAGGCGTCTGCTAGTATATTTCTGGCTCGGGGAATGTGCACTGCTCTGACATGTAGATTTAGATCTTGTATTAAATCGAACAGTTGAAAGCTTAGGTTCAAAAGGTTCATCGATCTCGTTGAGCCTTGCTTGTTTATTATAGAAGCGCCACTGTCGAATTGTCTGTATGGATCATTAAGTAGCATTTTGTAGAAATGTGCTCCAATGTAGAATGGCGTTGATTACAGCTTTCATTTCTAGACTGTTTATATGGGTTTGCATTCTTGCTGATTCCATAACCCTGATATCGTGTGGTTGGTGAGATAGGCTCCCCAACCTTGGGTAACAGCGTCTACATACAGATGGGTTTTGTATTCCTGCTCTGCTAAACAAATCCCTTCGCAGACATTCGATTTCTTGGTCCACCATAGTAGATGTGGTCTGAGATGTTTTGGTAGACTGAATGGTTGTACATCGTTGAGATGTCGTTGATGAGACCTGTAGGGGGCGTAACTGTAATCTGCCTGTGACAGTCATGTCTTGGGCTGATGTGAGAAGACCTAGTAGGCTCTGCCATTGTCGCAGTGGTAGCGGAGAGAGTAGAGCTGGTGGAATGGTCTGTTGTATCTTGAATAGCGGTCTTCTGGTACCATAATACGGTTTGCGATTTGTGATGAATCGAATACCTAGGAACTGTAGGTCTTGCGATGGTACTAGGTCCGACTTGCGTAAGTTTACTAACCAACCTAGTTGTGTTAGTAGCTTTATGATGTAATTTAACTGTAGTTTGAGGCGCAGTGGATCTTGATCTACTTGTATCCCGTCGTCGAGGTAAAGCGCACTCGCGTAGCCCTTGGCGATGTAGAAATTTGATAATCGGTTTCGTTATCCTCGTGAATAGCCAGGGGCTGATGATATTCGAATGGGAGTACTTTCCACTGGTAATGTAGCCCTTCTAGAGTAA
Source organism: Haliotis rubra (assembly GCF_003918875.1). Lineage (NCBI taxonomy): Eukaryota > Metazoa > Mollusca > Gastropoda > Lepetellida > Haliotidae > Haliotis > Haliotis rubra. Next base: position 390,838 of record NW_025766961.1, on the reverse strand, counting down.
ATCGTAGGTATTTCCTGGAATCGGGATGAATGGGGATGTGCAAGTAGGCATCCTGTAGATCTATGCTGCCCATGTAGTCCATAGGGCCGAATCATCTGGCGTAACTGAGGTAAATGTATCATCGCGAAACCCGGTGGTTTGCGTAGATAGTTCTTGTTGAAAAAGCTCATGTTGTAGATGAGTCTGTATTTCTCCGTGGAGTTTTCTTGGGAACTAGGAAAACTGGGGAGTAGAAACCTGGTTCGGCGTTTGCTTGATCTATTACTTCTATGGCCTGTTTGGATAGGAGTGATGAGACAGCCTCTTTTATCTTTGGTAGTTATTTGCGCTTGTAAATCGAACTTGACGGGGTTTGATTGTCAGCGGAGGCTTGTCCTGTAGAGGGATCTGAAATCCGTGTTGAATAATGTTGGAGGCGTAAGGATCTTGCAGTATTCCCCAGTTTTCCCAGTGTAGTTGGGCGTCCACCCACTTGAGCTGGTTGTACTGGAGCGGCTGGGGGTGGAAGACTCCAGTCGTTCGAACCTGTGTTTCAGCGTCTATAATTGCGGGAACCTCTGGGTGTCCTGCCTCTTCCTGATCCTCCTCTATAGTTGCCATATGGCGACGCCGAAAGAATCTTTACCTCTAGAGCTGGCTATCTTCCTGTCTCTTGCTCTTTGTAGGCCCGTGAACTTAGATCTGCCTGAGTATCTTTGTGAAGTCTGGCCGAATGGCGCTGGCTAGTGTGTCCATCGATCTAATCATAAGGACTTCCCTGGAATCCTTAGAGACTTCCTTGGCGACCTTGTCGATTTCTCCGTCAAAGATGGATGTTGTCGACCGAGGGCTGTATAAAGTGGGGCTGTAAAGTTCTCCCCAATTACAGGAGGCGAGGAGGCCTTGGCTGACGAGCTAAGGTCAATGCTGCTGAAACAGATGTAAGATGATCCGTTAAAACTGCTGATCTTTCTTTTGCATAAGTAAGGCAGAATAAATCATTCTATCATCTTCCGTCGTGGAATCCGGAATCTAGTAATAAGAGTCTCATTGATCGTCCTAGATCTATTTAACCCAAAGAACATCGTCTCGTCATGGTTTCTATATGAGCCAACTTGCGATCATCCATCTTGTAAATCTTGTTCTTTACATAAGCTGATGATCTTATAGTTCTCATCGATGTCCTGGGCCTTGTAGAAGGAGTCCATGTTATCGTGGAGAACTTCTTGGCTTGAAAGTTGGGTAGATGTGGTATCTGAACTTTTCGTAGCTTTCTGGAAAGCTGCATCTAGATTCTGTGGCACTGCATAATCGGGTCGATCGGGGGTAGAGTGATTGCATCTGGATCATCTTCCTTCATCAAATCGTCTGAGCTGTATTGCCACTTTTAGATGGTGATGTGAGATCTAGGTTATTGACCATCAATACCGTATCTCTGCATCAGAAAATATGATTCCTCCATCATCCTCAAAACCATCATCATTAATAAATTGTAGATGCTCGCCGGGACTGCGTGTAGCTATCTGAATATCTGATGAGGTTTGTGGCGATCTAGTTGACTTGTCGCGCTCTATGTGGAGATCTGATGGGTGATCGACCTGGTGATGAGCGAAGTGGAGATCGTCTATGGGATGATCTTCGGAGACTTGTGAGGTGAATGTTGATAGCTTAGCGAAGCTCTTCGGCAGTCCCTCGATGTTCTTCTAGGCGATGAAGATCTGGAATCATATGTCTCGCCAGCGAATGCCTTAGCGAAGCTTCATTTCGCGTCGGTCGGGGATCGATGATATGACCAGCGAAGGCTTCCGTGATGTCTGATGGTCTGAGTCCATATCTAGAGATGAAATCGAAGATGGTGATGATCTCTCCGCCAGCGAAGGCAGCGAAGGCTGTACATCTAGGTCGCCGTCAAGGTAGTGCGGGACTTCCCAGCGAAGGTGACATCGTCTTGGCTGCTGCTCGTTGGCGGGGGTGCCTCTGGGGTGCTGTCACGTTGGAGAGCCAGCGAAGGCTCGGACCCTGCTTGCGCAGTTGTAGTGGTCCTCCATGATGTTCATAATCTGCGCATCATGTCTTCTGGGATGATCTGTGGCGAAAGTCGCCGGCGTCTTTTCTGCGATGGGGTTCACATCAATGGCGTCTGGCGTCGGTGTAGAGAGCATCAGGCTGCATGGAGATCTCTGCAGAAGTCACAGTCGCTGACACGGTCGCTTCTTCTGCCGTAAGTCGGGGATGATTATCGGCTGATCATCGTAGAGGCCCAACTCTGCTGCTGGAGCGATCTCGGCTGAAAGTTCTTGCTGTCTTCGTAGATTTCCCTTTGGAAGTCTGCGCTGCCCTGGAGTAATCCTCAATCTGCGTTGAGGGCGGCGATGAGGCCCTCTTAGACTTAGTCTGCAATGGCGGGATGTCTGGGGAGGCGGTCGTTTCTTGAGTAACGGACTGCGTCCACGTTCCTCTGCGCGGGGTCTCTAGCAGAACACCAGGCGGAGAGGGTCGATCGCTAGCAGCTGACTGGAAGGAATATCTGGACTCTCTGCCATGTTTTGCCCTTGTTTGCGTGATCTATCTGCATGCGTCTTAAAGGCATAAAAGATGATATTTATTAAATGCAGAATGAGATAAATTAATGCAGTAACTGCAGCGTGAATTAAGCTTACCGCAGTAGAACAACTAGGGCATATTACATGTGGATCGGAGGCAGAAAAGCGTAATCTACAAATCGTACAGATTTTCATGAGCGTAAAGCTAGCTGAACAATCCGCGAATACCGTGAATAAACAGTAGAAATACGATAATTAATCAATACAAATAGTAAAGGATACTAGCTATACCTCTATAGTAACCTATGAGAGGTAAAAACTAAGAGATTATCAAAGGATATGTGTGTAAGGAGACACAAAAGGCTCTCACATCCTGCTCACTGGTGAAGAAGGAGAGTGGAGCACATGGCCAGAGGGTGGCGACACCTTTTCCGCCAAGGGGACAAAGGGAGCAACTTCGTGGTGAGTACCAATTAGTGATTTTATTTTGAAGGGGCTTCAAATAAGGAGATACAAGTGTTCCACTATGTTAGCAAGAAGAAGAAGACAAGCAAAAGAGCATGAGTCAGGATAAGGAAAAATTACAGTCAGCTCGTTAATCCGACACTCATTAATCCGACAATCACGTTAATCCGACAAAAATTAGGGAACCATTTAAAACAGTGATAATTACTCGTTAATCCGACATTCTCGCATTCCGACTCCGACACACCAATCTAGCAACTGATTATTGTAAATACATTGTAAAAACATTCGTTAATCCGACAATCAACACAGCGATTCGGATGATCCGACCGTATACAAACAATCAATGCGTGAGTGGTAATTAAGCGTGTGCCTTACTGGCTGCTTGACACGGCGTCAGTGAACATCACACTTGTTAATTAGGAACACAGGATAATTAATTGAGGCGATTTAATCAAGAAATAACAGTAGAAGCGAGCTGTATAAAATGTTTACAACCGACATGAGTTTTCATCACAAGATGTTTGTCGCGAGTACACCACCTGCTAAGCGACCCCTTGTAGAAGTTCGCCATTGATCAAGAAAGAAATCTCCTTTTGAAGAAAGACAAACCCCAGACAGCACAACAAGAAGTCATCACTTTTGCTGAGCAGAAGTTTGATGTGAAGATTGGACGATCAAGCCGTATCTGACATCCTGAAGCAGTCTGCTTAGTGGTTGGCGTCTCTGACTGATTCAATGCTTCAAGCTATCTGAGGCCAAAACATCGTTGAACACTTTGCAAACATTTCTGACACACCACTTAGGCGTGTTTGATGTTAATGACCATCAAAGACTTTTTCAAGTTATAAATTATATATGTTATGATACAGCCTGATTGTACATTAGGCGTCCACATGTTATTATGGAATTAGTTGTATGGAAACTGTAACATATTCAACATCCGGTCATAATGGCAGCTGATATGCGGTAAAACAAGCGTGAGTTTTGTGCCAATGTGGTCATGAAATAGATATGAAACTGTTGGCTTATGTGATTATATATGTATGTTATGCCATCTATGAATGTTAATAAATGAAAACAAGTATGTATTGTTAGTATTTCTTATTTCTGTGAATATTTTTACATCACGATGAAGATAACTAGATCTACCATTTCTGATATGCATGCAACAGTATGATCATGCGATCATGACATTTAGTAAACATTGATATTTTCAACCACAAGTGTCAAATACATTAATCCGACATTTTCATTAATCCGACATGCATTTTACGTTAATCATAACAGGTACGACATATTTCTCTGCAACCACATTCCTTGTAATGGTGGATAGCGGGATCGAAGTCTCGCTTCTTCTTGTTCAAGTCTTTCACAAACAAACACACATCCAGCGTATCTCTCTTTAAGGAGTGTGGCAACTTCCTGCAACATAAACACAAACACATATTATCTGGATTGACTTATGCAAAATATTTTAACAAGTGGGGTGTTAACTTAAAACTCAATGGTAAAATGAGTGAGACGAGTCTACTGGTGTTTTATAATTACCATAGTTACCATGGTTACCAGTATATCCCAGCATATGGGAGGAACAACATGAGTAAATAGGTGGTAGATGTTTCACCACTTTGGTTAAATCCTTCAAAACAGTTGTGATGATAATGATACTTGGTGAACAACTACTTTTTTAAGGCCTGGATTTAAACCCATGAAGAGAAGAGATCCTATACTTACAAGTGTAGTGTTTTGTTCTTGACATTTGGAACTTTCTTGAAAGTAAACTGCAAATGTATTTTCTCTGCTTCATCAATAAAGTTTGACTTCTTATTGTTCTTGAGTAAACTAGACAGTGCAGCCACTGCTTTCCGCACCTGAAAAACAAAGCACATGGACATTACATAATGGTAATATGAAAGTTGTGAACAATGGTAAATATTTAGGTATCTGCATTGTAAGTGCTTATTAATCTGTGCAGCGAGATTTAAAGTGAAATTGAAGGTCATATTAAGTCATATCTTAATATCCTGTGAAGAGTCAAGTCTGATTCAAACATACCAGGAGTTATAAGTAGCATCAAGGCCGGCACAATGGAGAGTAGACCGATAAAATAGCTCAGTCTCCATGTAAACCAATACATCTCTGCTGTTACATACCATAATAATTCTTAAAGTCAACTATCAATGCCAGTGTCTCCAAAGGTTGTACAATGTAACTCTGGGTAAATTAGGCATTTTTCGGTGCAGAAGAAATGTAACTAGAGCACAAGATAATTGATGCTATCATCAGCATGTTTACTGCATGTGCATTATTCATTTGGCATTGATTGTTGTTTTACACCAGCGTCAGCAATACTTCCAATCTTTCACATGACCATGTGCACAGTGTGAAATAATTAAGCTTGGGACACAAACCATTGGTTAATAGTATAAGCAATGTCCCAAGGAAACCCATTTATACTCACTGATTCACACTGCTGTGCTTATCTTACATTAGTTTGCATTCCTTGCCTATACCTGCTGTTTGCCACCAGCCACTGTTTGTGATGGAGTGTAAACATATAACTCTAATATGTTCTAGTGGGCATTATATAAGTTTATAACCATGATGAAGGTTGCCCCTCTATATAAGAGGTCAGTATTGTGATATGTATCATATCGAAATGATGGTACACTTACAGAATACCGGATACCTAATTATATACATTCTATTGTGCGCGTGAGGCTCCTATATATAGAAGAAACAGAGAGCACGAGCCTGCGAGCGATCCAATAAGAATACGAATTTAAGGTAAAAAATAAGGTTAAAATCGAATTCCTCACCTTACTTCCGGTTTAGGAAACCTAAACTGGGGATTTTAACAGCGTTCGCTGACATAAACAGAGTAAAATGTAATCGTGTGTTGACATTTTATTCAAATGCATGCTGGGAAAAGGAACTCTACAGTGTGGGAACACTCTGATGGTAAGTGATTTTTGATTGGTAAGGTAAGGTAGGTAAGGCTTTTAAATAAAGGGGGGTACCCCCTTTACCCCCATTATCTTACCTTTTTTTAGCTTTAATATTGTTTGATATTTAATATTTAATATTGAACGCTGCTTCAACACAGCCTTCATTCATCGCGTGCCGTTGCTAAGGAAACAAAATGGAAGTGCGCAAAAATAAATGCGCAATCAAAATAAAAATGGCAGATAGGTATCCGGTATTCTGTAATCTTGCCGAAATGATTGCTGTAATGACATTGACAGCCACTACTTAATTACTGAAAAAGTCCAGAAAAGTGAGTGAGTAAGGTTTTATGCAATATTCCAGCAATATCATTGAATATGACAGGGGACACCAGAAATGGGGTTCACACATTGTAGCCATGTGGGGAATCGAACCCGGGTAGTCAGCATTACGAGCGGAGCATAACCATTAGGCTACCCACTGCTGCAGTCCGGAAAAGTGCAGTTCTCCTATGTAATGTTAACAACATATTATCACGTATGTCTTATTCTGATTGTGTTTATGACAAATTATTCCAGGACAGTTTACATTTGTTTCAGGTACCCATTTTGTGAACGTTCTGCGACAACTAGTTTTCCGCCTTGTTAATTTGATTGATTTTCAGTTTTTAAAATTCGATAATTTATTGAGTTGTAGGGCAGGTAGGATCAAATTGTTACTTGATGGAAGTGTTATACATTTGAAACCTTTCTTTCCAAATGAGATCTATTATTCAGAAGATTTGGAACTGGTCGAAATTCGTATAAATATATATCATGACCATACATTCTATTTCAATTTCCACATACCCTAGACTTCTCACGAACTACTGTCGCCCTACTCTCCCTATCCAGATTGTAACAGACGATCAAAAATATGGCACTGTGTAATCCCTACCTTAGCTTTCTCTAACTCCATTTTCCCCACGTGGGTTCTGTATTCAGGAGCCCGGCACTGAATGTATTAAGGTGAAGGTCGAATGCACGATTTATTTCTAAAAATATAATATGACAATTTATGTAAGGTACTCTTGATACCTGTCTTCCCTACTTTTTATTCACCGATTAATATAGCATTAAAAAATAAACATATCGTAAACAATGTTTTCTGCGGAGCTGGGACGTTGTAAAATGGAGGACTGGCCATCGACTGTGTGTGAAAACGTGCGGCCACGTCGGCATTCAACGTTGTAATACTGTCATGGTTATCAACAGTATCGATGAGTCTGCCAGTTGATGACTACGAAGAAGATATGATTTCTTCAGGTTACCCGTCCACTGTACACGAGTGGATGAAAGCTATTCGCAGACCCACACCTTACAGGGTGGGCAATGCTCGATTGCACCTGAAAACACGAACTGTCATATACGCTGCGCTTTTTTCAACAGCTATTTTTGTGTTGTTTATAGTATTTATTCCCCGGCCTGCTCCTGTGGCTCCGAAATGTGACGAATTTTATTCAGATAAATATTATTTTTCAAAATACCCATTGACAGCACCAACAAGGACAGAACATGGAATGATGTATTCTATTGGTCTAATAACAGATCTTGATACGGACTCCAAAAGTAAAGATAAGAAAGACACATGGTTCAGTTATTTCAGAACTGGCAACTTTACCATAAGCCATGACAACCGACATGTCAGTGTGAAACTGAACCAGCCTGTGGTTATCACTTCTACATTGTCTCAAGGTGGGCGTGGTATGGAGTTGTCAGAACTAGTGACATTCAATCAGAAGTTGTATTCTGTTGATGACAGAACTGGAGTCGTCTATGATGTAACTGACAGACGTGAAGTTGTGCCTTGGGTTGTACTTTCAGATGGAAATGGAAAACATAATAAAGGTGCTCTGAACTTTTTACTCCTGTTATTACACATTATTCAGAACATTGAGACCTGGCTTGCAAATTATATAACAGGTCCCCAGCACTATTGCTTTTGAGAGTCTAATATCTTGGATCAGGATGTCAGGCTTGGTTGATTATGTCCTTGTCAGTCCAACAGCATGGCGTATAATATCATTCACTGGATTGTCTGTCAAAGACTTCATTATTTACAGGCTACCATGGTACACTATCACCTTATTATCTGTCTAGTTTCATTTGACATGTTGTAGAACTCAGTTTAAGGTGTTGCTGCACAAAGCCCTGTGCATCAGACAGCAAAATAAGGATATAGCAGAACTATCTGATGATAAAAATGAACCTAAATGGTCATCTAAAAAAAGCAACTACAGGATATATGCAGTCTTTAAAGGATGTTAAAAATATCAGATCAGCCTGCAAGTTAATTTTTAACACTATGTTGATAGGGCTATTGTCACCATGCTCACATGATACTAATCAAAATCATACACTCATTTACTTTCATTTAGAGAGTGTTTTGTCTTTCCTTCTGGCATACAATATAGTAATTCAAATCTATGTCACTAATCACTAAACCACAATCAGACCACTGCAGCGAGCTGTGCAGAGTTATTTGCCAATGGATAATGTTTCTATTAGTGAAGTCCAGTATTTGACCTCTGTCCAGAGTATGAGTAACATAAATATAAAAAGTGGGAATGAAATGTTTTGTGCAAGTGGACTCAAAAGTATTTGTCAAACTATTGACTGACATTGGCTAATTATATGCTTGTCATTTTTACAGGCTTTAAGTGTGAATGGGCTGCTGTAAAGAATAAGAGGTTGTATGTAGGTGGCCTGGGAAAAGAATGGACCACCACTACTGGAGAAGTCAAGAGCCTGGATCCTCAGTGGGTCAAGTCTGTTGGCGTTCTGGGAGACGTACAGCATCACGATTGGCATGAAAACTACAATGCTCTCAGAGCTGCTACTGGAACTCTTTTACCAGGTACAAATTGCAACACCAGAACACATTTATGTTCAACAAACATCTAGATGATAGAAGAACCAAAATAGATTGAAAAAGTTAATTATAGATTACAGATGAATGTTGATGAATGGATGAACATTTCATCTTCTCAAGTAAAGGGGGTTAACCAGTGTTCACTGACCATGAATACCCAAGTAGTCATATGTAACATATGTTATATTTGGGATTACACTTTCTTAATAAAGTACAGATTCTGTACTGGGTTCGAATCAAGGATGGGACACAATGCAACAAAAGTACTAGAATCTGTACTTTACTAAGAAAGTGTAATCCAAAATATAACGTGTTACATATGACCACTTTCTAAATGGCACTGTGTGTTCATAGCTTTTGGCTGTGGGAGCCATGCCAATATACACTTATCAGAGGGGTACACAAAGTCTGTGATCTAGACTACCAGTTGTCCGACTTCCATTTTTATTTAAGCCGCAGTGTCTGAGCGGATTAGGCAACTGACATTGTGTGCTAAAGTGTAATCCCAAATATAACATATGTTATAGTTAACTGACTGTTAAATTCAAGTTTCCAGCCTTGCCAAGCTAGGCTGTTATTTCTTGACGCCACTGGTGGTTATGAACTGTGTCCCTTACATATCCCTCGTATTAACTGGTGTGATTCCTAAGAAAGCATCAATAGTTATAATGTACAGCAGTGTCTCGCGAAATGTACTACTAGGTCAGCAGGGGTGGAAATAACTTTAAAATTGCTAGTGTACTCGGGAACAGTGGCACATCTAAAATCACTTGCCCTGATAATTTTTCCACTATACCAGCCGTTTTCTTGTTGATTATTTTAAATAAACAACATAATTAACATTGGAAAGTGAACTGGACACCGGTACAGTGTGATATATAAATTTGCTTGCCCAACAGAAAAAAACACTGGACTCGGACTTCGGGCAATGGGTTATTTCCACCCCTGGGTCATAGGATAACTATAACGTTGACAGAACTGGTTTAGGTTATTGGGCTCATACTAATTTCCATCCCTGAAATATCACCTCATATATCACTATGAATGCCCATTTAGAGGATAATTATAGGTCTATGAGAAATACGGATTATCTGTGCATGTGTTGGCCTGAGCCTGTTACAAGGGATGTGTGAGTACTTGTTTTAGTCTGATCATTAATTTGATGATTTGTCTATGGCATCATTGTCTTAGTTATTAACATGATAATGTCAGGAACATCTTCCACTTAGTGTGATCCTCCCTTGATAAGCATGAAATATTCAAACTGGAAAATGTTCATATTCGTATTCTTTGCTTAAACAACATTTTATGTGTGAAAAGTATTTAACAGTTGTAAATATAAGGAAATTAAGAGTGTCGTTATCGCAGTTTTGATGTGGTTACTATGATTTAATGTATTTTAAAGAATATGTCACGCTACTGAGAACCAATCCTGCAAAATGAAATTACTGAAGATGAATACCATGTCCTTCTAATTTGTCCACAGTATGAAGATCTAAGGAGCTATTATATACCATCTAAGTATACGTCCTGTCCCACATTTTACAAATTCTGCCGAAAGTGTACAGCTACTTCAGAATATTGCCATGTTTATACACCGTGCACTGTTAAAACGCAAACGTGCTTGTACCACTCACCCATTATAACTGTTTTTACGGGTACTACAGGCTTCTGGCCTACAGTTCAGAAATAAACAAGAAGAATGGAAGAATGATAAGCATGTTTGCCTTGGTATAAAATTATTAAAACTTGGATATGTTTTTAAAATGATATGACTGAAATACTATTCAAAGCACTTTCTAATGTCATAATTTATTATTGTAGGTTACATGATCCATGAATCAGGAGTTTGGAGTGAGATGCACAACCGTTGGTTCTTTCTGCCCCGCAGAGCGAGTAAGGAAAAATATGATGAAGTGTCTGACGAGAGACGAGCCACTAATATGTTGATCTCAGCTGACGAGAGCTTTCAAGAAATTAAAGTGACACGGATTGGACAAGAGAGTCCAACGCATGGGTTTTCCTCTTTCAAATTTGTTCCTGGTACTGACGACTTGGTTGTTGTAGCTCTGAAATCTGAAGAAGATAGAGGAAAAGTTGCATCATATATTTTAGTATTTAATATCTATGGTAAGATCTTACTACCAGAACAGATTATTGGTAATGTAAAATATGAAGGCATCGAGTTCATTTAATCATGTTAAAACATTCCACATATCGTATTGTTGCCAAGCTGTGATAGAATATGTATTATAGTGTACAGTCCTTGTGTGTGGAAGAGGCTGAAGCAGGTGAACAGGTGAATGGCTGTAATTTATATACTGAAATTTTATTTGTCATTTAGTTCTGGAACCATAATTCTTTCAAACATTTGATTCATTTTTGTTGTCTTTGGCATATATATGTGTATATAAGGTGCAATGTTGATAATGTTTGAAATGAATCAATGTCTATGTGGCCTTCAGTAACTGTTCTTTGTACTTAGTCATGTGATGGTTGTTTTGGTGAAGGTGGCCTTGTCCACCTCTCTACACCAGCATAGGGTGTATACAGAAAACTGGGCATGGCTTCCTCGTAACACCAGGAAAATGGCAACACAGGATTTCTCGGTGATGATCTCACTGAACAAGAAGTGGAGTGGAGTGTACACAAGTTCCTGCATTTCATGTAACAGTAGAGCAAAGAAATCTCTTTTTTGCATGCAACATAAGTTTAATATTTATTCATACGTCTGGTATCTAGGTAACAAACCCCTGAACAGTGAAACATTGAAGTATCAGAAGTTTTGTTCCACTAAACCTACATCAGTGCAGATATTAGGGCTTCAGTCTGGTGCAGCTTGGTGTGTTAGTGTCACATACTGTCTTCTCATGCCTCATATCTTACCCTTTGTCCTATGTTAATACCTGAGACCACGGTTTGGCCATAGGACTGGAGAGAGGAGGAAAAGGGCATGATAATACCCGGTAATAGCCTTCTATAACGATGAGACAGTATGTGAAACAAGTGCAGTATGTGAAACAAGTGCGATTAGGATGTTTTTGTCATGATTTAGTTACTTAACATTTGTGAATGAAAGGTATGACAGTATTTGCTACTTAATGATATCAGTGTGTAGTAAAATAAATGAGTACATGTAATTCCTAGTTGCTGAGAGTGACGCACCACTGTATGGGGATTGTTGGAGAGTAGTGTGTCTCTTTGACAGGCAGACTAAGTTAGAGGATATGTAAACCCATCCTGGAGGCTTCTGTATGTAACCTTAACTTTGACAAAAAACTGATTTAAATACTGATAAAATCTGTTTTAGATTATACTATTAAGCATATGTTTTAACTAGATTGGAATTCTTCCAATCACAGTGCAGTGGTCTTCTGTTTGAGGCAAGGGATGTCAAACCTCATAACCTGTTGGAGAGTAGTCACGCTCTTAACTGACAGAAACACTGAGTTTTAGGATGAATTAATTTTTAATAATGGAATCTTTGAAACAGGATAATTGTAAGAATCTTCAAACTTATAGTCCATATCGTTGTTTCAAGTTATTCTGTAGACTACTTTGGAGTAGTTTTGAGGAGTATTGCTCCTTTGGATAATGAGTGTCAAATCAGATTCAGACGTGAAACATCCTTTACTGCCGACTATTGTTTCAGCTTAGTCCTGATTCACCAGTGTATCAATGTATCTTCAATTCACACCTGATAACAAAGTACATGACATGCCTACGCATGTGTCTATTTCTGGTTGAGTTCAGAATATGTTTGTACATTGTTAACACACGTATTAAGTACTCAGACTAGCATTTGCTGTCAGTCGCCACTGACCGCAATCAAAATTCAAAATCTCATAGCATAATACCATAGTATACGGGCAGGCCAAAGATTCAGCAGCCATGCGAGTTGAACATAAAATGGTTGATTGCATGTTGTTGACATTGATTCAAAATTTCCTGCCTTAATTAGGCATTGATATACATAATGTATTATGATGTAAGGATTGTGAAATGTATTGATGCATGAGGTGGGCATATTGTGACACCCCTAAGATGATTAAGGCTTTCAGAGCTTGCATTCATGCTTATGTGAAAATAGGACTGGCTGTCCATATAGATCATAGGAGATCAAGAATTAACTAGATACTGAAAAATATCAGAGAGGCAACTTTGAGCAAAACTGACAAAAACAGTTCGAAAGAAATTAACACATCACTAGTGGGTGGAGGTACATTTGTGCATTGATTACTTCCCAAAACAGCATTTTGTGAACATAATTTAGAAGAAATCCAAAAATAAGAAAGGTAATTTTGTGTATTGTTTGAGTAAGTTGAAACTATGTCATCACTATAGTTTATGTCAGTTATTCAGGTATTATCGCTGACCCAATTTTCATATCAATAATCATTAATAAGCCTTCCCATCAACAGTATGTTTTCTGGTTATCAGTTTTCTAGCCAGGCCTACATGATCCTTGATCTGGAATTTCCCGGAATAATGAATCTGATTGGCTGAGTGGTGTGTATGTCCGAGGTATTTATTGCGCTTTGCTTTTTGTTTCTTTATCATGTCTTCTTGAACATGCTTGTATTTGGTTGAATCATGTCGATTACTTTGTGCTCTGTGTGAATGTGAATGTCTTTCATAATCATGCACAGTTGGGTTCTTGATAGAGAATAGAAACATTAGAGCTTCTTTATAGTGGGGCAAATGTACATAGGTTTGTCAAACAGGGTTGACAGTTAGTCTGAGGGATTAATTTCATTTCTTATTTTTTTCACTTGTCCGCTAGAATGATCAGCTAGAGAGTTGCCATACTTCATTTAGTGATAAAAGTGGTAGTCCACCAAATGTCACTTGTCTCTCCTGAACTTTACAACCTTGCTTGCAGATGAATTTGAATTGCACGGTCTTAATTGAATTGAGCGGGGACAACTGTAGTATTTTGTTTGTTAAAATTTTAGCTTGACAAAAAAAATCTAGTTTGAGTTTAAACCTGGGTGATGTATATACCTTAAGTAATAATACAAAAACTTGTTATTCCAATTTTATTTTTCCAGAAAGAATCTTTACAGGAAGTTAACTCTATACCAAACCTAATGATTTTCTCTTTTGTTATTTGCTTGCTTTATTTGAGCATATTGATAAGGTAAACTCGTACAATGAGAATTATTATGGTCAACATGGTCAAAGTTCTGGGCATCCATGAAACAGAAGGCTTCACAAAACAGTGGTAGCCCTGTGATTAATGCATTTGGTCATCGCCCAGAAAACCCAGTACCCATGATTCCAATTCTGATTCGCCACAAGGGTGCAATGTGTGAAGCCCATTCCTGGTGGCTCCTGACATGATATTGCTTGAATATTGCTAAAAGGTGGCATAAAATGTTACTCACTAATAAACTCACTTTAATAAATTAATTGTGCAAATGCATAAAATATATGATCATATATGGTATGTATTTCTCCGCTGGAGTACTGGTAATAGAATAGGAATGAGTGAATTTACAACTCAGCTGGACATTGTCCGATACTCATTAAGATCATACCTTGATACTTTTTTGTTTTGTATACAACAAATTTATTATTTTTGTTTTATAATGACATGCAGTGTAACTGTTATCATTCCGATTTTGACAAGACACATATAAAAAAATTGTTTATACATTTCATTTTTAATTAAAGAGATTTTGATAGACTTATGTAGAACCAGAAACTACAAAAATAAATGTTAATGTTTATTCAGAAAATGTTTAATTACGGTTTGTTGGTGTAGTTCCAGTATCAAGTCTGGGAAATATTTGCCAGCCTGTGTTTGAGAAACCGATGTTGCTTGTGTGAAGGAACCTCATATTTTTCTGTTTGATTTGTCAGGACAATCTTGTATACATAATTTTGGACAACTAAATCAGTTGAAGGCCACAAAATCTTTGACGCTTCTGAGTGGGAGCAGTGAAAAAATGATAAACATCAGAGAGACTGTTGGTAGGGGACACTCACACCTGAATACACAGTGCCATTCAAAAAGTGATCATGTGTAACACATGATACATTTGGGATTACACTTTCTCAGTGAAGTACTGCCAATTTACACTTGTCAGAGGTCTACACAAAGTAGGTGATTTAGACTATCAGTTGTCAGGCTTCCTATTTTGCAGAAACTGCAGTTGCAGAGTGAGGGTTTATTGTTTTAGATCGCTAAATTTATGCCCTGTTGATAAGGTGCCTGACTCTGAGAGTGTGGGTTCAAATGCTGGATGGGACTCAACCAGATTCTCGTCAGTAGTCTACTAGAATCAGTACTGATGAAGTGTAATCCCAATATGATATATGGCATCCACACAGCCAAAACCCCCACACATCAGTTTGTCACAACAGTGTTTAACTGGATGAGAAAGGCAGAATGAAACTACTATTTTGGTGACTAATCTTCAAGTGATGTTTTAACGGTAAAGTCTGTTTTGGTTCAAATGAGAAGCGGCTGATGGAACAGCTGGCATGCACTTCAGGTGCAACTCAGCACAGCCAGGTGAGATGATCCCTACTAGTCAGGAAACAGCCGGCGCTGTTCCACCAGCAGTTTGTCACCCCCCCCGGAAAGCATGAAAATAGGACAATATTACATGATGGTTTCTTAAACAACTTTTTCCGTGATCGATCATAAAACGTCCGATTTCAGATCCTGTTGGGTACAGAGGTTTCAGGACCATGTGTCTTATTTATGTTTTGTGCACTTATCCCTATTTCGAGTTATTTAATCATTCATCGTTCTCATTTGAACCCAAACGGACTATAAACTGTAAACTGTCATACTCATTGTTCCAGCCCCACTGTGCAGGTTGTTGGTACTAAACCCACTTGTGTTGTGATGGTTGAAGAGTAAATCATCAAGTTTCTGGGGTGTATTCAACATTACACATAAAGTTCTGCTATGTGACATAATAGAATGAACAGTGTATTGGCGGATGCGGCTGGTAAGGCATGGGAACAGTAGCTTATACCCCACTCTGGATGACAAAACATTAAATATTGTTAATGTCACCATATTTAATGTGATTGATTTAAACATATACTTGTGAAAATTGGCAAATTCAGCTTATAAGGTATGGGTACAGTAACTTATACCCCATTCTGGAAGACAAAACATTTGTAATGTGATGTTTTCATATCACAGCTTACAAATGTAATTGAAAGAAATGAATGTTTTACAGAAAATGTCCTCAATCTTATTTCCAAATGCTGCTGCTTTCTTTCAGCCCTGCACAAGACAACTAAGAAATCCTCCTGACTCTCAAAGGAAAATTAATATAAATTGTGTGAAATATTTTTCGTAAATAACATTAAATAGAGGTTTAAACATTGTGAAAAGGAGAGATTTAGGGCAAATAAATTCATGGCAACAAAATTGGGAGTGTAGTGTAGGAAACATTGCATAGTTTTTCTTCCCCTACTCTTCAAAGTTTAGTGATAATCCCCAAAAGGTTCCACATGGCTCTGTGTTTAAAGTGATGTATTACAGTTTCAATAGAATTCTCCTGCATGTTCATTGAGGAGATTACTATTAAAATGGTTTGGGGCTATCTTCAAACAGCTTTTAGCTAGTTTAATGTTTTGAACCACATTTACTTAACAGTATTTATATATTTTTATTGTGTTTACAAATGTCGAGTCTGTCCTTGTGACCAGTCATTAAGTCATCACATCCTTAGTCCCAGCTGGTTTGGTTCCTTGCTTCCTGTATTCACTTTGGGGAGTATGGTATGAATCTATCATAGTGCTGATGTAACAATCATGAATAGTTTTCTGAATAGTGAAAGGATAACAAATATTTGTGTCTGTGACCATGACGACATCTAACATTGTTGGGCCTCATCTTCATCCAGTATTGAAATAGACAGCTTTCCAATATGTTAAATGAATGTATGACAGTTTTGTTCAATTGAAAGAAGAACCACTTGGTAAGGCTTATGTTCTGTGATACTCCATGTTCCTATTCCCAGGATGATGACAACTCTGAATTGTTCCTAAGTGTAACATGTAGATGTTTCCAGGGTATACCTCGATTCTGACCTTCATTTATCAGCACCAGTGTTACATAGTGTTAAGAAAGTGGTAAATGTCGGGACACTGAATCACTCAAAATGGACACTTATGCAGTGTTACCCAGCTCACTCACTAATGACGTCTAATCATGGGGTGACCTCTTCTTGCATGTAATACCTTTACTACTAACCATATCCTAGATTTTCTAAACTCTCTTAACGCTAAGATAGTCGTAAGTTAATGTTAATGTATGGCACTTATGACTATCTTAGGGCTAAGAGAGCTTAAAAAATATAGGCCCAGAGCCTAGATTTTTCAAGCTCTCTTAGCGCTAAGATGGTCGTAAGTTAATGTTAGTGTTTGGCACTTTCGATCATCTTAGCCCTAAGAGAGCTTCGAAAATCTAGGCCCAGGGGTTTAGGCTTTAGGACTGGGGACATTTACTAAGCCAGTATTTCCTGGCTAAGTTCTTCAGTGAATACATCATGGGATGCTGTCTTGCTAATCATTGTGCATTTGTAGGATCATAGTCATTAATGTGGGGCACAAAGCATCAGTCGACAAGAGGTAGATGAAAAGTTTGACCTGAACTGCAAAGGATGTATTGTACACCCTAGCAGTTTGTGTATAAGAAACAATACTTTTCAGGCTTACAGGCTGCATTTGAACCAAATAGGCAGCATATATCTGCTGCAACTTCAGCAACCATCCATGCCAACTTTAAAGATCAGAAAGACCTTCAAGACCAGATTATGTTGTTAAAGTATATGATATGATTCTGGGTAATGCTGAGTGTGCCTCTCATGAGGCTTCAGAACATTCACATGAATGATCTTGGCATGACAAAGGTTTCAGCACACTGGGTCCAAGTGTTTAATGTCTGGTAAGGGACTCTTCAGGTTCACCATCTCTCATGAGATTCCAAGCAAATCCTACTGATGAAATACTACCTGAAAAGTAGGACCTTTAATGGCCTATCGTGTGCAAATATACTCAGGCAACGGCATGAGAATACCAAGGATAAACATTGTGTAAAATTCACTAAAGGACCACCACAGCGCATTGCTGCAATGCATATTTCTCAATGATGGTTGGTATTTTTCTATACAGTGAACTATATTTATAAGGAACCAATATTTCGGTCCCTCCCACATGCTTTCAGTTGAAATGCATATAACAAACTACTGTTATAACAAGTTAAATGAGTGGTTTGAGTTTGTTATAACCAAAGATTACTGTATAAAGCTTACAATTGATTTTTAAATAGTTTTCAGTCAATGATCTGTTAGATTATCTTTTGTATTTTGACAGTTAGTACCACATGGCTCACATTGTGTTTGGCAAGCTTGAGAGATGCTTCTTTATAATAGTTTGAATCATGTTCTCTAATCTCCTGTATAATGTTACACAGTTGCAGCTTTGGCAACCATTTTATAAATTATTATGGATTTATTCATCTTATGAAGTTTAAAGTGAGAAACCTATTGTCCACTAGAACATTGTTCTCATAGATCCTTCTTTACTCAAAAGGTATATATATGAATGCCATGGGAACTGTTCATCAAAAAACAGGATTCAGTTATGTGGGAATGAGGCAGTTCGTATTCCCCATTTATATAATAAACGAAAAGTCAAAAGAATTATGTCTGGACATTTAATGCACCAAAACTGAAACAAAACAGTAAACTCAATGAAACATCCCCCACACTGTACATTCACCAAAAGTGTGAATGATAACTTAGCTTCTATGAATGTCTTCCCGATAATGGAAGCTATTTCTAAATAATAACTTCAAACCCCCTGTCTGGAGCTCTGTATGGACGTCTTTGTCCCTCAACAATATGTTAAAACTGATTAACGCTGTCGTCCGCTATAACCACGAAATGCACGAGATTTTAAAACCCACGTGCATATACGCATAGCGATGGGTGTATTCAGGCGCGCTGACCCAAGCTAAAAACAAAAACATGTATTTCCTTCTGTTCATACCCCTCTCCTTGACAGACTCCTTCTGTTCAGTTATGATTGGACCTTCTTTAAAGCCGCAATGTAACACATTTTCGACACTATTTGGGTCTATATTATATATATTTGGGAATATGCACTCACTTTAGCTTCCTATTGATGGAATAAAGACTTAGTATCCCTTACAACTTGCCTGAAATTGATAATTGAAACTTCGAGGTGAACAGCTTCCAAACAGAACACTTGTCATACATGTACATGGAATGTAAACAATTGCTCCGTACATCGAAAACTGTCTCATGCGGTGTTTGCCGAATTAGTTTCAATCACAAGTTGTCAGTAGGATATTCGTAAAGATTGCTCCAAGGGAGATATCTCTATTGGGTTCGCTTAAAATAATGTTTGGCCGGAAGAGGGCACGAGAATCGATTTTAGTGCAACGTTGCATTAATTCATTCAAACGTTTTAATTTAATATTGTAGTCTAAAGATGTAATTTTATATTGCAGCTTCCCTGAGGCCTGATAGTTAGTATTATTAAGAGAATAGTATTATTTATTTTTAGAGAAGTGTGGTGTGATATAGTGCCTTTAAGTAGGTCATGAAACATAACAGAATAATATGACAAGTGGAGAAAAATCACATCACGCAAAATCATGTGCAACCTATATGTATTATATATGCTACTTTTATGGATTAATGTCCTGCCTGTTTGATTGGTCATGTACTGTTTCAGAAAGAGCAAATGTGGACTGTATACAACCTTGAGAAATCCTGGCACAAAGTTTCTTTACCATGACATTACTCCACAAAACTTACTGCGCAGTTGTGTCCCTTTGCTGCTATGATTCAATAGTCTGTTGAATCCCAAGATTCACTCTTACTGTAGTGTTGTGTGTGTTGTTCCACGGCTACATCATGTTTCCCATCAGTCTGAATTCCTGTCTATGACATCCTGCCATTAGACAGCATTAAGCAGCATGACCCCAGTTCGCTCCTGCTCACTTCTCTACTGAAATGTGGAATCATGCTTTTTATATTTGTTGCAAATGTTTTTGTTGATGAAATCCAGCATATTTATTTTTCAGCTGAATCTGAAACAGTTTTGTCTCAAGGTACACATTCTGAAATATTGATGGCAGTTTTCAATGTCAGTTCTAATATATAGTATAAAATATTATAGTTAGAAATATACTGCTTTCCCAGTGTGGTGTTGTTGATGAGGGAAACAAGATTTGTTTAAGACTAAGCAGTTCAATATCAGTTGAGGAAAGACCAATTTCATTCCTCGTTTGAGACACGTTTCATTGATCAGTGTCAAAATCTTAATGGTGTTTTAAAATATAAACATAACAATTTCAGTGTTGGCTTATACAAATACAGGATTTATGTATAATATTGTTAATCATGTTGCAAAATCTAGCTCCGTCGTGTCTGTAAACCTTGACATAATTGGTCTGGCCTTGACTGACACTGTCATTCATTCTCACTAGTTTTGTGGTATTAGTGCCATCACATTTTGATCATGTCTTCTAATGCCTTTATGGCAGAAAATTAAGCAACATATAGCATTTATTTCACTGGGAGACAGAATTCACATAGAAAACAAATTTGCCTATACTGCTGATATATTTAGAATTCAACATAACAAAGTGCTGATGTGTAAAACAGATGTCCATGACTTAGTGTTGTATCTGTTTTAGAAACCATGTTACATAAATCATACTTTTGTCAGTCTTCCTTCTTCAAACCTTTATGCTCATATCTCATTTTGTACTGGCTGTATATTTCCTGGAGTATTTATGCAAAGAAAATGTTCCATTGTGCCAACACATTTGTAATTGTTGGGGCAATGATGGCTGCCATAAGGTTTATGTTCTATGTTTAGAGCTGTATGAAATTCATGTTGCTATCATTTTAGTTGTAGGGTGATGTGTGACGAATGATCAGAATAAACATATTAACAACTGTATTGCGTATTGTCTTTCCATGCATCCTGTTTGACGAATAGTCGGCACTCTCTCTTCAAGCTGAATGTCCTGCAAGGTTTGTTTGTCAGCTCCTTACCCTTGCTTGTGGGTTTCATGAAGGGGGAATGCGAGGCACTCAATTTGGTGAGCAGATTTGCATTCCTCTGGCACTCTGGTTTCTGGAACTGTCAGCTTGATACCTGTGCCACTTCAGACTAGCTTCCGGGGCGGTGGGGTAGGCTTGTGGTTAAAGCGTTGGCACTGAACGCCAAACACCCAAGTTCGCCACAATATTGCTAAAAGCGGTATAAGACATACTCTCTCAATTCTTGTTTCCCAAATTGAGCATACAGATGATTTAACTGGAATAGTAATAAATACAGCCTTGTACCCAAACATGCTCATGAAGTGCAAGCATGACTTTGGAAGTCCTTCCACAAGAAGCTGACACTTTGATAATGTTGTAGAAGTCCCGTCTTCAGACAATTCTGACAGCATGTATTGCAGTGAATGAATTCATATCATAGTGTCAGCTATTGAGGAAAGCCTCAAGTGACCAAGGTTGAAGCATTACTTTGATCAAATCCACAACCTCAGGTGTGGTGCCAGCTACTGACAATAAGCAAGGAATCTGAGGTTTAATCAGAAGACCCGGGTTCGATTCCCCACATGGGTTCAATGTGAAGCCCATTTCCGGTGTCCCCCCTGATGTGATATTGCTGGAATATTGCTTAAAGCAGGGTAAAACTAAGCTTACTCGCTCTGTGATTCCAAGAAAAGGTTTCCATGCAACAGCTGTACATAAACATTGTGCTCCCACAACCAACTTAAAAACAAAACTACACACTTCAAACGTGTGTGGACATTCTTTATTCATGATTAATTAAAAATGCTTATAACACTCTTTCAGTAGATTGAGAAGCATTCCATTACATAAACGCCAGTGTCAAAGAATCGAACTGGCTCCAAGTTTCATGGCAAAACATGGCCTTGGTTGGCACCATTGGAAAGCCATGACCTGACTGTTGAAAACTGTTCCAGCTTGAGTCCCAATGACCACATTTTGGTAATATCGCTCTGTAGTTAACAATGGGGACATCAGCAAGTTCCCAGTATTGGAGTGTACTGGCCAAGGAATAACAGCTCACCAGGAACTCCATCAGGTCAAAGTCAGCAACAGTAAGCAACATTTTGCCAAAAATTAGTCTATTACAGCATAATGGAAAGACAACAGTTTGTAAATGTTTTGTTTCACATGTCACACACAGAATCATACACCCAATGTTAAATAAAATATAATAGATTTGATGATCGTCTCAGTGTCCACTCCAGAAACAAGTTTGCAAATACAAACATCTACAGTTTAACACCAGTAATGCTCATTTCAAGAAAGGGAATATATATTGTTCTTGTAAACTGTCCAGTCATCCCACAATATTGGTCTACCTTTTCTTTTAAACAGCTAAAGTTTCAGGTGAACATGGACCACAGCTCACCTGTTCTTGGGTGGACACTGAAGTGAACGTGCAGATAGTGACAATTACTTCACAATCTGGGCTCAGGGCCTCATATACATAGTAATACTTATAAAATGAATGATGCAACTTTTACACTGTCTCCCTTCTTGAATGATGGAATTCACTCAATGTGAGCTATTGCCATATTTACTATGCAGAATGTACAAAGCTTCAAAACAAAACAACCAACACCGTTTGAACGTGGCATTCAGTAGGCAACCTTATGATATTTTTGCAAAGAAAGTGTTAAGTGGTACAGGAATACAGATAAAGAAATAGCCACTTCAATTTTGGCATTTGTGTCTAATTACCCAACACTGCCTGGTAGTGGTGCCAGTAATAAAAGGGCTGACTAGAGGAAATTAATGCACTGAAGTTGAAATAGTGTTAAATGAAAACACTAAGAATGGTGACCATGTCTTTCAACACCAAACAACTTACAATTTTTGCTTCCAAACACAACCATTTTCAAATATCATTGAATAATAAGCACTTCCTAACATCCCTGAGAGCTAATTGATATCTATTGTTAGAATGTTAATAGGTAAATGGTGCTGAAGATGCCAGTTTGCCTTTATTACTTTTCTAATCATTAGTAGAATGCTTGTTACATGACATGAAACTATTTGATATAATTTCACATAAAAATATTAAGCTTCAGCAAAACCAATAAATATTTTATGACCACATTTTATGTCAATGTAACAGCAAATTGGTCAACAAATATATCTCAGTATGACAGGAGATCTTTTGGCATGGACAGAGTACTTAGTCTGATCCAATTCTTAGTTGTATGAAGGTAACAGAGCACTTGAAATATTTTGGAGCTATATTGCTTAACATAATGCTGAGTTTTACTTCATAAGGTACTATGACTATGTGCCAGAGATAAATCTTCACAATAGCTCATTACAATAATTCAGGACACCACAAAACTCACCAGACAAGTACCATCCATGCACTATAAATATGGTTTTGATGAAGTTTCATGCAACAAATTACCTTTGCAACAAACCTTACTAATGTTCTGTCCAATGCAATGTATTTATTCTTTTTACATGGAGATTTCACCTACTTTAACAAAGCAGGAAAAAACGTAATATTGGTGCCACTTTGTACCAGGTTTTGTAAAAAACAACAACCCCAAAATAACCCCTAAAGGTTCCAAACATGGCACCAGAACAAGCATGAATAAATGATTAACATACAGTTAGCCACTTCAAAAACTGGACAGTTGTTATAGAAGATATATGTATATCTGGTCTACATCAGGAGGCAGCAAATCTACAGCACATGGTTTAAGAAAAACTCAAAGCCACGTTTGTTCATGGAAATTCTTTTAATTTGCAAAGTTTTCTATTTACACTTGCATTTGTAAGCTAACTGGAATTTCTTTTTTCGTTTCAGGAAGAGGTTTGACACATAGCCCTGTGAATGTAAATCAAGAAAACCCATGGGGCTTGTAAAATCAAATGGGGTATGTCTCTTATGTACATTTTATCACTTGCTTCCCATTCTGTGAAACTCCCACACCTTAAAATGGTCATGTATCACTGTGCAGGTCTAAACTCTGCTGTTCAAAAGGATTGACGGGATCTAAAACCAAATTTCAACAGGTCATTTTCTCTGCTGCTGATGCAATCACAGATTACTTTAGAATAATATCTCAAAACCATCACCATAAATAAAACATCAATCACTGATTTCAACACAACAGTTGTCATTCTGTTATGCCACATTTAGGCTGTCAAGATCTGTTTTAGGAAACTTACATTTCTCAGATTTCACCTAGATCAAATCAACAGAAAAATAACGGCACAGGAATGTCCTTGAACAAACAGCGGCATGTGACCACCAAATCCTCATATCTACTTGTTAGAATAATAAACAAAATTGTAACAACTGTGCACTATCATAGACGATCTAGTATGCTCTTAGTGTACATATTTTACAGGGCACAAAGAAAACAGCATCAACAGAATCATTATGTACAAGTAGGACTTCTTAAAACAGATTGCAAAAATATATTTTGATTGTACACTTTGTGTGTATCCTTCAGTAGTCAGTCTTTTGCTGTAGTGAAGAACTGTATAATATCATACAGTCAGATCTCAAAACACATCTGCATCCAACTGTCCCTGGTTCCGTTAGAGATGGTCGACCAAGCTTGCTCATCTGCTTCAGAAAGATTAAGTTGAAACTGTCAATTGATCAACATCGAGACAGATGTTGAAGATGTCACTGTTTTATCAAGTTGCAGTTTATGGACACGCCTCTGCGATTTTGTACAGCAGACATAAAAATGCATGTATTTCACAGACAACAAATAACCTTGATCATCCATGTGACATAAACTTTGGAGTATACTGCAAATACTAAGCTGAGCCAGTCGGGGAACCAAAGTGATGAGGAAGCAATCCAATTATAGCACAAATTAGCTCAAGAAGTCACAATGGCAGGCCTAGGAGCAGGCTCGGATAGAGAAAGACACGCTTGACATTTCAATGAAACATGTTGCATAATGCAGTGGAGTGTCAGTCTTTGTTTTGGTCACCAATCTCATGGAATATGTCTGGTGTCCATGGAAACAACTTATTCTCTGATTTTGAGCACCTTTCCAATAGCAATTGTTTTTCCTGAAACAAAAGCAATATAAAGGTTATTTTTCATGGATGAATGAACATGTCTCAGGAAAATTTATATCATAACAAGTTAATGAAAGTCTGTTGCTCTACACCCTACTCCAACAGTGTGCAAACAATCACGTGTATTTATAGTCTATTTTTCAGGCTACACCTGTATCTGTTAAAATTCAGCTGTATGACAAGCGTCCATATTTCAGCCATTCATAATTGTGCTAAATAAAACGAGCTTTGCACAATGTCACCACATACCTTCATCTCTTAGTGTAAATCTTCCCATTTGTGGAAAATCTTTGAAAGACTCTAAGCAAATCATTCCACCATTAACCTCAAATCGAGCAATACCAACTTGGTCCTGCTTGATGTAGCGTGGTTTGATTTGAGTCTTTTCTCCTGACTTCTTGTCCAAAAGACAGATCAGTGACTGAAAAAACATCAACATAAACATATACTCCTCACAAAAAGTTAAGCAACATTCATGCCACACATTTTGCATATTGTTTCTGAGGATGGATGTGTTCGGGTGATGTTGTCAATGTTATCAGATAAATCAATTTGACAGTCACTAAAGGTTATGTATTCTTTGAATATTTACCTTTCAGTAACATGTCAGCACAAATCGCACAAATCATATCGAGATTGATAAAGATATATCACTGAAAATACTTTTTGCTTAATTTTTGGTGAGGAGTATATAAAACATGCCCCGAACAAGAGAACATGCCAGCTGATCTACATTAGAATATTTTGGACCTCTTATCAACATTTTACATGAAAATAACATAACTCTGCTTAACACTGCAACATGAGATCACTGAAAATACTTGTTGCTATGAATCAAACTGAACAAGAGAACATGCCATGATAGGTTTGAATTGTCCTTCATAACCTGCACAATGGGGTATTTATCAACAAAAACAATAAGACATGTAATATTCTATGTTATGTCGCCTTACTTTAATGGTGACCTCCTCTGACGCTGAATGGATGTGTAAAACACAGCTGTAGCCTGCACACACAATTGACTTGAGTTCCAGCATCACAATCTGAAACGGCAAATCTTACATCAGACTAATCATCAAACAATGTTATCACATTTGATGAAAATAGTAGTGGCTGGAGAGTCAGTTGGGTTTTGAAGGGATATCTGTAACATCATGGCATGTAAGCACTATGAAGTGTATTTATTTCACCATTTAGATGACATTTCAGGTTGCCTCAGTCTGATTATCAGTAAACATGCCTCCTGCACAAATGCAGCTTGTGAAAAGAGTACAGTAAATAAATCAACCTGAACCTAATAAAAATGACACAGATTTTATGTCATGTACATCAACCATTGCCTCAGTCTGACGTGCGTTTTCAACACCATGTGTTGTCTGACAGGGATAACAGTCCTCACTGGCAAATCATGGCGACATTCTTATAATCTACCTGGACCTGGGAGAGAAATGAACTTACCTGAGCATCAAATATCCGTCCTGTATGACATGGACTGTCAGGTGGACATAAGACAAAGCCAGGTGACACATCCTGCAATATTAACAGTGCAACATGTTTAAAGGAGTTTTGTTAGAAAATGTCCCTTATAGACACTCTGTATTGAGAAATCAATTCATTGGTCTGTAATTGAATTGAACTTACTCTCATGCTGTTGCAATCAATTCACTAATTTGTCAACAAACTTATGTTATGCACGTCACCAAGAAGTCTGGAGTAGCACACTGTGTGCAGCAGTAGATACCACTGGTCTTGTAAATTCCATTTCCCCATTGAAAGTACATGACATGGTCTGGGAGACAAACAGTAATCTCTAACAGTCTTAGCATGCATATCATCTGAAACTAGATGTCAACATTTTGCCTCAGTAAACCTATTTGTCACCAGCCTTAATCTGACAGGGATAACTTTCATCATCATTGGCAAAGTGACACCTTAGACAACCCACATATGAATCCACAGCAAAACACATGAACCTCATATTGGCAAAGTTGGTTAAATATTTGCAAAAGGATAAATTTATGCGCTAATATTACATTGATGAAAATAATCCTGTTTGAGTTGGCAATAAATGCACTCAATGTGGGGAAATGTACAAGCTTCTTTTTCCAAACCTCACTTTACACTTCAAATATTAATAATATGTACACTTGCGTTACCTTGATTCGTGGATGTAAGCCATTAGCGGCGCATAACTCGGTAAATATTTTAATT
The DNA here is from genome assembly GCF_003918875.1 of Haliotis rubra. Lineage (NCBI taxonomy): Eukaryota > Metazoa > Mollusca > Gastropoda > Lepetellida > Haliotidae > Haliotis > Haliotis rubra. The sequence continues at coordinate 363,651 of NW_025766961.1, read as the reverse complement.
TCAATGTTCATAATAAATAATAGGTAAGTAAATGTTATAAGTAATCTGTTATGGCCAGAGTTTCGATTTGTAGCAGATTAGTTTGTGTTCCGCGGCCATTTGCAAGCGTCGTCTATTTCAGTGCACAAACAACGTGACGTCACCTTTATTCATGGACTACGTAAGAGAGCAATGTATGGAAGCCCAGTGTCCAACTACTTGCGAATAAAGGGTTTTACTCACCAAGCTTTCATCCGGATTTGTAGCAGACGTAATAAATCACAGTTCATAGTTAAAATTCCATATCATTCGTATTTCAGGATTCCAATGAAAATTGTCAACAAGACAAAGTCATCAATATCCCCCGGAATGGCAAAATACTCTTCATGAATATGTCTACGAGTTATGATTATGTCAAATGTTTTGGCGTGTATATAGCTAAGTGGAAGGAGAGTACTGAAAGGTTTCAAAGTTCTGCTCCAGAAAGGAGCACTACCACCAAATTCAGTTGAAGCCAAAATTGTCGCCATGGAAATGCAAAAAACCCCATTTTATTCAGAAATCCAAAACTAGCAAAAGGCACCAGTTCACCACTAGACCTACCTATGTATGAAATTTCGTGATGAAACAGTGAATAGTTTTTAAGTTCTGCCCCGGGAAAGAGCACTACCACCAATTTCAGTCCATTTTAATACCCCCCGCAAAACGCGTTGTGGGGGATAACAAGCAGATGGCCAAACAGTAATATGTTGGCGCTTGTCGTATCTTTGTAATTTGATTTACGGTAAGATGGATTTGAAATTTTGTATTAGTGATCTCGGATATATTGACAGTAAGCATGACCATAAATGTGACTGTGTAGTCGAGCGATTCTGAACATTTTTTGTCAGCGAAGCGTGTGAGGTGTGCACATCAAAAGTACTGCAATGTGACGTCATACGAGATTTCGGTGTCGAGATTTCGCGGAACTAACGAGCATCCACGAATCAAGGTAATCCACGAAATTAGGCAACGCGTGTGTACATATCTAGTATGTGTAATCTAATGCCATGTATACAATTCAACAACATATTAACAAATGTTCACATAAAATCAGGGTTAGATATGGTTATTAAAATAAGAAGCTACAATATCTCTCTACCTACTTCACGTTATGTCAGTGTAGATGGCAGGTCCTTTAGTACAAGTCCCTTCCATGTCTACATAACAATTTTAGTTTTCACAAAATGCTGTTCTTTATTTTTTAAACCACCTGAGATGGAGCTTTATTTCGAAAAATCTATTTGCCTCAGTTTATTTTTGTCACCAGTCTAGTCTGACAGGGATAACTTGCATCATCATTGGCAAAAACTCATTAAAGTATCAAGTTTATAGGCTTCAGGTGGAATACTTGTAACAAAGATATTTTCTCAAATCTTATGCAGGATTTATCACACAAAGATGTGATGATGGCTGAAAATATATATGTGAAAGTAACTTTGAAGTGACATGTTTTTCCCTATCACAAGCTTCACCCATTTATCCTGTAAGCAACCAAACTGTCTCATGAATTAACAGAGGAAAATCAAAACAAGTATTACTCATGACACCTGTCAAAGTCTTCAGCGCCATTTTCAGATTTCAATTTCAATTCTACATTTCTAGCCAGTTTCAACTGAACATATTCTTCACTGACTGATCTATTTTCTTTCCAAACATTGATAAGAATGGTTTTGTTTGATAATCGTCAACATTTTGCATGACTTTGGTGTGATAGAGATGAGCAGGGATATGATGGTGAGTAATCTAGAAACATACTCAGGACAAACTAATTCCATCCCTCTAATGTCTCTAAAGCGCCCAAGGAATGGATCTCTCCACTGTAAAGTAAATCGCGGTCATAGTGTATATGTTTATCCAAGTGCATTTCCTGTTACTCATTGCATTTAGTTAATAATACCCCCCCACCCCCACACAAAATATAATTTATTTTAATAAAATGGAAAATAAATTAAAAATCTTGTATTTGTACACTGACCTCTGGAAGGAGACAAATAGGAATAAAATTTCCAGGAATTCAAAGTTAAAGAGTGTCAAGTTAAAAGTAAAACCTAGTCCAAGGTGATAGACAAAATAATGTTATTTGCCTCAGATTCAGAATATCAACAGTGTATAATCTGACAGGGATAACTTACATCATCATAGGCAAATTTTGAATGTTGACTGTTGCGGTCAATTTGCTCTGAACAGGTAGTGGCAGCATGTCGAAGGTAATACCAGAAAACTGGTAAGACATGAGTCAGTACATGGTATAACACACAAGTATAAAGCCATGGAGGCCCCACTGCTCCTGTTATATGATTAGAAAATAGTTTTGTTTCTGCCAGAATACCATACCTCTTCTTCCACACCAGACAGCTTCAGTTTGACGTTTTCACCAGGCATTGCATCGTCAACATCATACTCATCTGACCAGATCTGCATTACCTTTACAGATTGCTGCAACACAAAGTTTCAAGATATGTTTATGCCAGCAGGATTCCATAAAATCGCATTATTCCTTAAATAGAAGGGGTATGGTTAATTTCACTGATCATGTTAGCAGATTGAAAGTCAGTATGGCCAACACTGTCTCAATAATAATTCATGTCAAGTATTTAAGGTTAATTTATAACATTAATGAGTTTTTCCTCCCTTATCCCCCACTTGGACATAAGGAACTATTTAAGGGTCAATACTATTTTGTTCAACTGTAATATTTAGAGCACCTTTTCACCTGTTACAGTAAATGTTGATAGATACATCATACTTAGAATATGTAAAACACTGAAACAATGTTATTTATTTAAAGAATCATCTGAGATGAAGCAAACGTATGCCAGAGGCCTCAACATGAACTATTTTTCATCAAAGAATCTTTCTCACCATATCAAGCACACAAGACTACATTGAAAACAGCTCCAAAAAATTACAGCTAAGGCCAGACCAATTTTATTTCTGGTTTTACGGATTTTTGTCCTCAGAAAACCTAAAGGCAGGAGGGAAAAAATATAAATAAAATCACCAGTCAAATTAATATTCCTTCTAAACACTCAAACTATTTTACTTTTGGCAATTTTGAAGTGTATATGGGTAAAAAAACAATCTAAAAAAACATTTTCTTGTTAGTTTAGAGCGGGGAAAATGAATTTTATTTTTTAAATTATTCTTGAAAAAATACGACAGACGGATCCTTAAAACAAGAAATAAAATTGGTCTGGCCTAATGGTAACTATGAGCACTAAACAAAAAGGGTTCAAATTTTAATATGGCTTAGTATTCATCAGAAATTCAATCCAGTTTTTCAGTGTCTGCTTCCACAAACCGTTTATCATACCATTTCATTGTAACAATTTATCATAATCTGTAATGCATCTGCCTCAGTCTGACGTGCCTTTTCAACACTGTGTTGTCTGACAGGGATAACAGTCCTCATTGGCAATGCTTGAGATAAACGACCTCACAAAATGTACTGAACAACATTAGAAACACACCACACTAAAATCCACCCACGATTCTCAGATATAATGGGTACATTTCAGTCTGACGGGGATATTTCGTATCATATGGGTGGTGCATTTCTAATGTTGTTCAGTATATATCACTAAAGGGCCATACACGACCTCATCTGCTGTGTTTAAGGACAAACAATACAATCACATAGCCAAGAAATCAACGGATTTGTATATTTTCACCAATATAAAACTGGAAGAAATGTTGAGATCATTATTTAGACTTTGTTACTAATTTTGAACTCTTTCAACAAAGTTTGCTGCCAAAGTAAGGTGCTAATAACATTCTTTAAAACAAAGCTTGAAACATTTGGCTGTTTGGTTTTAAAAGTTAATAAGGAATATGTTTTCCAAAACTGCAAATTAATACAAGACTAACAAGTGTTTGCCACTGATATGGCAATGTCCCCCGCCGCTAAAGAATGGAGCATCTATATTTACTATTTTTTATTTTTTGGTCACACACACGATGCCTGAAATGACTGGTGTCTGCATAATCACCCAATGTAGGCTGTCAACATAATTGAAAACATTGGGTGCAATGTTTTATGAGATATCGCGTTTAAATAAGTTTTAAATGTGGTCAAAGTGTTATGGTGACCTTGAAGATAAGGTCATGGTCACGTAAATCGACTGGTGTCTGCGTAATCCCCCAATGTAGGCTGACACCAAATTTGAAGACATTGGGTACAACAGTTCATGAGATATCGCGTTAACAAGAATCGGGACGTACGGACGGACGGATGCTGCTGAATACATAGTCCCCCGTTCCGCGCTGCAGCGGGGGGACAACAATAAATGAACGATACAGCCAAATGACAGACCATCCAAATAGACCTCCAGGATCTCCCAACTCTGGACAAGCTAATATATGGACAAATTGCTTGAAGACCTATATTGCCGATTGTAGACACAGTTAAGAATGCAATGCATGTATCAGTCTAATGTCTGATCAATATTCAATCCAGTACTCACAGTGTCTGCTTCCACAGACAGTTTATTATACATTTCATTGTAACAATTTATCATGATCTGTAATGCATCTGCCTCAGTCTGACGTGCCTTTTCAACACAGTGTTGTCTGACAGGGATAACAGTCCTCATTGGCAATGCTTGAGATAAACGACCTCACAAAATGTACTGAACAACATTAGAAAAACACCACACTAAAATCCACCCACGATTCTCAGATATAATGGGTACATTTCAGTCTGACGGGGATATTTCGTATCATATGGGTGGTGCATTTCTAATGTTGTTCAGTATATATCACTAAAGGGCCATACACGACCTCATCTGCTGTGTTTAAGGACAAACAATACAATCACATAGCCAAGAAATCAACGGATTTGTATATTTTCACCAATATAAAACTGGAAGAAATGTTGAGATCATTATTTAGACTTTGTTACTAATTTTGAACTCTTTCAACAAAGTTTGCTGCCAAAGTAAGGTGCTAATAACATTCTTTAAAACAAAGCTTGAAACATTTGGCTTTTTTGTTTAAAAAGTTAATAAGGAATATGTTTTCCAAAACTGCAAATTAATACAAGACCAATAAATGAATGACACAGCCAAATGACAGACCATCCAAATAGACCAAGACCTCCAACTCTGGATAATCCAATATATGGACAGAGGCCCAGATAAGCTGCGTATCCGGGTAAAATATGCATAGAATTACACATTGAAAAATATTTGTTGAGTACCAATTATGCATTTAAAATGTTAGATACGCAAAAAGTTTAAAACAAATGCGTACAGAATATATTTATAAAAATCGCTTGCGTAATGAAAAAGACATTGATTGCTATCAAGTTGTACTGTTAGTATAGGACAAGTGTTGTACTGTCAGTATAGGATGAGTGATTTTTTATGAAATAATTTCCATTATATTTAAGTTGGTTTTGATTAGGTATGACATAAGGCAGAATATACTGGCTTAGTAAACTTACTCAATGACGTAATACTTAGGTGAGTAAAGTGACTGAAATACGCACCTATTTGAAAGCAGTGGGTAACGGAAAATGAAATACCCACTCAACATTCATAATACCAACTCCAAAAATCAGTGGGTACAGTACCCACATGAGCTAAATCTTATCTGGAGCTCTGTATGGATGATTTGCTTGAAGACCTATATTGCCGATCGTAGATACAGTTAAGAATGCAATGCATGTATCAGTCTAATGTCTGATCAATATTCAATCCAGTTCTCACAGTGTCTGCTTCCACAGACAGTTTATCATACCATTTCATTGTAACAATTCATCATGATCTGTAATGCATCTGCCTCAGTCTGACGTGCGTTTTCAACACAGTTTTCAACAGGGTGTTGTCTGACAGGGATAACTGTCCTCATTGGCAATGCTTGAGATAAACGACCTCACAAAATATATCATTAAAGGGCCATACATAACCTCTTCTTCTGTGTTTAAGGACAAACAATACAATCACACATCTAAGAAATCAACGGATTTGTATATTTTCACCAACATAAAACTGTATGAAATGTTGAGATCATTATTTAGACTTTGTTACTAATTTTGAACTCTTTCAACAAAGTTTGCTGCCAAAGTAAGGTGCTAATAACATTCTTTAAAACAAAGCTTGAAACATTTGGCTGTTTGGTTTTAAAAGTTAATAAGGAATATGTTTTCCAAAACTGCAAATTAATACAAGACCAATAAATGAATGATACAGCCAAACGACAGACCATCCAAATAGACCTCCAACTCTGGATAATCCAATATATGGACAAATGGATGATTTGCTTGAAGACCTATATTGCCGATCGTAGATACAGTTAAGAATGCAATGCATGTATCAGTCTAATGTCTGATCAATATTCTATCCAGTTCTCACAGTGTCTGCTTCCACAGACAGTTTATCATACCATTTCATTGTAACAATTCATCATGATCTGTAATGCATCTGCCTCAGTCTGACGTGCGTTTTCAACAGGGTGTTGTCTGACAGGGATAACTGTCCTCATTGGCAATGCTTGAGATAAACGACCTCACAAAATATATCATTAAAGGGCCATACATGACCTCTTCTTCTGTGTTTAAGGACAAACAATACAATCACACATCTAAGAAATCAACGGATTTGTATATTTTCACCAACATAAAACTGTATGAAATGTTGAGATCATTATTTAGACTTTGTTACTAATTTTGAACTCTTTCAACAAAGTTTGCTGCCAAAGTAAGGTGCTAATAACATTCTTTAAAACAAAGCTTGAAACATTTGGCTGTTTGGTTTTAAAAGTTAATAAGGAATATGTTTTCCAAAACTGCAAATTAATACAAGACCAATAAATGAATGATACAGCCAAACGACAGACCATCCAAATAGACCTCCAACTCTGGATAATCCAATATATGGACAAATCGCTTGAAGACCTATATTGCCGATCGTAGATACAGTTAAGAATGCAATGCATGTATCAGTCTACTGTGGGTATCAATATTCTATCCAGTTCTCACAGTGTCTGCTTCCACAGACAGTTTATCATACCATTTCATTGTAACAATTCATCATGATCTGTAATGCATCTGCCTCAGTCTGACGTGCGTTTTCAACAGGGTGTTGTCTGACAGGGATAACTGTCCTCATTGGCAATGCTTGAGATAAACGACCTCACAAAATATATCATTAAAGGGCCATACATGACCTCTTCTTCTGTGTTTAAGGACAAACAATATGATCACACATCTAAGAAATCAATGGATCTGTATATTTTCACCAATGTAAAACTGGATGAAACGTTTATTATTATTATTTATTATTATTTAAACTTTGTAACTAATTTTGTAGTCTTTCAACAACAACGGTTCTGGCAACATATTCTGACCTTGTACCAAAAGGACACGCACAAAGACAATAAAGTACTACTGCAATACCTTATTTGGCATCATGGCTAATGTCATATTCTTTGTTATTGATCCAGATTCAATTTTGCCCAAGACGATGGTTCCCATGTCCCTGTATCTGTCTACTACTGGTAGCCGCAATGGGGCATCCATCGACCTGTCTAGCGATGGCATAGCATCTAGGTAGTCCAATAATGATGGCCCGCTGAAATTACACAAGTACAAACATATACTTCATGTCCAAAGGGGATAAACCTCAAACGGCATATATATACAGAGATTAAACAAGAAACTATCAGGGCTCGATTTAAGGTGTTAACCCACTTGCACCGGGTGCAACCTAAGATAAAAACCTAGTCGCACCAATCAAATTCCATTTGCACTGTTTTTATTGCAATAATTAATATCAGAAATATGCTATTGAATTATTTAGATGTTTTATTCAGAAGTTTACCCTCTCAAAAATTGACTTGCACCTGGTGCAAGTTAGAGTAATAACTAGGTTGCACTTTGTAACATTGGGATGCACCAGTGCAAGTAACAAAGCACTAAATCTAGTGACTATATAGAGAATACTCAATCTGGTTTATACTAGTATTCTTATTTCTGAAATAAACATAATTACGCATCTTAAATTCTGAATTCAATAGCCGATAATATACAACATATTTCATCAGATATAGCTGGACTTCTAAACTGAGACTTTGTAAGAATGTCTGGAAGCCCTGTCGAAATCAGATTTACTCATTTGCCTTTTATATTATTCTTGTTAATATTACCTCAAATAACAAGCTGCCTGATTCTTAACAATATTTTATGGTGAATGCAAACCGATGACAACTCCTAAGACTATATTCCTTACTCTCAGTGGCTGCTTCCAATAAATTAACAGTTTATCATACATTTCATTTTAACAATTTATTATTATCTGTAATGCATCTGCCTCAGTCTGACGTGCGTTTTCAACACTGTGTTGTCTGACAGGGATAACAGTCCTCATTGGCAATGCTGAAGATTGTAGAACATTTTGTGTCAATTAAGGTCCCATCTTCCCAAGCAAAAGTGTCCACCACCCTATATTAAAGTCTAGTTTTCACCTTTATACAAGCCAGCTGACATTATTTATCAAATTAGGACGGTATTTTCAGTACTTACCTGAACCATGGACACAAACTGTCATCCACAACATGTCTGAGAAAAGCCCCTGTTAAGCCTGAACAGGGCATAAAATAAATATCAGTCTTTGGGTTGAAGCCACACTTTTTTAAATAGGGCAGTAACTTCTCTTTACATTCATTGTATCTGAAAAAATAATAATACAATATCAGGAACATTACGAAGAACATTTACTAAATGGAGTTCATCTTCGTGACACAATGACGGCAGTGTTCTAGATTGCTTGGATTTAATAGTTCCCAGACAGGCACACTTGGAAAGCAGATTTTACAAAACAAACCTGGTGACAATGTTTAATACATTAAACCACAAAAACATTCGACTCATGTGATTACAACAGTTCATTTTCCTGCTTTGGCAGGGCAGATATTAACCTTGTGGCATAGTTTAAGATACAAATATTCTTTTCCTTTGTGAACAGAGATATGTTAAATACTGTGTAGCAAGTGATACATATTTTTTGCTGTTGTTGTTCAACACCTCACTCAGCAATATTCTGGCTATATGGTGGCAGTCTGTAAAATAATTTAGCCTCGACCAGACAATCCAGTGATCAACAGCATGAGCATTAAACATGTATCAACGAAATCAGCGAGTCTGACCACCCAATCCTGTTAGTCTGCTCTGAAAACAACACTAACCTTATCTTCACGGGTAGATACATAAATGAAAACACTACCTAAACCACATTAGTGTCCTTACCTTATTTCTGACCATTCCACTGTAGGATCATCCATTTTATTTATGAGAACCACTAAATGCTTCACACCAGCTGTCTTCACCAACATAGCATGTTCTCTTGTCTGTCCTCCACGTTCAAACCCAGTTTCAAACTCTCCCTTTCTGGCTGATATTACCTAGAGAATTAAACAAAATTCCATCACCTACATGTACAATATAATGTACATACAGACTCCATATTCCAAACTGTGCTCATCAATGTACATGTATCAGGGCTTGATTTAGTGCTTTGTTACTTGCACTGGTGCAACGCAATAATACAAGGGAAACCTAGCTATGAGTCAAGGTACAAGTCAACATTTGATAAATAAATCAACAAAAGATCTAACATCATAAGCATAAGCTTGCTAAATTGTATTAGAAGAAGACCATGACAGAATCTCTGAGGGCAAGTTTTGATGGGCATCAGCAGGCAAACCAATTGCCACAACGGCATGAAGTGAGCTGAATCAGCAGTGCATTGAATAGTAAACGAGCACTGATGTGATGCTGACTAAGAATTAGGACTGAGTATAAAACTTATCAGCATGTCCTGGTATGACGATGGGATGGGGCACCTCAGACCACTAGGGGATGGTGGTGTAGCCTTTGGTTAAAGCATTCGTTCATCACGCCTAAAGCATTCGTTCATCACGCCTAAGGCATGGGTTCGATTCACCACATGGGTACAATGTGTGAAGCCCATGTATGGTATCCTCCGTCATATTTCTGGAATATTGCTAAGAGCAGCATAAAACCCAACTCACTCACTTAGACCACTTGACTGTTAGTAGTCCGATAGTAATAGACCACAAAGCTTATCATACAGTTACAATGCACAGTGTTGAGCTCACCAATATTGCCAAGTCTGCCTGGGATGCCCCTCCTATCATGTTGGGAACAAAACTCTTGTGACCTGGGGCATCCAGAACAGTGAAGTGTTTCTTCTCTGTTTCAAAGAAAGCACGTCCAACTTCTACTGTTTTTCCTTTCTCCCTCTCCTCGAGATTAGTGTCTAATGCCCATGATAGATACCTAAAGAATGATACAAAGAAGTTCTTGTGTAAAATGAAAGGTGATGAAGGTGGTGAAAATATGCTCAGATTACAACGGTAGTCATCAATAATGCAGAATAGCTACATAAAGAATCAGCTCTTGCAAACAGAAACTTTGCTGGTCAAGTATCCCATATATGTCAAGAATGTTGCGAAAGTTGCACTCTAGTATGATGTATGTGAATTGTGGTTTAATATGAAATAAGTCATAATGAATTCTTACCATGTTTCTCTGTTCTTCTCCTTGGCCTCTCTCTCATACTTCTCTAGTGTTCTTTTGTCCACCATACCTGTGAGATACAGTAGATGGCCTCCGATTGTTGACTTGCCAGCATCTGAATAATACATAGATTTAACGTATATATGCTCAACATCACACATGGACACTGACTATTGCATGAAATAACCTTGACTGCGGTGCTGATACGGTAAGGCAGTTTTGGCAAAGAAACACTTCTGAGATCATTTATTTATTTTCTCTCACACTCGAACATTCCAAGCTACATACACTAAATTTAAGGCTGTCATTAACAGGAAATGTTACTGTTGACATGAACAAAACAATCCGCCTGGTGTATTCCCTACAAAATGCACCCTGGGAATATAGACAGTTCACAAAAAGAGACATTGTTAAATCTGTTGAGTGGCACATAATAAACTTAGTTCAAACATCTGTCTAACCAAGGCTATTTTATCAACAAATTTGTAATATACACCCAGAAAGTGTCTGGGTCGTCTCATTCAGATTACTTAAAGACTGGTCGCTTGTCAGAAGAAGGCATTAAATTTGGCAAATACTGAACATATATCCATTACTGTATCTCACCCCAAACAGACCCATCACTTTTGTGACAATCTCCAGCTATGTAACTGTGACATCTATCAGGATCAGACGTCACTCATCACATTGAATGTCACCACTCACCAACATGTCCTATGAATACAACGTTGACATGCTCCTTCTTGGGTTCCAGGGAGGATACAGAAGGTGGTTTCTTCTTTGGTTTGGGTGCAACTGGTACCTCAGTTTCCATGTCTTTGTCTGTAGTCTGTTCAGAGTCTTCTTCACTATTTTCCCACTCATCAGCTAAATACAAAGACATTCACTGCAGAAAACAACAAATATTCTTATTTTATAGGATTTTATGCAGCTTTAGCTATCTTGCCAGAACATCCTCTAAAAGTTGTACACACGTTGGGAATATAAATTGGGTTTCTCCACACCAATCCACTCAAATAAGGCTTGAATTGTCCATATATTTCTGTGAAGCTCACTATCAGATTAGGTCTATTCACAAAAAGACATTCTGGAAAGATGTGGTAGATTGGACAGTTACCAGGTGTCTGTGCTGTCAGTTTAACCACTCAAAGTAAATATCATCAGCCATGACAAAAGACAGACAATCAGATGTCTGATTATCACATTCAAAGATCAGTGAAACCATACCTATATTGCCATCACCATCTGCTCCTTTATCTGAAAAACAAGAATTTGAATATGCTACGTTTCTGCTTGGAGTTACTCCTCAATACTAGTCACTACCAACATGCTCTATTTTGTAACCTGAACTAAATCTTATCACTGTTAATCTGTTGTATATACTACAAAAGTCTATGTTTGAATGAATACATAACTGGAAACAAATCACTGATACATATGGAGCTGTAATGATTGATTTACACCAGTCATCAATATACAGATACTTTACAGTGGAATGTAAATACTGATTCAAGGCCAAGCAGATCCATGCCGCCACCACAAAGACAGTAAGGTCAGACACTGCAACTTCCAGAATACTGATGAACAATACAGATAGTTTATATTGATGCTACCTTTGGCCACAAGAGTGACCGGACACTCACCTTGTGCATCTGTCTCCATCTTCTCTGTACCCCCTTCTGGCTGTGTCTCGTTCAGGACTGGGTCCTGAGAGTCCGCAACATTATCTGGAAGAAATTTGTTTCAATAAGAACATCAATGATTGTGATAATATAATTAAAGGAACCAAATCATCTTACATTCACATTTATTCTACACAACCATGTAATTGGATCCATAACATCCATAAAGGACTAAGTCAAACTTCTGTTGAAATAATATTCATAAATATACGCTCATGACATAACTACTTCTATCAAGGAAGTGATATCCAGCTGCAAAATACTTGTCCAAGTTCATGATGACTGTATTTCGAATCTGCTCCATTTCTGTTTGCCTTATATGCCAGACATTGCACAATGCTAAGAAATAAACCAAACTTTCTGCCACAACTAAGCACGAATCTTGAGCTACATATTGCGGAAGTGTGAGACACACTACTGGTATTTCATATGTAAGTAGCAGTGGGTCCAGTAAAGCATATCTACTTTTTATAAGGTAATGAAATGAGGCCTTGTACAACTCATGGAAGACAACTGAGTGGTACTTTGAGCAAGCAATACTTTGAGCCCAATTTGACAAGCAATATGTTCTGTTACCAAATCACAAAAAGAAGATAATTATGAAATGTAATGACAGTTTTAGTGACATCGCTCTTGCCCTATCAATCTTATCTATAATTACAAGAGTAAATTTTTCTCAGTTTCAGATAAACCTTCTGCCCTTCTAAAGAAAATATTAAAACTTTCTTGGGACATGGCAACATTCGTAATTTAAAAGGTTAATTCGTTACATCACTTAGAAGTTAAGTTTTTTGTACCTAGGATAAATGAGGTCTCAAATGGGGGGAGGGAGGCACCTTGTGCATTCTGTAAAACATCTGGGGCTTTTAATATAGCTGCATTACTTTTAAGTTCCATTGGCAATGTTAAAACGCTGAATCGACATTTGATTACCACTGGAGTTGTCTCACAGTAAAACTTCACATTTTGTCCAAAAGAACTGTTCCAAGAACTATCGTGTATGTGTTCCTTGCTCATACAACACATTTTTTTAAAACAAATGAAGTTTCTTGCCTTGATCATGATTACCCAGCCATGTGAGACAGTGAAAAAGTAAGAGCTGGAAGTGAGCTTGGCCAAAATGTCAAATTTTGTGATTCAATTTCGTAATCGTATAACAGTGAATTTGACAAAGTACTGAAATAAACTACGAAGTTTAAAAAAATGCAACCAATAATGAAATTACATTTTCATAACTTAAGATGTTCCCAATCGTTTTCCCATGTGATATTTAACTCCAAAATCATGTGTTTACATGGAAATAGCATGTATCAGACTGTTGAATAAACATGCTCATAGTTAAACAAAACTAAGTCTAATAAATCATAACTTAGATAATTGGCGATTACATTGCATGAAATACTCTTTGTCAAACTTCCTTCAGAACTCAATACGAACAGATTGTTACGGTCACCAATCGGGTGTTGCACTATGTCATGTGCTGGAGTCCTGTGGGACCAAGCATTGTACAGAAAAACAATGGAAGACAAACACATATTTATTGCAAATTATGTACGTGCTGTTGATATACTTTATTTTGGGTCGCTTCAGAGATGGGTATATAAATTAGCAATGCATTTGAAGATTTATAACTGACTGAGTTTGGTTTTACGCAGCTTTTAGCAATATTCCAGCAACATGACGGAGGGCAAGGTTTATAAAGGTGGGGGGTGTTTACATACATACACACAGACAGACATTTGTATAGCTCCGATATCCAGCTCAGCTGCTCAAAGGAGCTTTGTTTTACCCTCGATCACTGGATGTCAATCTCAACAGCACGTCTCAACTCCCTGGGGATCATACAATCGCAGCCACTAGGCGCACCGAGTGGCTTTCCCATCCTTACGAGGTACCCATTCACAGCTGGGTGGACTGGGACACATAGTCATTCTTATATGTGGGATTGCTTTATAAGATGATGATATATGGTAATTGAGAATGAATGAATAATTGACAAGAGAATGAAAAAAACTGACAAGCTCAACGACACAATGCCATCTGCCATTTACAAGGACGGCATCGCAGCTTGAGGTGGCAAGGCAGCGTGTCCAGACAGACCATATCAAACCTATGGACCCGACACTACAATACTGGGAATGTTAATGTAACCTGCCAAGCTGTTATCGATGCTCATTTTGGAAACACGATGTCCTGTGTCGAACCGAGTTCTTCCAAAATCCAGCGCATGTACCTCTGATACTCGGGCTGCCGTGGCTAAGGTGAGTAGAAACAATGTTTTCTGCGTAAGTATAGTTCGAGTGACGTTTGCTCTAATGGCTCGTAGGTATCATTGGTGAGATGTTGTAGTACTACATTGAGATCCCACGCAGGTGCCTTAAATTTCTTTTGCTGATCCTCCAGCTTAAAGGAACGTAATAAGGCCAGTAGTTCTGGTACCTTTGTCAATTTGCTGCCCGTCTCCATGGTCAAAACTGAGCTAATAGCCGCCAAGTACGATGATAAGGTCGAACCTTTCAATCTCTTAGTATGTCATGACATAAGTAATCCGCCACTTGAGGATGAGATGCTTTCATTGCTGTGAAACCTTTGCGCCGAGCGTATTGTTGAAACCTCTGCCATTTGTCATCATACAGGTTGCGAGTAGATCTGCGAAGAGCTAGAGTGACCGCTTTAGCTGCTCTAGCGGACTGACTGACTGACTGACTGACTGACTGACTGAGTTTGGTTTTAGGCCGCTTTTAGCAATATTCCAGCAATATCACGGCGGGGGACACCAGAAATGGGCTTCACTCATTTTACCCATGTGGGGATTCGAACCCGGGTCTTCGGCTTGACGAGCCAACGCTTTAACCACTAGACTACCCCACCGCCCCTGCTCTGGCGGAATAACCTCTCTTCCTCAAGCAAGTTTTGATACTGTCGGTGCGTGAAGCTGGAACACTGCCGGATTCCTGTGAACTTGCTTGGTGTGAGGATGAACCAGTAGGTTCGGCCATTCTGGTAGTTTCAGGTTTGGCTTTCCTAGTTCTTGAATGAGATCTGGAAACCACACTCTCGCTGCCCAAAAGGGCGCGACCAAGATCAGTTGGAGGACTGTAGTCTGCCTGCTTTTCTCGAGTACTTGCGGGATTAGAACCGGTGGTAGAAAAGCGTATGCGTTTAGTCCTTCCCACGACATGTTCAATGCGTCTGTTGTCCATGCTAGCGGATCTGGTACCGGTGAGACGAACGTCTGCCTCTGTCTGTTGAACCTTGTGGCGAATAGATCTATAAGTGGAGATCCTAGTGTCCTCATGATGAGACGTAATGCTTCCGGATGAAGCATAAGATGTCTTTAACAATGCTGTTTGTGGAAAGAGTTTTGCCCGAAGGTCCCGCTTGAAATATCAAAATGTGAATTGGTGTTTTAGTGAAAATTAGAATTAAAGGGTTAGGGTTATAAATAATCGCCCCTTTTTATAAAAACCATCTATTCTCAGGCATAGAATTTAAAAAAAAACATATGGGGTTTAAAGGTAGTGCTGGAGCGATTAATCATAGGATCGGTTAATCGTTCGATCTAAGTCAAAATAAACGATTGTCGATTACAAATAAACTGCAGATCAATAATCGGACAATTGTTACCGAACAATCTGATCGTCATTGCTTGCTTACTTCTAAAACTGAAGCTGTGTACTGCACAAGTGTGCATGCCTCCCCTGCCAGCCAATGGCAATGCTAGATATATTTAGATTGGGGTGTCCTATTTCATCATTGAAATACTACGGGTTGTAAAGAGGTTTATAAATATTAATTAATATTCATGAGCAAACTGTGCCAAACTCATTTGTCCAATCATGCAACAAAACGTCACAATACAACCCAGGTATTACAGGTTAGCTATTTTCTAATTGGCTGATTGAGGGAATTCCTTGAGTTTCATTTGCATACAAACACGTGACTTTCGTAAGGCGGGTAAAATTAGAGCTATTTTTGGTTTCATAAATTCTCTTAAACTTTCGATACAGTGCTTAATTATAATACTTCACGGAATATATTTTGTGTTTCAACATTAAGGAAACGTCTTTGTTCACCCTTCAACATCAACACAAGACAGAAAAAAGGGTTTTTTTTAAAATGGCACGCCATGAAAATAAATCTATCAGCGTGGTCACATGACTAGTAGCATGATCTTGTAAGGTGGGATGTCAACTAAGCAGACGAAACATTAATGGTATCTTTGGAGTAAAGATTTAGGATTTTTGTGCATTTGATTATGAGGTAGAGATTGCATTAAGGATCCCTGAGTTAAATTTAATGTCTTGTGGGTTTTTTATACTGTTGCCTACGCATGGAAACTTGATTCGTAGCATATCGATTGCCTTGTTGTCATTTGGGATGCTTCTCATGGATTTTCTTGCATTTTCGTGCAATATACGGGTATTGTAATGGGCGATCAAAAACATACAACGATCAGAAACGTAAGACGATAGGTTACTTGATGATCCAAAGACGCTGCAAATGTAAGTAACTTGCTAGCATTAACAATTGACAAGTGCTGACAACATCCCGGAAGTTAGTTCGCTAACGTAGGTATTTGACTATGCAATGACCGTCCAAACGATTATAATCAAGCGATTATCGATCTGACACAAGCGATTATCAATCTGACAAAATGTAACGATAACCAGCTCTAGTGAAAGGTGGAAATCTTCCCGTTTTTTTCCATGGTTATGTACATGTACTTGATACAGGTTTTCCAAAATGACAATAATGAATGGAATACGCCTAAGGATCAACTTCGAACCCCTCTACCTAGTATTACTTATATAGTCCTGCTATCACAGTTCAACTTTAGAAATATAAAAGAATCAGGTGTTCTTTAATGTATTTCAATACAATTGTGAATTTCTTTTTGTCAATAAAAACAACACAAACTCTTTTCTGATGATGCCAATAAACTTTTGCATCAAATTACCACAATATACAGGTTATCAACATATACTATTAACAATAAAATGTCTTGCATGCCATACCTGAGAGACACTTTAAAATCAAAGACCAAGAAAGAAATGTTCAACAAACCGCTTTGTGACTACTTGCTGCAGCTAAACTCAGAAAAAAATACTATGACATGTCAGCTTTGTATACATGTGAAATTACAATTTCAGAATGAGTGCCTTAAGGTATGTGGCAGTGATCGCAAAAAAGCTGATTAGTCTAAACGTATGAATTTGGCCTTAGCTGCTCCAATTCATGGATTACATCTGAGAAAGAAGCCATGTGAAACATTTTGTATGTTGCCAAAGAAACTTGTGGTCTCTGACTCTGACATCAGTTTGCTGTGATCTCTCAGAGCATATTCAATAACTTTTGAAAAATAGCCAAAATTTTCACTTAATGCTGAAGGGCCCAGGTCCTGCCTGTGTCATCAGAATAATCTATTTCAATGCAAGCGTATTCTTAGATTTTGGTACTTACTATTTGCACTTACTCAAAATATTACTTACAATTTACTCTTCAAAATGGCCCTATATTAGTCAAAATCTGTGAAAAGACATTCTTCCAAATATTTAATGTTCAGAAATTAACCTGAATTATATCTATTTCTTCCAATCATGTATTGAAAACAAATATTAAATACTAGGTATTTTCAGTGTTAGACCAATTCAGTCATGTGATTCCACAGATGAGACATGTTATCTGGCTATGTGTAAAATATATTTACGATATTCTAAAACATATAATCTTATTGTCAACGTTTTTAGTTTTTGATTTTGTAATAACTAAAATGATTTTTTCCATAAAGATAGACATTATTTCTTCAATTTTACAATTTCTTATGTGCCATTGCTGTAGAATGACCAACCATATGAAATCAAAATTTCATATTCCCTTGACGAAAACTTGATGAGAACTTTAGATATTTACACCTGAAATAAAACACGCATGAGATTAAAGTGGTTTGAAACTACTTTTAACATTATATACCTTGATTGTCTGAACCAGGCCCAGTTGGTACAAATGTTTGTGCAAACACATTTTGGCCTGGCACGAATGCAGGTGCGTTAACATTGAGACTTGATAATGGTTTCGTTAAGTCATTGACGGCATCGTTTCCGGAGTCCCCAGAAGCCACGTTTTCATCCCAAGCGTCTGGGATGCCGTCCTGACCGTTTTGAGAGGCCATGTGGATTTAACGAGACGAAATTATCTGTTTTCTTTACTTATCTTACACCACCGCGTGGAACACCAATCGTGACGTCACACCCTGTTCGCATGCGCTGGATGAAATCTCGCACTTTCCCGACACATTATTTCTGCATATTTCTAAATAAAAACTTATGTTACAACAATTAGAAATTTATATTTAGATGTAAATAGTACTAATATATGTTTTTACGAGTTTGAAATAAATTAATATTATTAGCTACTTTCAACAATTTGAGCGGTTACTTCCCTTGGAAGAGTATGAAACAGCTGAACTTTCAGTGTTGAAACGCGTGGATATTTTGCAGGTTGTCCTCATCCTGTAGAAAATATCAATGATGGCGGCTGGCGCGGCTGCGGCCCTGTTAGATGAATTGATGGGACGAGATCGGAATCTCGCCCCGTCAGAACAGAGAAGTGAGACACATTGGAGTGATCCCGAGGTATAATATAATACTTTTAAAAATGTTTGAAAACATTTCGTAATCTGTCTAATGCGTTGTTGCATGTCGAAAATAAGCGAGAGAGCCGTAACAACCACAATCACCTGACTTGACTACTGCAACAGAAATAAAAATGTGTCAAATAAAGTGCATTTGTTGTTATGATTGGTGATAATAAATACGTCTATTTGTACCATGTTTTCTAATGAACAAAGTGTATCGGTTTCAAGCTACCATCAACGAAAAGGGTCGCCATGGCGAACGTGTTTTAGTGATCGAAACTCGGAGAACACGTGCTTGTGTACATGGCGTGTGGCCATCCAATAATGCAATGTTTTCATTTTAATAGAGATACGAGTCATGTTTTGTCTCAAGTTGTGAATGAATATCTTGTCAGTAACCTCAATTTATACACAAGTGTTCTCTATACCCACAGAAATATCAAATGTAGCATATATGGTATCATTTTAGGCAACATTGATAAAAGCGTACTCCGACGTAGCATCAACAACATAAATATGAAAATGATGGAAGTAGATTAAGAACTTGTGACCAGTGACAAAGGTTTTTAGGATGGTAAAGTAATGTATTTTCCTTTTGTTTCATCTGTATGATAAGTACACCTATGTAATTATGTGAATTCATTGGGCTGTTATGTGGTCAGTTGTTTGAATCAAAGCATCAGCTTGTACCTTTACCTAGGTTGAAAATAAACGTCTCCTCCATTCGTTGTTTTGTGACTCCAAACCTTTCATTGTTGCACCTATATGTGATGTTAACTTCTTGGACACAACTGTTTCTCAGTGCACACTTTTACCTGTGTGTTACTCTGTGTTCAAAATTAGATAAGAAGGCCAGAAACTAAGATTTTTGGTGTGTTAGAGACACAATGATGCCTGTTTATTTGTAACATTGCTTAACCCATGCTAATTTGTAATCAAGTTAATAACAGAAATCTGTTAACATAAGTTTGAAAACTAGAACAACTTAAAAGGAAATTCAGAAGATAATGGTATTCTTATGAACCATGTTACTGGAACTCATGTTTTTTGTGGGTTGTCCAAGAATTATGGGTAGTAAGGTGAATATTGATGTTATTATGAAGATAAGAAACCAGTAGAAATAACACTTTTTCTGTCATATGACATGTTTCTATTTCACAGGTATGCAAGTATTTTTTGTGTGGATTTTGCCCACATGAGCTGTTTGTCAACACCCGCGCAGATTTGGGTATGTATTTTATGTAAAACATATTTTTGTGTTAGCTAAAACTGGTAAGAGATGAGGAAGGATAACATTGATCAATTTGATCACTTGCTTGACAACAGTGTTTGAACCTGCTCCAAAATGTCGCTCTCACAGCAATACAGAAGTTGTTCATCCATATATTGATCACTTGCTTGACAACAGCGTTTGAACCTACACCAAAACGTCGCTCTCACAGCAATACAGAAGTTGTTCATCCATATATTGATCACTTGCTTGACAACAGCGTTTGAACCTACACCAAAACGTCGCTCTCACAGCAATACAGAAGTTGTTCATCCATATATTGATCACTTGCTTGACAACAGTGTTTGAACCTACACCAAAACGTCGCTCTCACAGCAATACAGAAGTTGTTCATCCATATATTGTCATCCTTCCTCACTGCTTCAACTTCTAAATGCCTCTCAAAGAAGTCATGAATAGATGAAGTTATTTAAAAGTTGGGGTTTTGCTGTGAGCCTATTCTTATTTTTGTTGTCTGTGTTTCAGGTCCCTGTGATAAGATTCATGATGATCTTTTGCGCAAAGAGTAAGTCATGTAAAAGGCTACCTAGCCAAATGTGTATAATTATACATATTTAAATGCCATCTTATCTCTTGTGAACGAACAATAGAAAATGCCTTTATCAGTGAAGATATCACAAGAGTAAAAATGTTACAAAAAACATTGTTCCACCTTTGTGTTATTTTATTTGTAGGTTTTGCTGTATAAATGTAAAGTAATGATACTCATAGTCATAAACTAAAGTTATGCAGCAGCTCTTTGGTGTATTGCCGGACACTTTTATGCATGGAACAATTTGACCTGTCACCGCTGTGGTTTCTGGTGGGCTTACTATTTCCATTGTCAAAACAGTTTGTTGACATGTGATTGTCCAGCTATAACAAATATGACTTTTAACTGAAACAAAACATGCATACATTTCAATTTTCTGTTATATACGGTTATCTACAGTTCTATATGGCACATTATGTATCAAGTAAACGCACAGTGTAAGGAAGATAAGTGCTGATCAACCAACTGCATTGTTTTGAGTTTTCATGCAGACGCTTTAGTATGTTTTTACAATTAATACTTTCCATGCTGAATATATGGAAATATTATAACTTCTGAGGAGTCTCTTTGATAGTATACTGAACAGCCAAAGAAACGCAAGTCTGGCTTTTTGTCAAGTTTTTGAATAGAAGACAACCCAAATTATATCTAATCATTTATTCTATAGAAAACACTGTCAATGTAACAGCTAAAAGTTGCTGTTGTCATTGAATTGCAATAAGTTCAAATTGATCACAGTCCGTCAAATGGAGATACCCCTGAACGCGAAAAGTGACTAAAAGTCTCTTTAGTAGCACGTATAGCCACCTTGAGCTTGCACACAGGCCGTGCAACGTGGCCTCATTGAGTTCACTAGAGTCTGAAAGAATGCCTGATGCAACTGGTTCCGCTCAAACACCAATCTCTAATCCAATTGTGCAAGTGTGAGTGGCTGTCTACCTGCAGCAATCCTCCGTCCAATTTCGTCCCAGAATGTTCAATGGGACCCATATCCTGGGAAAGAGACGTTAATGTTGTTCTGAGCCAGATAATCCATCAACACCCTTGCTGTGTGAGGGCTGCAAACGTCGCTGGCGTTGTTGACGTGCCAAAATTGGCCCCACATATGGCCTTCGGTAGTGGATTCCAGCAGCCCGAAGACAACGCCTAATCGCATCGCTTGGCACTGCTCCCCTTGACCCAAGAACTAAGGCTGCTGTTACTGTTGCTGCTTCAGTTCGGTTCCTTAGATGAGTGACCCGGATGAACCGATCTTGCGCATGAGTTGTCACTCGTTGCCGTCCGATACGGGGACGATCAGCAGCAACCCGCTTTGCTGATGACGTTGAGGAAGTCGTGTAATGGTGGTAAGATGACAGCCCAATTGTCTAGCTACAGTGGTTGCAGTGCTATATCCGTGTAACTGTCCAATGGCCATTCCCCTCTGCTCAGTCGTTAGTCTAGGCATCGTTTGTTTGGCGTGTACACCTCCTAGCGTCAATACTGAACTGTTTTTTGACACAAACCTTTATAAAGGATACCTCAGAGTGAAATGCATGCTTTTCATCCATAACCGTCGATGCACGTGCTAAAATTATGGTTTTGCTGCACTGTTGGTGTGTTTTGTGCGAATGTTTCGTATGGACGTCAAATTGCATGACATCATCTCAGCTGGGATCATTACGTCACTTTACCATGAACGTTCCATAAACATGAACGCTTACCTTCATGAGATTCCATTTTTTCTAAACTTGCGTTTCTTTTGCTGTTCAGTATATGTTGTCATAGTTGCTGAACTTTACAAATTATACTATTTATCTTTGTACTGTGTAGTTCATACCATCAACAAACACAGAAAGAAAGCAGATCAACTATTTTGTGTATAGTGCCCGGTTAACACTGTCATATCATCAGAGGTGAAAAAACAAACTTTGTAAATGAAAATAGATGTATGATTAGATTGTGATATTGGGTTTACCAGATGCATTATTAATCCTTCCAGATATGTGAAGAGTTCACGGTTTGAGAGGATGGGTTATGAGGATGATTTCATGCGGTTCTTACAAGGTCTCATATCTGATGTGGAGAAGCGAATACGCAGAGGACATATGCGTCTTGCATTGAACAGCACACAGGGATCTGTAAGTATTCCTGATTAGTGTGTGACGTGACTAATCGTTACTTATGACTGCATGTATGTTGGTCATACTATCAACCATTTAAGGCCATTATGATATATCAAGAACGTATGTCACAAAACATCAACTCACTCTGTATCCATGTCATATATTTGTTGTTCGGTTAAGAGTATTAAGTAAATAATCTAACATACAGTTTGAATGGCCTTCTATGGTATTGACAACCATAAAGATTGAAGTGGGAAAACATGTTATTCTTGATGTACCGGTAATTTCTTAGAATAAAGAGGCTTATGTGTTGTTGTTTTTTATTTTTCAGCTTAATGGTAACTTGCCTTCTCAGAAAGAAGAAAAAATAACGATGCTTACAGAGAAAATTAATGAACTTGTCAATCAGGTAGGTACATAATTTTTGTGGTGAAAGTGTTGAACATCTATTTATTATGCAATAAATATCCCACTGACACCCTCAAAGATGCTGGGTTTTGAGGTAGCTGTGTGATCGAAAGTAACCACTGAAATCCAGGAAGGAAAATCATGGACCCTTGCCATACCTCTTTTGTATAAAACTGACTCATATGGTGATCCTTTCATCAAGATACTGTGACCAAATACATCAAGTCCCAAGATTGGCAACATTCCATATGTTTACCCCATCACAAAAGAGATTCATGTGATTGATTTAACTTGGGAACTGTAAAATATTTTCCCTTCATCTTTGCTTTCCCAGTGTTTTATATTTGTCTCCATTCTGTTAAGATAAATAACAAGTACCATTTCATTATTGTAGTTTAGATATTATAGTTGTGTCTTGGGTCACATGACAGTGCTAAAATAAGCTGTGGAAAGACAAGCTCAGAATCTCCACTGAGTATATTTTGAAATCAAATCTGTCATCACAAATTGATAAAAGACACAAAGGGAATATTCTGTTTATCATCCAAATCATTCTTCCAAATTTTTGAGTTTTTAAACCGCGGTCAAGGTAATAACCAGTGTTCTGTGTGTGAAAAGAACATCTAACCAACTTCAGAGGCAGGGGGATTGTCATTTGATTGTAACATGTCCGCTAATATCTCCCATAGAAGCAATATCCCAGAATGTGATGACAGATTAGATAACACTCTTCTTTCATTATTGACACAAGATAATCACTAGCACTGTGTTTATTTTGCTTCATTATGTCTCAAATACAACAAAGAAGGCTTGATACCGTGAGGTCCTCATCCTAGGTCTTATTCCGAGAACTTCAGACAGTGTCTCTACCAGCTAAAACGTTCTTCAGAATTAATCACTTTCGGACACTTTTACTTGAAATATATGAAGGATCACCATCTGTCATCTATTCCTAACTTACCTGGGAGAGTGATTTTGATTGCTTGTTTATGTTATTATTATTCATAAGAAATTCTGTGGAGATATTTGACTTGACTTCCCAAATGATGCTGTGGTCAGCAAATGGGTCAGTGGTATTTATCTGAGACTAATTTCAGTGTATGAAATAAGCCAAGATCCCAGCCAGACATCTGGGCTGGTAACTTCAAAATCTTACCAGCCCAGAAGAGATATAACCAGTCAGTGCCAGTGGGCATGTTATCGAATATTTGTTTCACCCGTCCATCGGGCTGGCTAGCTGTAAAATTAAACCGTCCGGCAGAAATCTAGCCCATATCGGGCGGGCGGATGGGCCTTATTTCATACACTGCTCATTTGTAGGATGAAGATGAACAGATTAAGTCAGTTCCTTTTTGTCTGTGTGGTGGGGTAGCTGTGTGTTTAATGCGTTCACTCGTCACACAGAAGGCCTGGGTTCAGTTGCCCACAACAATGTGTGAAGCCCATTTCTGGTGCTTCTTCTCTCCCCCCCCATGATATTGCTTTGATACTGATAAAAGCAATGTAAAGTCACTCATTCATTCACTTTTTGTGTGGAAGTAACAAAGTGTGGTATTCCAGGCTGAACAGCTGGGCTGTGAGGGGAAGGTGGAAGAGGCACAAGGGGTGATGAAACTCTGTGATCAGCTCAGAGAAGAAAGAAGACAGTTAGAAAATGTGAGTACTTTGCTTTAGCCCTACTACTAACCTATTAACCATTTCCTTTACCTGCGTGACTTTCAGCACATAGGTTGAGTATAATGCACAATGGAAATCATATAATTCCACAAATGTCATTTATGTACATGATATAGTCATAGGATAGTCTTATGGTTTGCAATTGACAGCAATTTGTCTATATTCTATTATCTGTACTACTGATTCTGATGTATTGTTGATTTTAAACAATAAATGTTTGGCAGTAGATGTTACAGCATGTTCAGAGCTAAATGTTTTCCTGTTGTATGAAAAGTAGAATATTGTGTAATATTATTAGTATAATATGTGTGAGATCAAAAACAGGACCCATGTATCATGAATCAAGCATGTTGTGAATCATATCAATCCAGTGAAACATGGTTTTGTTATCAATATCAAAGTTTGATTTTTTAATTTCAAATATGTAAGAATTTCTCTCTCTGTAATTTCACTCTTTTTAACTAATTTAAGTAATTAGTGATTAGATCCACATTGTGCGTGTTTCATAAAAATATCTACACTTTAATTCACTATCTTGGGATTCAATTTGTTTGAATCTATTTAGCAATTATAAACCTGTTGATTATTTTCAGCATTGGAAATTGAGCATGAAAGTCAACAGGTCTTTGGCCTAACCTAATAGTGACTATGAGATATTAATGGATTACTTACATTCACACACTTGATGAGAAAACACCCAAACCACCATGATCCACTTTAATATTGGACATTGATTTAGTTTTAAAAGCATGCTGTTTGTGTCCAAAGTCTGTATATTTTCCTTGTCAGGGGTGGATTGCTAGTGTACTCAGGTACAGTGGCACATGTAAAATCACTTGCCCTGATAATTTTTCCACTATACCGGCCATTTTCTTGTTGATTTTTAAAAAAACCCAACATAATTAACGTTGGAAAGTCAACTGGACACCGGTGATATACAAATTTGCTTGCCCAACAGAAATAACACTGGACTCGGACGCGGGCAATGGGTTATTTCCACCCCTGCTTGTTATATCAAGGAATGGTGTTCTCTAAGGACATATAACTATCGGTTAGGGGTGGGTATTGCGGAGAATTTTCATGTTGCGATATGTATTGCAATATATTGCAAGAAGTTATTTTTAAAAAAGCCCCACTACTTATGATCGAGTTAATTCTTGATTTATACAGTAAAAACGCAACAAAAGCACTATGCTTGATTAAGCTTTAATAAAAAATATTAAAAAAGACAAAATAAAAATGTAAATAATATTTGGCACAAAAGAAATAAGGAAATATCTGAAGATTTCCGAGTGTTACGAATGCATGTAACAATGCTGGTTTTGATCAGCGTATTGCAATACGTATCGTTTTCATGTCTGAACCGGTAGAAACCAGTAAACCGGTTATATTGCGCAGCCCTACTATCGGTTGGTGTTGATAGCTGACTTCACATAACACCAGTATGATTTATGTAATTTATGATGATGCATGGGTACTTCTTATTGCTTGGCAGACCTAGAAGCCTTGAAACCTATGAATATGGGGTTTAAATGTGGATTTCATTAAAGTGGTTAATGTCTGAGACCATTTTCAGGATTTCCTCCCACATTAAGTTGACACACTGCGATATAAGTTTAAATACTGTGTAAAGCAACATTAAAGTTAAACCCAACACACAGAGTTAGGATTCCAGGTTAAAACCATGCTGACCATAAGTTATGACCAAATGGATCAGTTAATCAGGTCTGGACACTTGGTTGATTGTGTGTCATCTTGACCTGATGATGTTCATCATTACTTATTATGCCAATCACTGGATTGTCTGATCCAGACTTGTTTAGTTGAAGACAACTGTGATGTTGCAGGAATATTTTTGAGTATGGCAATAAACAGCAAACAAGAAGATATCTTGATGTGCTGTGACATACAGGTATGGAGTCAGTAAATACTGTGGCTCAGTTTGCCTTTGATTCATCATGATCATGATGATGCCCCTGCAAGCCATAAGGTACCCTCCAACATGTTTTATCCCCCGCAACACACTTTGTGTAGGTATTAAAATGGACACCGTCCATGTAAATTTGTCTTTTCCGGAGCAGAACACCAAAAACGTTCAATATTTCTTCTCCAAACTAGGCACATAGATAGGTCTGGTGGTGAACTGGTGCCTTTTGGTTGTTTGGGATTTCTGAACAAAATATTTTTTGTGTTTCCATGGCAACAAGTTTGACTTTGACTGAAATTGGTGTTGGTGCTCTTTTCCAGAGCAGAACATTGAAACTGTTTATCAGTTCTTCACCAAACTTGGCACATAGATAGGTCTGGTTGTAAACTGGTGCCTTTTTGTAGTGTTGACTTTCTGAAATATGATATTTTTGCATTTCCATGGTAAAAAGTTTGACTAAGATTGAAATTCGTGGTAATGCTCTTTCTGGTGCAGAACTTTAGAACTAGTGTTTTTTCCCCAAAAAATTGGCACCTCGATGGGCCTGGGGGTGAACTGTTTTGGGATAGTTTGGGATTTCTGAATGAGATAATTGTTTCATTTCCATTGCAACATTTTTTACTTTGACTGAAATTTGTGATAGTGCTCTTTTCCGGAGCAGAACATTGAAACCGTTTATTACTTCTTCACCAAACTTGGCACATAGATAGGTCTGGTTGTAAACTGGTGCCACTTCCACTCTCCTTCCACTTTGTGGGTATTCAAGAAACTAATGCATCACTCTATCAGATGGACTTGGTAAAATGTATTCATGAAGAGTATATTACCATTACGATTGATGACTTTGTCTTCTTGTTTTATATAGTATTTCCCTCAAGTTAAAATGTTAAGCATTATTAACACTTGGGTTGTTGGAGGGACTGCTTGATGTTCATGCTAACACACAAAATTGATGTCAGTTGATTTGTCAGGTATCAACCTGTGAATTCTGTAACTGCTTCCCTGTGAAATGTTAGATTGACAGTAGATATCTATATCCTTTGCTTACTGAGCCTTGATTAAGATTAGAATTGAGTAGTTTCAAATGCGCATCAGAGACTGACTTTTGTCAGAGGATTTACTAAAACTATATTGAAAGTAAGTGCATACTCCTGTTTAGATGATAGTTGCATTCTTGACTGATGCTGTCAGAGGATTGTTATTAGTAATGCTCATCAACCAATGTTTTATTTGGTCTTGCCACCTTACTTGTAGGATGTTGAAAGCAACAGGATGAACCTTTCAGCTGTCAATGATTATGTTCAGTTTGTTTCAGGAACTAAAGTCTTTAGAAATAAGTGTAGATAATATTGGTCACTTTAATACAGACTTTCTTTTTGCCTTGGTATTTTGCACATATATCATGATTGATGGAAGAGTGTAGTGAAAACAAAACCATGGTAGGTAAATGATGCAATTTACTGTAGGTCTATACTTCAATGCATTTCCCTACAAATGTAGGACACGTACACACATATTGAAAAGCATAAGATCTTGGCCAGTGGTAATGCAGTGTAGCTTCTTTGACTTTGTGGATATTCTTGGTTCTGGGAGGTTTTTGTGTTTTTGCTTGTTCTTTGCCTTACAGAAAGTTGCATGATTTCGGGGGAAAAAAACAGGTAGAATTTGAAGGAAATTGAATTTAGAGAAAAAGAAGTGTTTTTCACCAAGACAGCACTGATGATGGCTCCACAGCACAAATGCTCCATCCTTTTGAAAAGAGCTTCTTGAGACAAGGGTGTTGTATTTTCACAGAATCCTAATGCAGAGCTGCCTCAGCTCAAACAGATGGAGGTGTGTGACACATGTGGGGCATTCCTCATTGTGGGCGACATGCCACAGCGCCTGGATGAACATCTGCTGGGGAAGCAGCACGCAGGATACGCACAGGTCCGAGCCACGGTTGACAAGATTAAGGTAAGGGAAGAGCCAGACAGGGCCTAATTGTGTGTCCTTTCATCTTGTAGAACGAGACGGGTGCGTATTACACTGATCCTGAGAAGACCCTGGAAGTGTGTGGATGTTGCTCTGCTTTGTTAGTTGTTGGGGATGCCCAGCAGCGCATCGATGAACACTTAATGGGGAAACAACATATGGGGTATGCCAGAATCCGTGCCTTTTTAGAAGAACACAAACAGGTATGCTTTGGCAGACATTGTCTTTCGGTTCTTTCCTTCTTCTTTTTTTTTTTCTCACAAAATTTCAAAGACTTGTTCTGAGAAGTTTTCTGTCTGGTGTAAATGAAATCAGAATAAATGTAATATTAATATAATGCTTCTGTACCTGGCATCCCCATATTATAAATAATGCCCTTTGTATTTTGAGCTTTGTTCAGTTGTAGCATGTTGGATATTCAATATGGAGATATTTCACTTTCAGAAAAAAATACAAGCAGACGTGGATGAAAGAGAAGCCAAAGAAGCTAAACTGGCACAGGAACGAGAAGAAAGAGAAAAAGAGAGGGAAAAAGAAAGAGAAGATAGACGTAAGAAAGAAAAAGAGAAAGAAGATGAAAAAAAGAGGGAGAGGGAAAAGGAACGAGAAAAAAGGAGGAAACGTAGCAGATCTCGTAGTAGACGATCACGAAGTAGAGACAGGAGATCACGTAGCCGTGACCGAAGGAGAAGCTCAAGTCGAGACAGGTAAACACTCTACAAGTGTTGGTAAACATAACATGGGAAGTTGATGAACTTGTAATTCACTTGCTTTATTGTTTTATTTATTCTTAATAATTTGAAATGACTGCTAAATTCAGAACAAATGTTCTTTACTCTTTCAGAAAACGAAGATCTCGCAGTCGTAGCCGACATCGTACAGGTCTCGAAGTCGAGACCGTCATAAGTCTAGCCGGCACCGGTCAAGATCAAGAAGTAGAGGTCGCAGGTCAAGAAGCAGAGATCGAAGATCAAGGAGTAGAGGACGCAGATCACGTAGCAGGGATCGAAGGTCACGTAGCAGAGGAAAAAGTCGACGGTCACGAAGTAGAGATAGACGTTCTCGCAGTAGAGACAAGAGCTCAAGGAAACGCTCAAGAAGCCGAGACAAAAACCGTAAGAGTAGAGAAAAAGGTAGGAGTACTACCTCCTGTACTTCGGTAAATGAGTATTTTTTCTGAAGTACACTAGTGGTTTCCTTGTGTAACTTTATTTCACGTAGAATCACATATGATCAGCACAAGGGGAAAAGAAATATATCCTGAATATAAAAAGTGCACAATAAAGATTTGTCTCTGAATGACAGAATAGATGCCTTGGCTAAAGTCAGATCATGTTTCACAAATTGAAATATTTGTATATTTTGACTCCTTTGCAAATCTTTCACCTTTCTCCTCTATATTGGAATTTGAAATATCACATGTTGGGTCTCCCTCTGGAGATTCCAGGTAAAGTTGAACCTAAGTTTTGTTACATGTTTAAGGGATCAAGTTGTTGTGACCTAAGCGATATAGTATGACCAGAAATTATTGAGAATTTTAGGAATATGTTTAATTGGATTTCTAGTATAAACAACCTTGACCAGCTATCAAGTGCTTGGTTTCATTCAAGAGAGACAACTCTGTTAATCCTTTTTCATTAGTTTGTGAAGAGTTATCCCCCTTTGTTCACTTGCTAGCAGACGACATTTTCAATGATCCTCAGTATGGATGATTTAGAGAAGGGGAAGTTGATTTTAGAGTATTATAACAAGGACATCAGATCAGCTAAAGAGATTTCAAGTAGAACAGGCATCCCTTTGTCCACTGTTTATCGTGTTTTGAAAAATATTGCAAATGGATATGGCATTGAGCACCAGGGAGGTGCAGGTAGGCCCAGAAAATTGACTGTCGGTGACGGGAGGCTGCTTGGTATTCTTGTTTCTAAAAACAAACGAAGGAGTTTAGAAAACTTAAGGCTGGATATTATTGATAGAGGAACTGTGGCTGTCTGTAAGGAGACAATTAGAACTGAGCTGCATGCAATGGGTTGGCAGAAAAGTCGAGGAATTCCATCACCAATCATTAAACCTGAACAAAAGGAGCGAACTGGTGCTTACAGCATAGAAATTTTAACTGGGACAATGTGATTTTCTCAGAATAAAGTTCTGTGTGGCTGTTTCCTAATACACTGAAATTCTGGACCAAACAAACTGAAAAACTGTGCCCAAAGTACTGTCCGAAATTTAACGTGTGGGGTGGCATATGTGTGTTAGGGGCAACGCCCCTCTGTGTATTTGAAGGGAATATGAACAGTGAGCAGAACACAGATATTCTCAAGAGACATTTACTTCCATCTGCTCACGTGTTCTATGGACATTTTTGGATTTTCCAGCAGGCCAACGACCCAAAACATCGTTCAAAGCATTCACAGGCCTGGTTTCGGACCCAAAATATGACATTATTAGATTGGCCAAGCTATAGCCCTGACCTTAATCCAATAGAAAATGTTTGGGGACTTATGAAAGAAAGGGTCAATAAGAAAAATCTGACAAATATTGCTGAAATGAAAGAAGAGGTGGTCTGATATTGGGACAGCATGGACCACGACTTTCTAACTTCTTTGATCAGTAGTATGCCCTGCCACATTGAAGCCTGCATTGCTGCCCATGGTGACTTGACAAAATACTAACTGTTCACCTGTCTTTGAATCTGGAGTTATGTTCTGCTAATATTCACATTTAATATGTGAGTAATGAGTGAAAAAAAATAAAATACAATCTTTAAATTCTCAATAATTTCTGGTTGTACTGTAATGTAGTTGCAGTTAGCCTAAAATTATTCCACTTTGTCGTCCCCCAAATTATAACTTGTCATAAATTTTTCACTAAGTATTTACATCCATAAAACATCAGAGCCAGATTGTACCAACAAATGAGAGCCAGTTTAATCCACTTAGTGTTACAGTGTCTATTACTCAATGATACAAGGTGTGTGGTTGGTTATGACTCAAGTTGTCTGTAGGATTTATCTTTACATGTGCAGACTTTCAACTGGAACTAATTGCACCTATATCAATGTTATTGCCCATCCTTGTCCACATTTCACATTTTTTTAAGAAAATGTGAGCGGAAACCCACACAGCTAACAGTACTTTTTAAAAGCTTTTTTACACCACTGATAACTCTGAAACATTTTTACTGGCGTAACCACAGGCTTGTAACGACAAAAAACAAACTGGCATCAAGGTAGACAATGTCAGAGACAGTATATATACCTAGATGCCAGTATTTTTGTGTTACAAGTCCCAGTAGGCATAACTAAATGGCAAACTGGGACTTTCTCTCACTGGCTTGTGTGGACCAGTCTTCATTTCTTCCTGCTTGATATGGCTTGAC
Organism: Haliotis rubra; assembly: GCF_003918875.1. Classification (NCBI taxonomy): domain Eukaryota; kingdom Metazoa; phylum Mollusca; class Gastropoda; order Lepetellida; family Haliotidae; genus Haliotis; species Haliotis rubra. The sequence goes on along the minus strand of NW_025766961.1, from coordinate 331,485 downwards.
AGTTAACAGTTACTCATGCACCCCAGTCTTATGAGTTGGCTGACCGATTACCCTTATCTCTTTCCCCCAGGGAAGAAGAGTGAAGAGAAGGATTACAACGGGAGGCAGTCCACAGAGAAAGACAAGGAGGAAGTGGGGGAGAAGGTAATCGAAAAAGACACTAACACCAAGATCAGTGAAACCAAAACACCGAGTGAAAATGACAAGACAGAGGAGATGCACATGGAGCAGGAGACAAAAGCACCAGCAGCCAATGAATCAGAAGGTGACTCAAAATATGATGCTTGAGGTACCTTGAAGACATTACAGGTAAGTGAAAACAATGACGGCACACCTTGCTGCTGTTAGTGTAAACGCCTTTCACTTTCCAGCTCAACAGGTGAGTGAACATTTAACATAACCTCTCCTTCTATGGAGCCTGCTGAAATTTGTACTGTTAAAGAGGATCTTTTGATTCATTAGTATGGAACTATTTGATATTCTGTCATTTGGGAAAATACTGAAGATGGTCATTTTAGCAGGTTTCATTTGAGGTGATATCTTGTGTGCATATGCCTTCACTTCAGAAACTGTATTATTTATTTCTTACATTATCTAGTTTGAATATGCATATCGAATGTGTGAGGCTGCTAACATAAGATTTTACCTCAAGAATAAGACGGAGAGCTTGTGAATGTAAAACACAAAAGATATTTTCTGGTTTGTATGAAATATTTCCTATTTTTTCTTCCTTCCAGTAATGGTAGTGGTTGGATGGCATAAAGCAGGTATCTCTGTTATTTAATAAATTTTGACTATGTTTGTAGGGCAATGGTATACATAATATCCTGCTTTTCTTCCAACCATTCTTTTCATCAACCAGAAAATATTTGATGTTGATTTCTTTGAAATCCAATATTTTTTATGAAAATAAAACTCACAATCTCTTCAGTTATTAAAAATATTCTAAATTGGAAAGACTTTTTTTTATCAATTAAATTTTATTTCTAATAATGTAAGTTGTTGAAGTATTTTGAAATGTAATTCGCATGAAGTAGACAAAGTTTGCTTTAATGGAACACCTAAGATGGAGCACCTGCTACTCTTGTAGCATCAACTATGTAGTGTTAATGCCTCTCTCGCCCCAAGTGATGCCACTAGCATAAGACGATGTAGCGAGAGCCTGTCAGATGAAGGAACCACATCACCGCTGTTCATTTCACAATTACGGAATAACAAAGTTATATCTCACCAGGTATTTCATGTGGTGACAGATCAATATTTAGAGCAATTTGCCTTTGATAACAACTTGTGACACTTTGTGGTGGTTCTCAGAGCTAAATTTGAAAAAAAGCAAAGTTGTTATCATAGGCAATAATGTCAATGCATGTTCCTGTTTTGAGTTGAAGTATTGGGTAATGCATTCCACATTTTGTAGTCACTGCTATCAATGTTTCACTCCGGGAAGGGGTCATTTCATAATATGGAGGTCGAGAAAGCAAGCAAACAGTTTTCTGTGCAGTGCCAATATTTATATTTTTTGCAATAAATCACAATCATGCTAAACTACAGAAAAAGGTTTCTAATTAGAATAAAATTTAATGTTTATTCTACAGTATTTTTTTCCTTTTGGCAGTGAAGTAATTAAAGTAATGTATTATTTCTTACCTTAAGACTCAAAACATGTTTTGCCTTCACAGATCTCTGTTCTAAGAATATTATGTATTTGGCCCATTAAAAATAGGCTTAAAATGATAATTTATCATAGTACCCTTGATCCATTTCAAATTTAGGAATTCAAAATTCTACAGCAATATGTGGCTAGGTTGACATAAGGGAGCCTAAAATACCAAGTAATGTGTGACTGGTTTAAATATAAGGTTTCTGTTGCACTCAAGCCAAGATGGGAGAAATGAGGAGAGTCTGTGCTCATCCTCCATGAGAATAGCCATGGGACATCGGAGCTGCGCTTTCATCTCTCGTCTTATTACGTTCAGAGAGGTGGGTCGTATCTACACTGATTGTACTCTATCACAAGCTGTTATTTAGGCAGTAGTAAACCCACAAACAGTTGTGAACCGGTTTTCATTTTGTTGTTTTGTCTGGTTGTCTTTGCAGCTTGCTCCAAGGTGCCTGCGGAGGACAAAGTATTTCCAGAATTGCGGAACAACCGAAAACAGAAAGATTGTACTGGTTACATCTGTTTACAACTTAAATTTGGATTATATGTAATTGGGATTTCAAAGGTTAGATCTTTTCTGTCGATAAGTAGATTGTCCTCGTCTCCATAATTCATTTTATTGCCATTTTTTTCCACTGTAGAGATTCATTTCTTGTACATTTTGTAAGTTTTTAAACTTAAAGCCCACCATTGCAGGTTCTGGATCAGGCTACTGCATAAAGGATATATTGTTTGCTGTCCATAAATAAATTTGCTGAAGTATGACGTATGAGTGGTTTGTTTTCTCTGGACATGTTTGTCATTGTGACTGACATAATGGGGATCAGAAACGGTTTTGGATTCTTGTGCAAGGTGCACCTGTTCATGCTTGGATACAGTAGTTTTTGAAAGAATGTTTTTGGCAGTATAAGAGCTTTGCCCAGGTGTTCTCTGTAATCAATTATGGATCAAATAAACCAATCCATGTCATCTGACAGAAGCAGCCAGGTCACATGAGCAAATGTTTTTAACTGCTTCTTCCTTTGAATAGGCAGGAACTGCATTACTTCAGGATTTCCCCCCACATGAAGCAGATAGCTCATGATAAAACAGAAATACAGTTCAAATTAGTATGAAACCAAACTCATTTACCTAATCATTTTTGTCAGCTCTTAAGACTTGGCACACTTCTACCCTTAAAAATCATCTCTTCAGATGAAACAATCTACTGGCAAACAAGGATAAGTTGAGCACCGACCTGACAATTTTCCTGTAGTAGCATGTATGAGTGCAGCCCACTGGCGCTTGCCATTGTTAGCGAAGGAGCCCCAGGTTGTCCACGTTTAAGTGTAGTGTGACTTGCTACACTGACGTGAGAGTCTTGTCAGCAAGGCGTGTGCAGCTACTCGTGAAATCATTGTGCAATGCACATGCACAAGTCTACATCTGCTCTACCTTTCACAAACCAAATGGGTCTGCTCATTGCCATGCGCTGCCTACTTCTCGTAAACACGTTCTCTGCACTGCTGTAACTTCTATTTGTTTGTCAGTAGATGCAGATGGAAGCCATTCTGATCAATACTTTTGATAGTCATACAAGTGAGTGAGTTGAGTTTTACACCGCACTCAGCAATATTCAAGCTATATGGCGGCGGTCTGTAAATAATTGAATCTGGACCAGACAATCCAGTGATCAACAGCATGAGCATCGATCTACACAATTGGGATACAATGACATGTCAACCAAGTGAGCGAGTCTGACCACCCAATCCTGTTAGTCGCCTCTTACGACAAGCATGGGTTACTGAAGATCAGTTCTAACCCTGATCTTCATGGGTCGGTAGTCATACAAACCAAATGTATGAGGTTTTGCACCTGATACAGAAGGATTACATCAGAGTTGTCTTAATGATGGATCCTGGACAACATGAACAAGAGGCTGACAGTGGAAGTGAATCTCCCAAGCCAGGTTACATATTGCATGAGGGCATAGGTGGACTGGGATGCCACAATTCACTGTGCAGAGTTCTGTCCCCTGGGCTGGCCAGAAACTGGCCACATTGTAGGTTCAAATTCCAGTGTGCCTGATTTAATGTCTGGGTTTGTCTGCACCATATACTGTTGCTCATGGATTTGAGTAAATTGGTTAATGTCTTAGACCTGCATAACTAAGGGCATTCCTGAAACATTTAGATAACATGACAACTTGACCACTGATCAAAGCAGAGTCCAATACAACTCCCTCAGTATTATATGAAAATAACTACCTGAACACCTGATACTTATTTTAACTAATTCTTTCAAAAGCTTCATCAAAAGTTCATGTAATAATAATTCCACATGTAAATGTTGATGCTTACCAGTAAATGATTTTTTTCTGATTAGACAGCTGTGGACACTATTTGATTTTGAAACCAAGGCAATGCTTGAACTTTTCAGGGATTTCACATGTGGTTTGTTTATTACCCTGGGAATTCATTTTGACATACTGATCAACTTTGTCAAGATCACCTTCGAGGGGAAATCTTTGCTTAAAGGTCACATGCAACGTAAAACACAACTTTGCAGATTCTGATACCTTTCGGTATGGACTTACCGAAACAATTCGTCAAAAATGTAATTTTCTGAGTAAAATTGATATTTTATACTTATCCTGACTCATGTATTATTACTCACTCTCTCCTCATGAGTCAGGATAAGGAAAAATATGTAATTTTCTGAGTAAAATTGATATTTTATACTTATCCTGACTCATGTATTATTACATGAGTCAGGATAAGGGAAAATATGCAAATTCAACTTATAAAGTTGAAAAATAACGCTGATGAAAAACCCGCGAAATCGGAGTTCAAACGATTCACTAATTTTCCCCGACTTTTCGGGAAAACTGGTTTCAACAGCTGGGCTGTGCTCATAGCACGTCGCCAGTGAAATAGGTTCAGCAGCATCTTGGAAGCGGGTTGTCCGGTGAATACTCGGTGAAGGCTTTGGTGTGAGCTATTTTTCTAATGTTTTGTTGATATTTCACAGGCGCAAGCTTTTTATATGTTATGACAGTACATTAACTGTTTATATAATTTCATTTGTCTATTTCACCACACGTTCTTCTTACCCGAGTCACTTCTCAGTTCGATACTTAAAAGCAATGTCATTATTTAGCGTTGACAGAATTTCTAACTGTGATATAGATATGTCGTTGTCACAGACAAAACTCAATGTCTTGTTTTATTGACACCTGTGTGTCTGCCTGCCTGTCTGCTAATGGCAATATTCAATACACAGCTGCTATACTGACCACATGCAATTTGAACTTAACACCAATCAGGCTATACACCATAAACAAAATGCATTGATTTATGGCCCGAGTTCGGTCTCTGTCACATTATGTAATTACACAGACAGGCAGGTGTGATACTTGAACACATGACATGTTATGATGTCTGTTGATTGCAACATGTTATACACAAAAAATGAGCATGTATTTACAAAACCCAACATCTCTATATATACACACACAATGAGCCGTGAGGGCATCTGCAAATGAACCAGCCGTTACACTTGAGTGCACACCCACCTGCTCTGACTGGGTTCGGTGTCCCGGCTGCTTCGTCGTCTTGGGAAGTAAACCCAAGTACACAATATTGCACTTTTGACTTGCGATTGTACGCTTATAATTTTGTTTATATGTTTTTTCATAACCAGCAATGTATATTATATGTCATGAATAAGTGATAATTGTGTTTTAATTATGTTTGATTTTTTGGTTGCATGTGACCTTTAATCAGAACAGACCTACCAAAGAAAATCATGAGAGAGCAGCTAAATGATGGAATATATACACACTTTGAACAGTCATATGAACACACATTTCAAACTCACTAACAGCTCCCTTCCTATGATCAATTTTGGACCAGGGGAATACATGACTTTCAACATGCCTTCAGGTAAGGAGCAGAGCCTAAACCATTACCGTTTGATAGCATCTCACAACCGGTAATAGAATTATAAATGTCATTAAGCATTCAGCTCATGTATCATAGGAACAAAATCAGTGCAAGAGTCAGTCTGCCTTATCATTATGCAATATATGTTATTGGCAGCAAGACTAAAAACTACTGTATTATTTTGCAAATTACAACTGAAACACATATACCATAAATAAAAAAAAAGTTTATGATTGTAATAACAATACCTTGAATACAAAATCAGATTCATGGAAATATTAACTGACAATAGATCATTTCATTTTGCTTGTTTCGAGAGACCAAGACTTCAAATAGTCCAAATAGGCACAAAGTGTTCTTTTTCGATTTTGACAATTATGTAAATGTTCAAATTGTTCAAGCCACTTCACATGTCCATCTAGTACAGAGTGAACAGTCCCTTGATGAAGCTGAAGACACTGCAGCAGCATGCTGTCTCAAATGACTGTGGCTGACTTGGTTCTTCCAGGTGGCTCACATCAATCAGGACACAGGATTCTGTGTTTACAGGCTGTACTGTAAATGGTGATGTGGGATCTCCTAAGTCTATCTCAGGGATGTCCTGCCTCAAGTTCATTGTGGAAGGTACTGCATACAGTTCTGTGGGATCTCCCAAATCTACCTCAGGGATGTCCTGCTCCAAGTTCATAGAGAAACTACACAGTGACCGAAGGGCAGGGTTAGGGATAGGGGTCTGGGTGATGGGTGGGGAATCAACTTCAGCAGTTGACAGCTTTGAGAGAAAGAAAAGGCAGTGTAATAAGACGGAAGATGTGTGAATATAATTCTGTCCTATTTTTCCTAAAAGTACATGTCCAAGTTGTCTTTTGCTTCTAATCAGTCATCTTGACTTAATGTTTGCTTATATTAATAAGTATAAATCTATAGTAATGGTTTTACACCCAAATGGGGACAAAAAACTCCAAATCACAACCGTCTGTTTTAAATCATAGGGTAAAAGTCAAGGAAAGCTCCCTTCATGACCTACTGGGAGAGGGACAGGATGGTCGGAGGGGCAGGCAGCAATGGTAGGATGCTGAGACTTTCTCAACTCTTCCCGAGCTGCCGAGGGAAATGATGCATTAATCTATGTAAAACGTATTCAAATTGATGACAGATGGTGAAATGGATCTATGAAATATGAATTGACATATCATGGGACCCTCTTTTAATCCACTGATATACCTCACACATTCAGGTGTTGTTGCTAAATGTTCTTTCTTTGAAAATGAAACAAAATGGTCCTTATGTATGTTATATGGTTCCCATCAAGATTTGTAACTTAGTCTCATGAAGTTCCTGTTCGGTAACTAAAAAGGATTGTTGATTGAACGCCATAGGCAGTCATACATATTATGTTCATTATGCCGAGTACCAAAACCAAATTGGGCTTAAAAGACCTAAATAATGTACCTTGATGGTAAACACTTGCAACGCTCGTGAACATGGTGCAAAGTTCGCCACAAGTGTGAATCAAATCGCAAAATGACAGCAGATACTTGGAGTTTGCCAAACAGATGCTAAACAACAATGGCGTCGTTTGCAGACAACAGTCACCATGGAGATGTTCTCGCGAGATTCCGTCGTCTTTTTAGTGAACTGGAACTGGGGTCGTGTTGCACGAACATCGTTATCCAGTCGGTCTCGTTGGACGAGGGCGGTTCATGCCACAAAACAGCGAGTATGGAGTTACGCCTCTTTTAGCAATGTTCCCGCAACACCAGAAATGGGCTTCTCATATTGTACCGATGTGTGGAAACGAACCCGGGTCTTTAGCGTGACGAGCGGACGCTTTAACCACTACAGGCTACTCCACCGCCCCGCACAATTCTAGACCCGACGGAGACGCAAGACTGGGTCTTTTTTTGGACAAAAGATGAATACTTGCATTGGCGGTGTGTGTGTGTGTGTGTGTGTTTTCGAACCCTCTGAACCCCCCCTTTTCAAAATTCCTGGATCCGCCCATGACTTGTCGTGTTGGGGTTATCATTCACCTCATTTGGTCAAGTCAAAATGGTATATGAAGCATGTCTTCGATGGAAAATCTGGGACAACTGGAAAATGGTAGTGACACATGTCCCTATATGTTATTACATATAAAACAAACACTGTTCCAGTTTGGGCCTAATCTGTCACAGGACTGTTTTTCAGTAGAAAAGGTCATTGATACTGTTACATCATCCTGGTTCCCGGGCCTCTCATTAGTTAATATAGAAACTCATGAGAGGCACGGGAACCAGGATGACTGTTAAATATATTAGAAACATGACGGCGATGTAGTATGTGACACGTCAATGAATTGTACATCAATTTTGAGACATACCAAGTATCTCACAACTTGAAGTTAACCAGTATTCAACTTGGATGGGGGGTGTAGTACGTGTTTGAAGCATTGCGGTCTATGTTCGAAGCCGAAACTATGTTAGGATTAAGTAGCAAATGAGTTAGTCCTATAATAACTACAACTCATTTCTACTAAATCCAATTTTGTTATGTAAGCTGCGTAAATTACGCAAATATTTATGCGAAAACTCAATTCTCATTAAGTTTATTCCGTTCAAGTACGCTTGAATTTTGTAAATACTCAATACATTTGATCTTACATGCGTACACACAAAACTGTCAAATCTTAGCTTGCCTACCGGTGGATAGTGAGTGAGTTGAGTCTTACGCCTCACTCAGCTATATGGCGGCGGTCTGTAAATAATCGAGTCTGGGCCAGACAATCCAGGGATTAACAGCATGAACATCAATCTACGCAACTGGGATACGATGACATGTGTCCACCCAGTCAGCGAGCCTGACCACTCGATCCCGTTAGTTGATTCTTACGACAAGCATGGGTTACTGAAGATCAATTCTAACCCTGACCTTCTTTCTTATAGTTTCTCATATTCCAGATCACATTTAGATAACAAACACTTAAACCAACATTTAAACTTTATTATATTATATATTATTTACAATTATTGTAAAATGGCAAAATACCCAACTGCGTTTGAGTGAGGTGGGAACAATTTATTTGGTTACTCAGAGGAAACTTAGGATACCCACTTGAGATTAACACAAGCGAGTACTTACTCAATGACCCATAACTATATCTATAGCTCTGTACAAAACTACACGTATATATAGATCATTTAATGGATACCATATTTACACAAACACAGTTCCCTTGTTTCAAACAAACAAATATTTTCCCACACTGGAATTGAGCACCGTGCCGGATCCTCGGCTACCCAAGATTTTGTATCTATATTCAACTATAAAACAGACTCATTTTGTAATGACAGCTTTGTCTGGAAGTTACAACACTATCTCCATTATTACGCGTTACGTGGACGATCGTGTGCGGCTTCGTGCCATTCGCTCGACACGATCTTAAAACGATGCCATGGTACGTAGTGAATAGTTACAGGGGTTTTATGAGAATAGAATGGAAATGTGTAACTCTCTGGAAAATCGAGGGTGCCAGTTCCCGGTTTTGAGACAGAGGGTCGCATAGTACGTTTAGTAATCAATCAATACGTTAGTTAGTAGGGAGAGACTTGGTTCAGTCAGTGCGAGTCATGCTTCAGTTAGGTTTTGCTATTAGAGCAAGAGTGGTGACATTGCAATACGTGCTTGGAAAATGCTTTTTGGCTTCAATATCAATATGATGAATTTGACACAAGATAAAAGCACATATATGATACATGTACGACTCTACCTAGTTGGATATTAAAGCACAGATGAAAAAATGCACTTGAGGGGTGACTTCACAGGAGGAAATTTGACGTTTTAACATTTGTAAATATTCTAAGTACAAACTGTAGTTTTGAAATACAGACTATAATTATCCATATAGCCTCAACTAATAAATTTACATAAATGATTGTAAAAAGTTGTTGTTTTTTTTAACATCTACATGTGAAAAAGATGGAACTCTTGTAGTAGTTATATCCAAGATAATTACGTAAAATAGTCTTAATTCAAATCGCATAGATAATCTTGTTCACCCATAGATGTTTCACTTCGTGTATGAGCATTGAACTGGCAACATGCAACTTGATATCTCTGCAGAACAATTAATTTCAAATATATTTCAGTATTTCATACTGAAGAAACAACGGGGGAAACCTCTCGTCAGCTATGACAGGGTTTACTATGTGTAAAGCCCTTAATTTGACATATAGTCAGGTTTACCAAGTTGTAACAAATCCGTTACCTCAGGGGTCGTGTCAAAATCAAAACCAGGAAGGAAACACAAACTGGATAGCTTTGATAAGGGTGTTATACGCCGTGCAATTTATAAACTGTTTGAACGCAAAATCCCACTGACGTGTGCTAAAATACAAGGTGAGATCAAAGATACAATAAATGTCCTGTTGTAATTCCGCTAGAGTCTGTTTACAGTTTACAGTTTACATGACCATCTATGGTGGTTTATTTCAGAAAAGTAATATAGGCCATAGGCCCAGGTTACACTTTGAGAATTACAGAGTGAGAAAATATGTTATAATGAGGACTGTCTCAGTAACATAGCTTGATATATATATATGCCGATAAATGTTTTAAGATGCTTGCATTTGATGATTGCAGAAGCGTATTAAATTTTTGGATTGTTGGATATTCATAAAAGTGTAAAGGTATATACAGTCGCCGCAATACTTGATATTTATTACAAATAAGTAAGAAGTGATATTCATCTTCTATATATGGCAATTTACAGATATTACATAATCTGTCATTTCTAGCCTCACCAATATACCTGCCAGTTTCTATTCGTAGTTTATGAGACCCCGATCTAAACTGAGCAAGCGCACGTCTATGTTTAAAATAGCTAACTATGAAGATATAAGATTCAACACCGAACATAGGTTTAAACAACGTGTATCCAAATGTTTTTGTGCCTTTTATTAGTGCAGAATGCCAGTCCTGTTGATACGAAACTTTGAGTCTACCAAGAAATTCATTTAAAAATAGCGTTTCACTTCGAACCATCTGTTCTTGCCAAACAAATCCAAATCCATAGACTTCTAATATATGCTTTATCCTAGATGCCCAGCTCCTGCAACCATTACTTTACATATCGCTCATTTGACATTTTCAATATTTTACACCAATATTTGATAGACCTGTTGATGGTATAAATATACAATGGATATCTTCCACATTCGCCTCGCACAACATGCGCTGAAACAGAGGATTTAATTCCTAGAAATCGTTTACAAGCTGCTACATGTATAACTTCTATTTTATTAACAACATTCAGTCCCCATATTTCTGCACCGTTTAATAAAATTGGACAAACTTTGGTGTCGAAAATCTTAAAGAATAAGTGAAAAGGTAATGGCTGGTTTGACCTCATATCGCCTACACCACTATTTCGCCTACAGCTTATATAAACATCCTGTCAAATCCCATCTACCCTGTTCAGGGAATGGAATGGCCCTATTCCACTGTAGTTTCATCGAATGCAACTAAATGGGAGAGAAGACTATTGAGAAGTTACTATTGATACATGATTTGTTTTAAGTATACAGTGAAGGATATTAGTGAAGGGGTTATGCTTACCCCTGGGTGAGATAATCCCATTGTTTTGATTAAATTAATACTTCAAAAGATTTATCTTATAAAAGTAAAAAGATTATAATTAGGTCTGTTGTGGTTGCAATGAGGGGTCATCTCAACATAATTTTCTCAAAGTATATATACATGCCACTGATCTTTAGTCGGTATCAAAATGGCAAATCTCCAGAGAGCTGAGTTCGTGACTTCACAGAGAGGTGGACAGCAGTTACTGTATGCAGGCTACCGGTACAGGCTCAATGTCAAGCGACAGGTTGCTACACACTGGAAGTGTGTCCTCACAGGATGCAATGGTCGCAGCAGCACCATCGGAGACCACGTAGTGTCCTCCACTATTCACAGCCACCCACCCTTTGAGAATGGAGAACACATCCGACTCGTCGCCCGTGTAAAGAGCGTGTAAAGACTGACATCTCACCGGTGCTGCAGATCTACAACAACGAGCTCGACCTCCTTGATGAAGATGATGCCGCAACTGCACCCACGTACTCTAATATTCAGGCCGCACTGTACAGACACAGAGCCAAGTCCATCCCACCACTGCCTGAGAGCAGGGCTGGCGTCACTCTAGAAGGAATATGGACCCAGACCGATGATGGCCGAGAGTTCCTCTGTGTAGACGACGGTGAAGATGACAGACTTTTGCTGTTTGCTACAACCGAGATGCTGGAATTATTGAGCGACGCTGACATTCTCTTTATGGATGGTACATTCTTTGTGTGTCCTAACCTGTGGCTACAAGTGTACATCATTCATTGTCTGGTGAATGGTAAAATGTTTCCTGTCGCTTTTGCGTTGCTTCCCAACAAGACCAAGCGGACGTATGTTAGGCTTTTCACTTTGCTGAAGGATATTGTTGTGAGACGACTTGGCATCGAACTTTCACCAGAAATATTCCAGATCGACTATGAAGCAGCAGTTATCAGTGCTATTAGTGAAGTCTTCCCCGACAGTTCCGTCCGAGGTTGCCTATTCCATTATTCTCAAGCTTTGTGGCGTCAAGTTTTGGAGAGGGGGACTGTCTCGCGACTACATGAACAACCCAGCAGTCCAAGCCCACGTTCGACGAGCAGCTGCTTTGCCACTCCTTCCCCTGAACCAGGTCCAAGATGCTTGGTTTGAAGTCATCGAGCAGTCTCCCGACGGCGACAGAGTAGCAGCCTTCAACGACTACGTCACCAGCACCTGGGTTGAAGATGATGCCAAGTTCCCAGCACACATCTGGAACCAGCACGAAAACACAGGCCCGCGCTCAAACAACCATCTTGAGGGATTCCACTCTGGCTTGAAGAAACGCATACCCCGATCACACCCCAACATCTACCAATTCGTAAAGGAGCTCAAGAAGATCGAGAAGGCAGACAGGCGCACAAGACGACAGTTTGGACTTGGAGGAGCAAGGAGACCACGAGCACGTGTAGACCGTGATCGAGATCAGAGGATCGAGAGACTCAAGGTGCAGCTTTCCACCGGTGTGAAGTCTGTGATGCAGTTCCTTGATGCTGTTGGCCACATCCTCAAGCTAAACTGAGAACTCAATTCAATCAAACTCATAACTCTGTGTGCTCCTGATGACAATGAAGTGCTTTATTTATTTTAATTTAAAATCAAAGTTATTAATGTATTAAAGTAATGTGAATCACATACATTTGTTTGTTTTCTTATCCCTTAGGCTGGTCCATTATTCCATGGGTAACATAGGCAGGAAATGGTGTGCAATGGTGCATAAAGTTGTTTTGATAAGACTGTAGGCGAAACGGTGATGTAGGCGATATGAGGACAGGCCGCAATCAAAACATGTTGATAAATTATTATTAAATTTGACACACGCTTTAACACTTGCGTAGAGGGCTTGGATTGATTTAAGCATTTTGCTGCTTACTCCTCTTAGCCTTAAAATATTCCACAGTTTTGTCCTATTCACGAAGTCGAAGGCTTTGGAAAAGTCTATGAAACATGCATACACTTTACCTCTCTTTTTTGAGAGATAGCGTTCAATAATGGACTGTAGGATAAAAATGTTAGCAATAGTACTGTAACCTTTGCGAAACCGCGCTTGCGATTCAACGATTTTTTCATAGCAAGAGCACCAAAATGTTAGTCTATTATTCAGAATATGTATGTACAGCTTGCTGAAGATACTTGTAATTGATATACCTCTGTAATTGTTTACTACACTAGTGTCCCCTTTTTTATGTATAGGTACAATAAGACCCATACACCACGATTCTGGAAAATACGCTCGATCAAACAGAACATTGAATAGCAACTGAATATAGGGAACTAAAATATCCTGTGAGGACTTAAAAAATTCTGCTATGATATGATCAGGCCCAGCACTCTTGGATGATTTTAGTTCTGTAATCGCTGCACAGATCTCATCTCTTGTAATAGGAGCGTCAAGTATACTAGGCTGTCTTGATCTATCTTCTCTTCAATATCATGATCGATAGAATGTAAATCGACATTAAATGTATCCGTATGTTGAAATATGTTTTGAAATGTGGATACCACGAGTCCATTGTTATGTTGGGAATAGAATTCTTAGATGAAGAAAGCCTGCACATGGTGTTCCAGAACAATTTTGAGTTATTCAGATTTGTAAGTAATTTATCTTTTACAGATCCGTAGTAATTTTTTTTTTAGATCTTAAAGTACAATTGTACTTGTTTCTGGCGTGTACATACTTTCGTAGCGATGCTCCATCGTTAAAATGCCTAAAACACCCCAGAAGTCTGTCTTTCTCATGTCTTAGAAATGTGCACTCTTTGTCAAACCAAGGTTGTGAATTTCGTCTATTTATGCCATGTTTGCGTTTCATACACTGTGCAGCTTGACATATTGCATTTGTAAGAAATGTTACTGCGTTGTTAATATCTGAAAGAACGTTATCACAAAAGCTTTCAAGCAATCTAGATATATCAGGTGAAAGTAAATTCTCCTGAATTGGCCGACCTTGTCCACATCCCACTTAAATCTAAACTTCGCACCCTCGCCACGTGCATCCTGTGTTACATTACCATCCTCGCGTAGAGTGGCGTGTATGCCACGTGACTGAAACGTACATCGTACAGGTAAATGATCAGACTCAGACCTCGTAACGACATCGAATTCGTGACACAATGTGAATAAAGAACTTGAAGTGATAATAAAGTCAATGACACTTGTACCCACTGCTGAAACAAAAGTATAATCACCAACACCTGCATCTGAACCACATCTTCCATTCATGATAATGAAGATTGAAGTAAATACAGAGCTGTAGCAATGAACGCCCGTATTTGTTTATCACCATGTCACGCGAATGACGTGATATATTACGGGTATCGTGTATATATGAGCAATGGTCTAAACCAACATGACTCGAAATATCATGTAGAATGTAATCCAACTCTATACCTGTTCTTGCATTAAAATCCCCACCTAGTAGTACATCTACATTGCCAAGCTCTTGAATTATGTCAAGTAATGATTCTTGTAAAATACGTATACCGCACTTAGTGGGCTTGTTGTTATACCATGGAGAACTTTCTGGGTGTATGTACACACAAGCCATAAGCGTATCTTTATTTGTAGAGAGCATAGATTTGTCAAACACAATAAAAATTGCATTCTCAGTACATTTGTGTAACTTAATGAACTTCTGTATACTCCTTCTAACTAACACTAGAATGCCGCCTGATAGTCTTCCTGCATTGGATAGTTTCACTGCTGGAACACTATAACGCGCATACTCAGGAAATCATCTTCAAGAGAAGTATGATCATGCCAGGTCTCAGTGAGTCCCACAATGTCATGGTGTGCTAGGAAGGATAAGAAGACATTATCACACACCTTAGAATACAGTCCATTAATGTTCCTAAAAAGGAAACTAATACAAGATTCCGCCTGGGCGGGGCCACGCCCCTATCTTTTATCATTCTGCCCACCCTTCCTATGGGCTCGTAGTCGAGGGCGAGTTTTGGAAACACAAACTGGATAGCTTTGATAAGGGTGTTATACGCCGTGCAATTTATAAACTGTTTGAACGCAAAATCCCACTGACGTGTGCTAAAATACAAGGTGAGATCAAAGATACAATAAATGCGTTGTTGTAATTCCGCTAGAGTCCTCCACCAGCAGTGACACTGACACTTGATATTTTGAGACGGTCCCTGACATGTACTGCCCGTGCGTTACATAATGCGGTCACCCTGTCTGCCTGCCAGGTGGGTCACAGTATAGTTTGTTTCTTAGAAGTGTTTCTACAATGGAATCTTTTCTAAGTTTTTCGATATTTTACGAGTAATCATTAAGATTAGGGAATGGTACATCGTGATTACTCATATGCCATATTAGGTCGAGGTGGTATGAATGATTATATATGAGTTTTGAATCTGAAATATCAACCGTTATCAAATAATTTCCAAAAAGCATTTTCCAAGCATTTCTGGCCTTACTTTTGTTTTTTAGTCATCATTGGGGGACTTGAGAATATTCCGTAGCCCAGCACTATATATAGTCATGGAGTATGCTGTTTGTTTTTCTTTTCGTTTTTATGTATTGGGGTACATCATAACCCGGAATTCCCACATGGCACACGTTAAGATTTACATCCAGCTCGTACCCATGACCATATCGATATTCTCTTGTCTTGTAACCAAAATGCCCTCAACCCGGCCAACAACATATTCCATGGATTTGTATGTGTCAGTGGCAAAATTGAAAGTAGCAGCTATCCCTGTCTTTTACGGAAATTTGAGGCTGGAGTTATATTCCAATTATCTTTCTTCATGTCATTCTAATTAATGCCATAGGATCTCACAAAGAAATGTTGAATCTTCTCCATCACATGTCAAGTATGCACGATGGAATCTTCAAGTTTTACAAGATGCTCATATGTTTTTCATTTGCGCGACTTTCGTGAAACAAATGAAGTAAGGACATGAAGATTTGAGGTTCACGACCTGTCCAAATTTATTTGGATACGGGTAGGGCACCAGGCTGTTCTTTCCAAACTGTGCGAAATAATAAAGCATTATTGATACTCTCATCAACGAGTGGAAACTGATTTCTAAATGTCACGAAATTCACTAAATGTACTACATTTGTATTTCCAAGACGGAAATACCTCTGAGCATCATAACAAACTATCACGTTGTGTTATTAAACCTACTTCAGCTGTCTGGCAACAGCATTGTCTATGATAATTGTATACTTGACAGTAAAAAACTGCAAGAAAATGTAGTTCAAAATAACCTATCCATAGCGTGCGCTTGTTTTTGCCCGAGTCTGTACGTGTTCGTAAGGGAGACAACTCTATTATTTTCGTGTAAGTAATGTTTACTTCCGCTATATAGCACGTGTTCACACTGGCGACCGTGTTACTCATTAACATTGAAAGTGTTCATAAAACACAACGAAGACGTTATCACAGAAACGTAAGTAGTTTCCAGACAAATTATACATGTCATACAATTAATGTTTAATGTACGTACATTGTTCATAGCGTTGTGGCAGTTTAGGATCAATGTCTGTAATTAAATCTATGATGCTCATGACAGTTGGATGTAGCTGTACTGCAGTATTGTACACAACGAATTCACAGGTCTGTGTGTATGATTATAACTCATGTTAGCATTTCGTTTCAGATTTATAATTTGAAACAACAAAGTTTCATGACATCAGTCAAGTAAACATGTCTTTAGAAAACACTGTGAAAGAAAGCCAACAGAGGACCAAAAAGAAGAAAAGGCAAAAACTGTCAGAAGCACACCAGGAATCTGATGATATTGTAAAAGAAAGAAAGGTCAAGAAAAGAAAAGAGAAATTTTCATCAGAGAATGATGAAAATACTGCTGTTAGTGTGAGTCATTCTAAAACAAAGAAGCATAGGACAAAAAAACATTCTGAAAATGAGACTGTTGAAGAGATGAAAGAAGATGTTGGGGTTACAGATGGTAAACATAGTAAAGCTAAGAAAAGAAAATCCCAATCTGAAGGTCAAGATGGTGATCAATGTGTGAAGCAACACCAGGATCATGGTATGAAAAAGGAGAGAAAGAGAAGAGAACGGAAGGACAAATTTAAAGACAAAGTTCCAGAATTTCTCAAGCTTGTGAAATCTAAAAATCTGAAAGAGGAAGAGCAACCAGTAACAGTCCCCAAAACACCTGAAGAAATTGCACTGGAGAAAATGAAAGAAGAGAAAAGGGAGAGAATGAAAAAGAAGAGGCAGCTAAAGAAAGCTAACAAGGGAAAGAAAATAGAAAGCACTGTTGCAAAAGATGCTGCCTTGACATACTTGAATCAGTGGTACTATCATCGAGCTGTGTGGCTTCCAGAAGGTTCGTCAGGTCTGGTTGCTGGGACACATGTATGATATCAACATGGTGAGTTGTGAGTGGATGGACTTTACTTCCAAATTATTAGCAAAATTAATCACTGAATATTTTGGTTTATTCATTGCACAGACTGGAACCAAAGGCCACACTCAGAAACATAAAATAAAATATGAAACCCTTGTTACATCCTCTCATTGGCTAAATGGGCCAAAAGTATTACAGTCATATTATGACTTGAAGGAACTTTAACATGTCAAGTTTTTGTGGGATATATCTTTTGGGAGTCCAAGGGACTATAGTCCGTTTGGCTCAAAAGTGGACCGATGAATTGCAATCTAACTCGAAAACTAATAAACATATAATACTCAATGAAACACTGATCATAATCAAAACATCAGACCAACTCTGTGATTTGTTTGCAGAATTTTTTTCCTAAGATTCAAAAAAAGTTGTTTAACAAACTATCATGAAAATTTTGACACAGTTCACTATTTGTTACGAGGAGGAGTGCAGAGAAAGGACAGCCAGATGTTAGAGAAGCACGCGCTAAGTGCCGACAAAGTTATTGATCCATTAACCTGTGCTGTGCCGTCTCCATCCTTTCTCGCACACCGGCTGTCCCTTTCTCTGCACTCCTCTCTCGTAACAAATAGTGAACAGTGTCAATATTTTAATGATAGTTTGTTAAACAACTTTTTATTACAGGACATAAATTCTGCAAAAGCCTCATAGAGTTGGTCTGACGCTTTGATTATGATCAGTGTTTCATTGAGTATTTTATGTTTATTAGTTTTCGAGTTAGATTGCAATTCATCGGTCCGCTTTTGAGCCAAACGGACTATAAAAGCCTTCAACTGTAGGGGTGTCATGCTGCAAAATGGCGGTCCTAGGGAAATGTCAAACATTGAATACGTACTGTTACTCTACAGCAAGTGACATAAGATTGCACGTGCACAGTGCCTGTTAAAAATAGATACACAGACATGCTGCAATGAACTAACTGATTGCTATGACAAAATGAACTAACTGATGGATATGACAAACCTGTATTTTCCCTTATCCTGACTCATGCTCTTTTGCTTGTCTTCTTCTTCTTGCGAACATAGTGGAACACTTGTATCTCCTTAATTGAAGCTCCCTTCAATGTAAAATCATTAATTAGTACTCACCAAGAGTTGCCTCCCTTTGCCTCTGCGCGGGAAAAGGTGGCACCACCCTCTGGCCTCATGCTTCACTCTCTCCTTCTTCGCCCAGTGAGCAGGATGTGAGAGCGCCTGTGTCTCCTTACACACTATATCCTTTGGTTATTCTTAGTTAGTTACCTCCTATAGGTTACTATAGAGGTATAGCTAGTATCCTTCATTAATATGTATTGATAATTAATCGTATTTCTACTGTTTATTCACGTGAGTTCCTGATTGTTCAGATAGTTTTACGTTGATGAAAATCTGTACTATTTGTAGATTACGTTTTTCTGCTGCTGACCCGCATGTAATATGCCCTAGTTGTTCTACGCCTTGTGCGTTTGATTCACGTTGCAGTTACTGCATTAATCTATCTAATTCTGCTTTTAATAAATATCATCTTTGCGTCTTGAGACGTGCAGCAGATAGGTCACGCAAACAAGGGTTAGACATGGCCGATACATCGGAACCCCTAGCCAGTCAGCTGCTGTTGGTCGACCCCCTCCCGTCTGGTGTTCCGCTAGAGTTTCCCTCGGAGGAGGGGCGTGGGATGCAGTCCGCCGCCTCCAAGAAGCGTCCTGCCTCCCCAGACATCCCGTCATCGCAGCCAAAGTCTAAGAGGGCCTCGACGTCTACTCAACGCAGACTCCGTACCCCCAGGGCAGCGTCTACCTCCAAGGGGAAGTCTACGAAGTCGTCAAGAACTTTCTCGGCCGAGATCGTTCCAGCCGCCGAACTGGGCCTCTACAATGATCAGCCGATCATCATCCCCGACCTACGCCACAAGAAACGACCGGTGACATCTACAGTGACGTCAGCAGAGATCGCCATGCAGCCTGATGTGTCTACACCAATGCCGCTAACATCGCAGAGAGGGCACCGACTACATCGTCGCAGACCGTCCCAGATGAACTGATGCGGAAAATCATGATCATGATGGAGGACCACTACAGACTGGAGAAACAACCAGCCAAGGGCCCGAGCCTTCGCGAAGGCTCCAACGCAGACGACACCCCAGAGGGACCACCCCGTCAACGTAGCGGCCACGACGAAGCCACCTTCGCGAAGGAAGTCACAGACCACCTCGACGAAGGACCCAGATGTACAGCCTTCGCGAAGGCGGGATAGATCATCACCTTCCTCGGCTTCATCCTTAGATGCGGACTCAGACCACCAGACTTCACGGAAGCCTTAGCGAAGGTCAAGTCGCCGTTCCCCAGGACCGGATGCAGAGGAAGCTTCGCGAAGGCCTTCGCGAAGGGCACCTTTATCAGGCTCCAAATCATCTTCGTCCAGAAGGACATCGAGGGACTCCACAAGAGCTCCGCGAAGCTATCAACATTCACCTCACAGATCTCCGCGAAGGTCAACCCATAGACGCAGATCGTCAGGGCCCTCACCAAGACGATCCCCTCGCCATTCTCCATGCCGATCACCTCACCGTTCACCGCGCCGATCTCCTCGTACATCACCACGTCGATCTCCTCGCAGGTCACCACACAGGTCTGCACAGAAGTCCACAGTCAGGTCTCCCCTAACGTCACCCGGCACAGTGGTAGAAGCACACAGTCCACCATCTGAAGAGCATCAACCTCTCATCAGCGATCCCGGGGTAGAAGATGATGGAGGCATCATTTTCTCAGACGCTGAGATACGATATTGGATGGTAAACAACCTAGACCTTTCTTCACCTTCCAAGAGTGGTAACTCGGCGCTTACTTACCTGATGAAGGAGGACAATGCAGACGCCGTCACCTTACCTCCGATCGACCCGATTGCAGCGGTACCACAGAATCTAGATACAGCCTTCCATAAAGCCACGAAAGTTCAGACGCCACACCTACCGAACTTTCACGCAAAGAAGTTTTCAACTCATAACATGGACCCCTTCCTCAAGGCACAAGACATCGATGACAACTACAAGCTGATCAGCGATGTCAAGAATAAGAACTACAAGATTGACGATCG
Organism: Haliotis rubra; assembly: GCF_003918875.1. Taxonomy (NCBI): domain Eukaryota; kingdom Metazoa; phylum Mollusca; class Gastropoda; order Lepetellida; family Haliotidae; genus Haliotis; species Haliotis rubra. Next base: position 310,817 of record NW_025766961.1, on the reverse strand, counting down.
CAAGCTGGTGCAGATAGAAACCATGACGAGGCGCATGTTCTTTGGCCTTAATAGATCTAGAGCGATCAATGAGACTCTTATCACCAGATTTCGCGTGACACTGACTTCTGAAGATGATAGGATGATCTACTCGGCCCTACTGATGCAAAAGAAGGACCAGCAGTTCCTAACAGATCATCTCACATCAGTCTCAGCAGCTAACCTTAGCTCGTCGTCAAGGCCTCCTCGCTTCCTGCAGCTGGGGTGAGCAGTTTACAGCTCCACTCTATACAGCCCCGTGGTCCTCTCCATCCATCTTTGACGGAGGAATAGAGAAAGTCTCCAAGGAAGTCACTAAGGATTCCAGAGAAGTCCTTATGATTAAGTCGATGGACATGCTAGCCAGCGTCATCAGGCAGACTTCACAAAGATATTCAGGGAGATCTAAATTCACTGGATTACAGAGAGCACGGGATAGGAAGATGGCCAGCTCCAGGGGAAAAGATTCTTTTCGTCGCCCATATGGCAACTATAGAGGAGGATCAGGAAGAGGCAGGGCACCCAGAGGTTCCCGCAACTATAAACGTTGAAAGACAGGTTCGGAACGACTGGAGTCTTCCACCCCCAGCCGTTCCAGTACAACCGTCACAAGTGGGTGGACGCCTTCAACTACACTGGGAGAACTGGGGAATGTTACAAGACCCTTATGTCTCCAACATTCTTCAACACGGATATCGTATCCCACTACAGGCCACGCCTCCGCTGACAGTCAACCCTCACAAGTTCGACTTCCAGGCACAACAACTACCAAAGTTAAGAGAGGCTGTTACATCGCTCTTAACCGAACAGGCCATAGAAGTACTAGATCAAGTAAACGTCGAACCAGGCTTCTACTCCCCAGTTTTCCTAGTACCCAAGAAAAACTCCAAGGAGAAATACAGACTCATTTACAACATGAGCATATTCAACAGATATTATCCACGCAAACCGCCAAAGTTTCGCATGATACATCTACCTCAGTTACGGCAGTTGATTCGTCCCATGGATTACATGGCCAGTATAGATCTGCAAGACGCATATCTACACGTCCCGATACATCCCGAATCCAGGAAATACCTACGATTTACACTAGACGGGCTGCATTACCAATGGAAAGTACTCCCATTCGGCATATCATCAGCCACCTGGCTATTCACGAGGATAATGAAACCTATCGTCACCTATCTACATCGTCTAGGGCTACGCAGTGCGTTCTACCTCGACGACAGGATACAAGTAGATCAAGATCCACAGCATCTCAAACTACAGTTAAACTAACACAGCTAGGATGGTTAGTAAACTTACTCAAGTCGGACCTAGTACCATCGCAAGATCTGCAATTTCTAGGCATTCGATTTATCACGACTCTCAACCGTATCGTCGTGCCAGAAGACCGATGGCTCAAGATCCAACAGACCATTCCTCTAGCCCTACTCTCTCCGTTACCACTACGACATTGGCAGAGCCTGTTGGGTCTCCTCACGTCAGCCCAAGACATGACAGCCAGAGGCAGAATACAGTTACGTCCGTTACAGGTCTTCATCAATGCACATCTCAACGACCTACAACCATTCAGTCTACCGAAACATCTCAGACCTCATCTACTATGGTGGACCAGGAGGTCGAATGTCTGCGAAGGTATTTGTTTAACAGAGCAGGAATTCAAAACCCATCTATATGTAGACGCGTCGCTCCAGGGTTGGGGAGCTCATCTCGCCAACCGGACGGCTTCAGGGTTATGGAATCAGCAAGAAAGCAAGCTCCATATAAACATGTTAGAAGAATGAAAGCGGTAATCAACGCCATACTTCATTGGAGCACCATTCTACAAAATGCGCATCTGATGATTCATACCGACAACTCGACAGTGGCGTTTTATGTGAACAAACAAGGCTCAACGAGATCACTGAACCTATTGACTTTAAGCTTTCAACTGTTAGATCTAATCGACGATCTCAACTTACATGTCAGAGCATGTCACATTCCCGGAGCCAAGAATGTACTAGCAGACGCACTCTCTAGGCCACATCTACCGTCACCGACAGAATGGATGCTCCATACAGAGATTTTTGCACAGATTATCAAGCAAATAGGAGCTCCGCTAGTAGATCTATTTGCCACACGCTTCAACAATCAGCTACCGACATTCGTATCACCAGTCCCGGACCCACAAGCATGGGCAACGGACGCTCTAAGCATATCATGGGAAGGCTTCAATGCGTATGCGTTTCCGCCGCCAGCAATAATCCCTCAAGTGTTACAGAAAATCAGACAAACACAGAGCCTACAACTCACTTTGGTCGCGCCCTACTGGCCAGCCAGAATGTGGTTTCCCATTCTAATTCAAGAACTCGGACAACCAACACTAGAGCTACCAAAGCACTCGAATCTATTAGTACATCCACACACCAAACAGGTGCATGGAAGCCCACAAGTATTCCAACTTCACGTATGGACTGTATTAAAATGTGTTTAAACAAGAGAGGGTATTCAACCAGAGCGGCAAAAGCAGTCACGCTTTGCTTGCGCTTATTCTACACGTAACTTGTACGACGACAAGTGGCACAGTTTCGAAAGTTACGCAGCAAATAAGGGATTTACAGCGAGAGAAGCTACACATCCACAAGTGGCAGATTATTTGTGTTACCTACGCTAAAACAAACATTTAAAAGGCTCGACATTATCAACATATCTTGCCGCGCTTAGTTCTGTGATAACTATGAGAACGGGTGTCAAGCTAACCAAGACGCCAGAGTTACTGGCCTTACTACGTGCTTTCCGATTGGAGGATCAGAAGCGGAAATTCCACGTCCCAGCTTGGGATCTGAATATAGTGCATTGGAATCGACAACTTTTGAATTTCTCTCACAGAAAACGCTTTTCCTGTTATCTCTAGCCACGGCAGCCAGGATGTCAGAAATTCATGCACTAGATTATGAGAGGATACAGTTTGATGACAATCAAAACACAGCGCACCTGGGATTAAGATGGGATTTCATCGCCAAAAATCAATTGCCAGGTCAACCAGACAGATTATTCCATATTCCTGCACTCTCCTCGATTCTCGGATATCAAGATACACTGGACTTATCTCTATGCCTAGTCAGAGCTCTCAAAATCTACTTACGACGTTCCAAAACAAGGCAACGATTTCTCAAACGATTATTCATCCCTTATCGGGCAACAACTCAGACAGAAGTCTCGCACCACCATATCTATATGGATAAGAACTGTCATACTACAAGGCAGCAGGACTCGACCCTCCAACAGCATCAAATCCCATGAGATCAGGGCATTGGCTTCACACAGCTCTACACGGTAACTGTTCATTGAATACAATCATGGAAGGATGCTTTTGGAAATCTAACATGGTGTTTGCTAATCACTATCTGAGAGATATCACCACCGAGGACGCCTCTCAGGTATTCACCATTTCGGTCCTTGGTCCTCGCACAGCAGTTGACAGTCCCTCGTGAGACGTTAACACATAGTCTTAACGAGATTATTATGTATATTTCATACCAGTATTATCCAGCTTATAACTCTACGGAGTTTTAGGGCTATGTATATACTTAGCTTAAGTCTACTCAGCTTTAAGCTTATACTGATGATTATGTTCAGTTGTATAGCTTCTCCTTCTCGGAGTCGCTTTTATATCTTTATTTGCTATTATCATAGTATATTATTATTGTAATACCCCATCTATGGCAATGTATAAACTTATGGTTTAAGTAGTAGATACAATGATAGTCCGAGATCAAGTCCAACAAAAGCCTCTGCAAAGCCTTATTTCCCAAATAAGGCTTTGGTCGGACCCTTAGCTCTTACTACCATTACCCCTACTATTTTGAAAAGTAGTAAAATGTCCCCGGCAGCCACAATTCCCCAAGGGAGAAATAGAAATGTATTGCGCTTCCTCCCAAGGGGAATTGTGTCTCTCACCGTGCACATCACACAAAGTTGTGACTGCGGGATACGAACCCCACATGTACAGCTTGCGCAGACTATACATAATGGGGTCGCACCACTCAACCGACTGAGCTACCGCGGACTTAGCTGAAGTAGGTCAATTTAACGGTAGATCACGCGCACCCACACATCACGTGACAGCGGACTTAGCTGAAGTAGGTCAATTTAACGGGTAGATCACGCACACCCACGCATCACGTGACACTATGCCGTGTTGACAGGAGGTAACACTACGATCAATAGTCCTCTGCCTGGCCCATACCTCAAGTAATACAAGGTAGGTTCGTCTGATTTCATGTTCACTTTATCTATGTTGTATAGCTCCACGTGCCGCTATGACACTATGTCACATTGACCTCGATGAAACAGTTTAATGTGAATCGCCTATGATCTCTTTGGTGTTCGTAATAAAGGCTTGCCGGGCTTTTTGTATCTCCTGTTCTATGTACTTTTTTTTCTTGTCCTCGCTGATAGCAGACTTACGAGACTTGGATCGAATCTCTTGTTTCATTTTGTCATATTTTGTGAGTTCAGAGAGAATTGAACGAAACTCCTCCTCCGAGATCTTACTGTCAGTGAGTGCCATGGAAATACGCTCACTTACCGTGTTCAGCTTTGCTTCGGCCAGAACCCTGATCTCATCGTGTTTCAACGCCTTACGATGCAGTCTGCGTGATGCAAATTTAAGCACCAACCCTAACGCCCCTGTCACCCCAGCTGTTATTTCAATACCTAGCACTATAGGTGCAGCTACGATGGTAGCTAACAACCCAACACCTGCCGCCCCTAGTCCCATGCCGGCTGTCATAAGGGTGGTATCAACACCGTCCACGGCATTGAAAGCTCTATGGTACTTCTTATATAGTGCTTTCCGCGTGTCGCGGTCTTGTTCTAGTTGATGTTTTACATCACATAACTGTCTCAAGCGGAACCCATCTACGGTTTCCAGGGTCTTAGCTACTTCCTCTACGACTGGGTACAGCCCCATCCTGTGTGCCTATAATATATCTGATAAAATATTTTTTAATTGGGTATCAGTTAATAGCTGATCAATGTACTTGAAGTTTGTAAGGCCTACGTTCTTGGGTAGGTGAATAGTGGAAAGGTCAATAGAGAAATTTTGGTATATATGAAATAAATAGGATCTTGTTAAGGGGTAGCAACACCTCACCAGGTCCCGAATCCCGTCGTATAACGATACTACAATGGCGGCCTGCATCGGTATTAGGTGGGGTGATACTAACCCCATCTAAAAGGTTCCATGTGGTCCCATGACGTCTTTTTTAAAAGAGTATTATGATTAATGTGGAACCTGGAGGCATAAACCTAGGTAATGGGGGTAGGTTAGAGTATATATTAAATGATAACTGTGTATTCCCTGTAGTATCTAACATGTAACCCGGGTATACTATTATGATATAGTTTCCAACTAGTGTTCTGGTAATAGTTTAGGGGTATAGCTCAACCCTATAATATATTTTAATTGGGTTTCATTTAACCTTCGATTAATGTACTTAAAGCCGATAATACTTAGATTAACGTGCGTGTACAAAAGCGGGGTCTTAGCTCTACGGCCATTAAAGAGACGAACCCCATCAAGGCTTGGTAAAGGGTCGTTTCCCGATACCTTAATAATACAACAACGTTGGTTATTACACCTGTCTTCCCAACCTATCATCATATCGTCTATAATGCGAATATAATTACTAGTCAAACTTATATCCCCGAGATAGACGTCTATGATGAATGTGAAGTTTTCCGCGACATTTCTAAAGACCTCTTGGTCTTCGAGTAATTTGATCTCTGTCTTCACCCTCCCACTGGAAGCTAACATGTTGCCCGAGTGGTCTGGTATTGGTATGACTTGTACACTAGATTCCGGAACGAACGATCCTATAATCATGCCGTTGTTCCTAATCTCGGAGATAGTATTATTTTGTTTCAAGGAGATATAAGGTGAGGTGAGGGTTAAGTTGACTAACCATTCAGGCTCTTTAAAATCTGATAACGACACCCGCCTATACACGTTGTCTTTCAAGTGCAGGATGTATAAGGTGTCTTCTCACCAGGTTGATCAAATCCTCCGCGGTCCCCTAAGTCGTTAAAGTTTAGTGTTGGGGCGAAGCCAAGACATTGCTATAATACTATTACGATATAATTTCCAACTGGTTTTCTGATAGTAGTTCAGGGGTGCACTTCACTCCCATGAAGTGTATGTTGTCGGTAGGAAGATCTTGGTTAGTGATATCGTCTTCCATCGATCACGGTGACACCCTGCAGACTGGTTTTGAGTCGACACCCACCATGACGTAAACGTTAGTAAACGTGATACTGGTGTTGTTTCCCCCAACGGAGTTTGACTCCCTTCACGATTTCGACATCATTTTGCGAAGGTTCCCCTAGGTAGACTTGGATGACCAGTGTTGAGTTCGCTGGTAGACTCTCCAGGATGGTGACCACACCTTCAATTCAGACACCAACTGCAATACCACGCTTTGCATCCCGGTTTACCCGATAGCATGGGGCTGCCATACTGGCGAGTGGGCTGATGACTCACGCCACGCCTCTGAGTCGGGACGAAGCCATGAGCAGGGTTCTGTTGTTCACGACTTTGTTTAGGTGGTTGTCTTTGTTATCCGTGAACACGAGGGGAGCCGAGCCTAATATTGAGAAACCAGTCGGCTTTATCGGGTAACAACACTCCACTTGTCATCTTCGGTGAAGACGAAGCGATATGGCTTATTTTGGTGATAGCCGCCACGTTGCTCTCAACATCGTCTAAGTCGAACAGTTTGCCCCGAACGATGGGTATATTATCCATTTATCATCCCGGTGGTGACTAGGGTGTACCGAAAAGTTGACTGCCGCTCTTGTGGTATCTACTATATCACTTAGGTTGCTAGTACCACCATTGGAGGGGACTTCAACGGCGTTTGTAAATGCTGTTTTCAGTTGCAAGGCGTGACAATTTACCATCTTCTCGGTCGTCGAATCCATTCGTGTCGGAGGTCGGAGATCCCCACATTGATGCATTTTTTCAACTTCATTCCGGGACCTTGTGCGCTGGTCATTTTATGTCCAGCGTTATGCTAAGGTATCCTATATTCACAAGATTATGATTTATATCTAACACCGATATTATCAGCTCAGGGATGTTGCCCTGGGTTAACCTCTTATACTGCCGCGGTGAAAACGACTCGGTTCTACCGTCGTTGTATTTCTCCGTTTTCACCGGTACGGCTCTCAGTTTAGTGGAAGGGTGACCCCCTTGAATGTTGTCCGTTGTGCTAACCTGGCTGAGATGAATGCACAGCTCTCGATACGGTACTAGGTCGGGTAACCTGAGTGCCTGTGGCGGTAGTTGTTGGTTTTATCTCGTCAGGCTGCATACCGAGTGTCCTCGCCAATGGTCGGCCGAAGCCTCAAGGAGTTTCTTCCGTTGTTGATTAACACCACTGTGCCGTTTGAGTCGTTCATCTTGAGTTCGCTCCCAGGGGTTTGAAGACCTCGCCGCTAGAGAACACACGCTGTAGTAGCCGCCAGTTATCTGGTTGCGAGCCAGCCACCTACTGAACAGTTTATTGTTGCTAGCGTTGATGTTAGTCCATCGCGGTAGGTAGGTGATATCGCGAGTGCTTACTTCAGAGTTGAGTTGACCGTGCCGTTATCGATCGCAGGCCAGCTTAACGGCCTCACCGCTCGTTATTCCTGGAAGCAGTTATGTACATGTTAGAGTATATAAACTCATTATATAATAGTTTAAAATGTACTCCCCTGGTGTGTTTTTACCCTAAACTGAACATAGATTTCCCCACATGAAGATCGTGGTCGCTGCCGGGTTGTATTTCGACGCCCAGTTCATAGATGTGTTCGACAAGTATAAGTTTTCGGTGACTACGCTATGGTAGTCCACGCTTGGTTCAACAAACCCGATGCAGTTCTGGCAGAATCAACTCAACTTACTGCCCGTTGTGGTGCGCTACAACGGGTGTGGTGTGACATTGACCGACACTTCGGCGTGGACCGCTGAGTCAGTCTGTGTTCACGCTTTCACGTGTACTACCAGGTCAGGCGTATCCTCAAAGAGATCAGCTCCGCCCCACAGGAAAAAGCGTGGAATGCAGTAAACAACCAGCACGATAGACGGGCCTACGAACGATTTGCAAATCTAATTGAACTAAACACGAAGACGGATTGGTGTTTACCGACCGAACCACGGGTTGGGTATCCCCATCGTTCACAATATGCCCTCGTGGAAGCCAGCGAGAAGTTGAAAGAATGGGATTACGAAGTCGTATCATCACCTCACAACAAACGAGTGGGATGACCGTTACATGGCTTTCCGACAACAGTAAGGATTACAGAGTATGGAGGTTTGAGCAGGGGGCAGCGGATGACTGGAAAAAGTTCATGCTGGACACGTCGAAAAGAGGTTTACTCGCGTGCGGGGTAATCAGGTTAAATCGTACTTCGATTCGAACGTACGTGGCGCTGTTGGAGTGCGCGACGCGTAACGCAGCTCCAATATCCTAGGCAAGGGGACTGCTTACGACGCCAGAAACAGTTCGTTGTCAACGCTGAGGATGCTATCAATGCTCCAGTTGATCTCCGAAAGTGCCATCAAACGCTACCAAGACGTGTTGGAATATGCCAGGTCGAAGTCGACTTCGTGTTCGACGTGGGGACTGTACATGGCCCGAGCGATATGCAACTGAGAGTAAAAAGTGGTGGGCTACAACAACGAAATAGTCATAGCCACGGGCGGGCCAAAAGTTGGGGTGTCAACCTCTATGTCAACATCCCCACGTCCCACCACCCACGACCGGGTGAAAACGGGTATAGTGGCGCCACCCTCGAGCCTAGGGTTCAACCAACACCCCACAGCCCCAGCCTGCACACGCTCAGGCCCAATCAGCAGCACATCGACCGCGAAAACAGCTATGGTGGTTGGTGGGGTAGCTTTGGGACTTATTTGGTTAAAAAATTCCTTAGCCGCCACGCACACCAGACCGCCACGCGACGATGGCTGCCCACAGGTTTTGACTGAGCCACGTGGCAGTTTTAGCAAGAGCGTTCAGCAACCACGAGACGATGCTACCCAGGATACCGGGCAGGGCTTCGGCGGCCTTACCAGCCAGTTTAGCCAGGGCTTCCCCTAGTTTTTTTATCCAGGATTTGACACCCCCACCACTTGGTGGTGTGCCACCACTTGGGTTGACACCACCAGGGTTGATACGATGAAGCCCAATGCAGTCAGAATGCTGGCGATGGTGATCCCTTGCTCCCCGAACAGGGTCCGAATCCTGTCAGCTAGCGTGGTGTCCTCAAAGAGGACTCGATCAACGGTTTCAGCGCGACGGCTGACCTGGGATCGGGCTGGTCTCTCGGAAGGAGGATGCCGCTTCCAGCCGGTCTTCCTTTCCTCTTCCAAACTACACGATTCGCTCTCGATGGTGGCTTTCAGAGACTCGCCCTCCGCTTCACCGAAGTTTGACCTTTTCATGGGCGATGTGGTCGTCTATCGGCGCCCAGTTTGGCCGTGTTGTTCACAGATGTCCGCTAATGGTTTTGCATGGCCATGTCAAGCCCCCGTGAAGTTTCGAAAGCCGTAAACTAATCCGGTAAGGGTTTGTCGTGGTAGGTGGCCAACAGCTTTTCAATGTTATCAGTCATGTCTTGATCCGATGTGGCGCCCCTGATGTCTTGCAGATCTTGAATGGGAAGGGCTTCAGGTTGTGCACCACCGTAATCTACGAAGCCTAGTTCATCGCGGATAAAGTCACCCCCATGGCGACTGCCGAGTGTTGATAAGGCAAGCGGTTCTCTCGTGCGCTTATTCATGAGATCGATCTCCGGGTGAGCCCTCAATCGCAGCGTGCCCTTCTTATCTACGGTAAACTTGGCATAGTCTCGCCCCCACGGCTCTACGTAATTTCTATCCCCTTTTAAACCATCGTAAAACCCATTCACGGCCTGCTTCACGAGTTCGTTGCCTTGCGAGAATGAGGTTTCATCCTCCCCAAATGCCAGGGCACTATCATCCCACATATCATCCATAGGTATGTCTTCATGACCGCCTTCAGCCATTATTTAGTATTAAAACTTATATATTTCATTTATATAACAATGCACGGTAGAAACTAGATCCTTTCAGAAGATCGAGAGAGCCCCTAGGTATCAAAGCCATGCGTCAGTCGGTGACCATCACCAACAATCCCAGCAAGATAGACCAGAATCAAACGCTGCTGGTTAGATTTCCAAACCTTGGTGTGAATGACCTCATTGTACCAGGCACTGTTCGACTGGCGTTCAACCTCACGCTGACTCCTCGACCAACGATAAACGCGAGCTAGTGCGGGAACGTAGGTCGAGCCATCATCAAGAAAACCACCATCAAGATCAGCTGCAACGAGGTGTTGAGCATCGACGACAGCTTACGTGTTTCACTGCTACGGGACCTCTGGAAAAGCGTAGGAGAACGGCGTCAATGATGTGTACCAGGGCATCAGCAAATCGACCGATTCGGTCGCATTGGTATACCTTCACGCAAGACCAGTTAGACAAGATCACGGACGGTGAAAAGGCCATCGCCAAGCCGCAAGGAAACCGGTTCTGCATGCCGCTTGACTTCGAAGTTGCTCGACGGAACATCGCCCTTTTACCAGGCCGCTGGGTGATAGGCTTGAATACGAAGCTAACGCTTAATCGACTACAGCAAAGTAGTGCGCATTTAACGGTGATGAGGCCAGTTATACCATCGACAACATCTCTGGAGTTCGACATGGTCACTAGCCCGGAGCTAGCCAAGCAGGTTCGGCAAGTACTCGGGAATGTGGCCATCCTGTAATGACGGCATACTGAGACACAGATCTATCGTCGCGGGATAAGGCTACACTGTGTGGAATATCAACCTGAAAGTGCCGGCGCTGATCGATGAAAGGCATCCTGGTCGTCCCTGCGGAGGATTACGAGCGCTCCGAGGGACAGCGAAGTTTTTCAAACCCGAGATTGAAAAGGTGGAAGTGACCATCGAGGGCGTGCCCAACCAGTTGTTCAGTCATGGTATGAGGGCATACCAGCAGTGGGATGAGATAAAAAAGCTACCGCCATCAAACAACACCCATACATAACCAAAGACCTGGACCTATCCTCCGTGCAAATCGGTGAATACCTGACCACCAAGTACGCCGCTTTGTGGTTGGACATGCGATCCACGGATGACGATAAACTGCACGGTAGCGGCTGCCGCATAGACAACGGTAGTGAGGGGATAACCATCCAGATTACCAAGAAGGCTCAACCCGCTGGCAAGTTGAAATTATATTATTAATATAGACAATGGGAGATTCGTGCAAGCCATCTACTGATGGCGGCATGCAGTTATCATCTAGTAGGCAGTTGCCATCGATTTACCCTCGACCCACACCTGCGCCATAGTGTCGCGGCAGACTGGCTATTGGGAAGACCGCTTTCGTGTTGGATATGTTGGAGGGTACTACAGGGATGTGTTCGACCACATCGCTATCATGTGCCCTACTCTGAGCATGAATAAACGCATTACGAGGAAAGACCTTGGGTGATGACGGACCCGCAGACACAGAGTCGATCCGGGAACACGTCTGCAGGACTGGTTGAAAGCTCTTCACGAGAAATTTAAAGTTGAGTCTACACTGTTCATACTGGATGACTGCAGCGCTAATCGCGAGATAACAAAAAAGAGAGATATGCTATCGCATCTGGCCTTCTCCGGCCGACACGCAAATCACAGCGCCTGCGCTGACGCAGAAGTTCAACTCGTGTTGAAAGACCTAAGGGAGCAGACGGCGATGGGAGGCCTTATTTCACTGCAAGGACAGGGATTCGCTCAAGAGTGTTTGAGAGAGAACGATGTGATGAGCAAATTAGAACGGAACGTGTGAAGAAACAGTTCGCTGAAACTAAACACGCTTAAGCTTCCGTGCTCAAGACCGACCAACCCGTGGCCTATAGGGTGTTTTAGCTAAGCAATGCTAAGTAAAGCTAAGCAAATGCTAAGCAAATGCTAAGCAATGCTAAGTAAAACTTAGCACTTATAGCTATGGTATTTGAAGTGTTCGTCAGGTGCAACTTAACCTTCATTCTCTCTGTTTCACCTATAGTATATTATATTGTTAAAACTAAAACTTACTTTATCACATTATAAGATGGAGTGAGGAATTGCTAGAGCAACTGTTGGTACCCCAATCACCACAGGTGGATCATGATGTTTGAGAGAAACTGGTGGCGCTTGGCTGTTGGTGGCAAAGCCAAACATTACTTTGGGGAGTACACTCCAGATAAAATTCACAAAATGTCAGCCAGAAGAAATCGATAAGCTGTACACTAGATAATGCAGGCTAGACTAGGTGCAGAGATGACAAAAACAATAGGATCATTTTATGACCCAGATATACACTGGTATTGCGTCGCACTTCCTTCCCATCCCCCAGGAGTCCGCCGACTTTACTTGTGGGAAGACCTCGAGAAAGACCCTTTTATCGAACACGCTTTGAGCTCTATCAGCTTTTGTAGCTGTACCACAAATACGGTATGTTGTTAGCCCCGGTGACGGCGGCGATTATCACGGCAAAGCATTGCCAATTTGAGAGGAAAAATAATAATAATAGTATAAAGGATGGATGCTGCACAGGAGACCCCTTCAGAGGAGACGGTGGAGACCCCCAGGGAGGAGACCCCAAAGTTGGGGGAACCCCAACCCCCTACAGTCACCAAGCAGAAGAATCCTAAGAGAGTAGCTGCCGGTAAAAAACGGTGGTGTAACCAACATAAAATTATCACAGTGACGCACCCGTCTCGACTCTTGTTGGTTGTATGCGCAACTGCTGCCGTGGCTATCTCATGGTTATATACACAACCAAGGGAGAAACCCCCGCAATTAGAGGTCAACCCACATATCATGCAATAAAATATATATTTTTATATCATATACATAATGTCTGAGGGGAAAACGTTCGTCAACGTGGCGTGGTCGCCAGTCTAGCCGTAGGGTACGCTCGGTTGACCAAAACTATCAAGCTAGATTTCAACCTGCAGGATATGGGTATGCTCATAATGAACCTTGGTATGGCGATGGCCACAAAAGACATCCTAGTAAAACAAGGGATAATACCTGAAAATATTATGAAATAAATATAGGATGGCCACGATAGCTATGATGGTCGGTGGTGCGTTAGTGAATGCCCTGGCATTTTCCGGGAGTAATTTCCTCTTCTCGAAACTACGAGAGTCACACATGCTGCTGAAATACAGGAAGAAAGAAAACGGCACGATCTTCATTATTGAGAAATTACAGGTCGCACAATCCGAAAAGCACGCTGAAAAACGCTCCAGAGGATCGATTACATTAACGAACAACTCAGGTATGGAAAACCATGCCGCTCAAACATTCCACGATGTCAACGACGAAATGCAGAGAATACTACCTATTAACTGGTAAACGATTGGAACCACTCAATAAACCCACACTCGCTCAGTACTACACACCATTCAAGGGACAAATGGACCGTGAACTGGTCTTCATAGCTGGGTATAGCAGCGACTCGCGCTTGGTTGCAAAACAATTAGACTAAGTACTCATATAAGTATGCTAAACATGAGACCTGCTCCATACCGATCGCTAATACATACTTATGGGGAAGAAAGAACCCTGTGGTAAGAAATGCAGGACAGAGGGTATTGTTGTTTCCACATGGGAAGCCCTAACTACTCGTGGTTCTGTGTATTGTATAGGGGTTAAAGGACACTACTGTCTATGTAAAGCTCGCAGCGAGCCAACGTGAAGTCAGACATCACCTCATCTACGAGAATAAAAAGGCCTACATAAAAGAACGTAGGCGCCTCCTCAGGATGAACCCAATTAGAGATTGTGCACACCTACGTAAAGCTATGTTTGTGGAACTTAAGATCGAATCTCTAGTTAAAAACATATTCGAAGATGAACTGAACTTATGGGGACGCTTCAGATTTCAGGTCATATTGGAAGTGGTATGGATTAAAGAGGGTGTTATATACCAGCCCCTTCACATGTGAGGGGGACATCACTTACTCAACACCAGATAAATTGTTTTACAAGTATACAGGAATACCTACACAACTTCAAGGAATACTATATCCAACAGTGCAAGTACTGGATTGAAACAGCCCATCTAGTGACCTCACTATATTTTTTATCAAGGTTGGAGGAGTTACCTCCCTTTACTGTGGTCCAATTAGACATTGATTCTCTTAGATGTGTACGCAACTATGACTACTATACGTGAGCTTAAGCAAATCGCCAGACACCGTGGTGTGACAGGGTATTCTAGAATGCGGAAGCCAGCCTTGTTGAGATTACTAGGTTTAGAAGCCCATCCCATGGTAAAACAATTAAAAGCTCAAGCAAAACAGCTTTGGGCTCCACGGGTTATTCAAACCTGGGAGAGCGGGTTAGTCGATTGTTATCACATGCCCCGCAGAGCAAAACCTCCCACTGTAAAACAACTAAAAGCCGAGGTTCGCGATTTGGGGTTAGGGGGGTATTCCCGTATGAGGAAACCACAGCTTGTAGAACTATTACAGCAGAATAGAGCTATTGATCTACAGTTCGTGCGCACTGAGCGCGCTGTAGGTAACTATTTGAGAGGCTGGCGCATGCATGTTGATAGGAATATAGATGTCGCAGATATCAAGCCTCTGATAGCTGATAAGGTCAATCAGGAACTAAACAGTCTGGGAAGTATCAAGTTTCAGATCACAGTTAAAATGTCGCTCGATAAGAAATTTGGGGGGAAGGGTCACTGAGTACGTTCAGCCTTACTTCAGTGGTAGGCAAGAGGTCGTGACCCATATAGAGACCATAGACGCATCAATCGATACTAGTTTTCAGCAGATACGAGAATACCTAGAACGCTACACACTTGGGGTCGGGTGGGCTGTAGATAAAATCGATAATGTCTATCTAGACATAGCTAACTACGTGTCGCTCAGAGGTGGGTCATACCTAGACTTGCCTCCCTACTATAGGAAAAACAGGCCATAGTCAACGCCAGGAATAGAGGAGACGATTGTTTTAGGTTAGCTATCAGGTCAGCCTTGTTTCCAGCTGACACTAATTCAAACAGGCCTTCTAGTTATCCCCAAGACGATGGGCTCAACTGGGATGGTATAGATGAACCCACCCCATATCCCAGATAACTAAAATAGAAAACAGAATAATCTAGCTATAAATGTCTTTGGGCAACGCGAGGTAACACAACAATAGTGCACAGGGTCAGCCCTTGGGGAACCCCAAACCCTCGCCAAGTTATCAATATATTCATGATCCAACGAGGTGAAAAGTATCACTACACATGGATAAAACATCTCAGCAGGTTGTTGCACCGACCAGTCAAAACACGCTGGGAAAAACACTTTTGTGTGCGATGCCTGCACGGTTTCAGCCGAGCTGATTTATTAGAATCCCACCGGAGGATTGCCAAGGTGTGGGGCAGACGGCCATACGAGTCGACATGCCTAAGGAAGGTGACAATATCCTAAAATTCGACAACCACAAGAACCAAATGTCTGTGCCTTATATCATATCGCCCGACTTTGAAGCCTTGGTCAAACCTGTTGATACCCCCAATGCTCTACCCACAGGTGAGAGCTTCACACTCAAACACAGGAGCATGAAGCCTGTGGGTTTGGATACATTGTCGTCGCCAGACGTGGAAACTAAAGCTCCGGTAGTGTATAGGGTCCTGACGCCGGCTGAAAGGTTTCTAAAGTGTTTGCAGGAGGAAGAAAAATTATTAGGAATGCACTGTATACAGTCGCCCCATGCGTATGACCCGAGCCGACAGGCTAGCTCACGCCTGTAGCACTAACTGTCACGTGTGTGACTCACCACTTAACGGTGATTCGGTGAGAGATCACTGCCATGTAACCGGTAAGTATAGAGGTGCCGCTCACAGCGCGTGTAACCTCAAGCTTAGAATCAACCCTAAGATAATAAACATCCCCGTTGTCTTTCACAACTTGAGAGGGTACGACTCTCATTTGATCATGCAGGCCATCGCGAAAATCGATGGTAATATAACGATGCATCCCCAACAACATGGAGAGATACATCTCCTTCAGCTTAAACGGCCTTAGGTTCATAGATTCAGTACAATTCTTATTGTCATCACTGACAGTCTGGTCAAGGCCAATGATACCTTCCCTATTACCGATCGATACACAGACGCCGGAGACTAGACCCTGCTTATGAGGAAGGGTGTGTACCCTTATGAGTACATGGATAGTTGGGTCAAGTTCGCGAGACCAGACTACCCCATCAGAGAATTTTACAGCAATCTGACAGACTCGAAATATCCCAAGATCGATTACTCACGCCGCATTAACGTATGGAATAAACTGGGTTGTGAGAATCTGGTGACTATCATTTACCTGTACTTGAGGACAGATGTACTGCTGTTAGCCGGCGTGTTTGAGACGCGTTTAGGCGGACGATGTTTCAAGCAGTATAAACTTCGACCCGCGATGGTATTACACCAGCCCAGGTCTGTCATTGGGATGCCTTGCTTAAAAAGACTGGAGTTAAGTTGGAATTGCTTACAGATTATGACATGCACCTATTCATTGAGAAAGGCTTATGAGGTGGGATCTCCATGGCAAAAGCGATATCGCGAGAAAGCAAATAATCAATAATGAAGGGCTACAATCCAAGCAAGCCAAACAATCACATTCTACACTCGACGCCAACAACCTGTACGGTTGGGCTATGAGCCAGTATCTACCCACAGGGGGATTCGAATGACGCCACACGAGGTCGATGTTATGAGCATCGCGTCAGATTCGAATAAAGGTTATATCCTCGAGGTTGACTTGGAATACCCCAAGGCATTACACATCACGCAACAGCTAGCCCTAGCCCCGAACATTATGAGGGTTAACCCAGACTGGATGTCTGAGTACCAACATAACTTGTTAGGTGGGCGGGTGGCAGACGTTGAAAAACTTCGTGCCTAACTTAATGAATAAGACCAAGTACATCGTTCACTATCGCAACCTACAGCTGTACCTGTCGTTGGGTATGAGGCTGACCAAAATACACAGGGTGCTCGTGTTCAACCAGAGCCCATGGATGGAGCCTTACATCAGAATGAACACAGACCTCCCAAAGCTTGCCACCAGTGACTTTGAGAAAACCTCTACAAGCTCATGAACAACTCAGTGTTCGGTAAGACTATGGAGAACCTTAGGAAACGCTGCGTGACCGTGAAGCTGGTTCGGTCGAATGAGGAAGACAAGCTAAGGAGACTGATAGCCAGTCCGACATTCAACCGTAGCAAGATATTCACCGATGACTTAGTTGCCCTACACATGAAGAAAAGCCACATAAAATTCAACCGGCCTGTTTACGGGGATGAGCATCCTCGATTTATCCAAACACCTGATGTAACGACTTTACTACAACGAGCTTAGGAAACAGTACGACGACAGGTGTGAAGTGCTGTACACTGACACGGATTTCCTGCTGATGGAGATTCGAACCGAGGACGGTAACGATGACATGGAAAAAACACCTCGATTTGTGCGACACCAGCGACTACCCCAAAGGGTCATGCCATACACAGCACGGTAAATAAAAAGGTCTTAGGTAAGATGAAGGACGAGTGTGTGCTGCTGGCGCCCATTGCCGAAAGTACATAGGTTTGAGGCCTAAGATGTATTCCATACTGAAGGCCGACAATGGTGAGATCCAGAAAGCTAAGGGTGTTAAGAAGTGCGTGGTGAAACAACACATCAAACACGCCAGATTCAAAGGAAGCCCTGTTCAAGACCCGTACTTTTAGACATAAAATGAACACACTTAGAAGTGATGGTCATAAGATATACTGGACTGACTATAAACAAGGCGTCCCTGTAGCCTATGGACACTAAGCTTTGGATAGCTATTGATGGGATAAACAACGCACGCAGCATACGAGACATGAAAATTGAACCAAGAACAGAGATATATATATGTCAATGAACCAGAGAAAGTTTGAGGCTATTTACTATAGCCCGCGTGGGTACTGGAAAGGAGCTAGCTGCTGTAGATAAGCTGGCTTAAATGGCGCAAGTACCCCGGAGGAAGCCAAAGCGTGGCTTGAAAACAAGCCCTGTGGCAGATCTATTTGTCGCCACCACGCTACATACCTAGAAGGAAGTTTGGAATTAACATACCTAATAGCATTCACCAGGCAGACCTAGTGTTCCTACCCCACGACAAGAGGTACAAGTATGCCTTAACCGTAGTGGATGTAGCCAGTCGCTACAAGGAAGCCGAACCCTTGACCACGAAAGATTCTACCCTGGTGGCCAGAGGATTCGAACGCATATACAAACGCAGTCCGCTGGCGTGGCCAACAGAGCTGCAAGTTGACCCCGGGCGAGAGTTCATGGGTGCCGTGTCACAACTGCTAGCCAAACACGATACAAAGGTCAGGCGTGGCGGTTGGAGCCCATCGCAGCCAAAGCCATAGTTGAGAGATTCAATAGAACTTTGGCTGGCTTATTAGGACATCAGTATCGCGAGGAGATAGCCACCCTCGAAAACGATCGACTGAATGGGTCACAAGGTTACCCAAGGTGGTGTCGGCAATCAACCATGAAGTCACCCGCCTCACCGGCAAGAAACCGGCAGGCGCTATCAAACTAAAATCAATAGCAGCAGAGTCGGCTGCTCCATTCGCGTGGGAAGGAGAAACAGATACCAGATAGGGCCCTAGTGAGGTATCTATACCAGCCTGGGGAACACGAGGGTGATAGTCGAAGTGCGAGCCACTGACCCAATATGGTCAATCAAAACTTACAACATAGATAAAGTTGACATGAAATCAGACGAGCCTAACTTGTACTACTTGAGTGGATGGGCCAGGAGAGGGTTTGTAAGAGAAGAATTATTGATCGCACTGCACGGCACAGTGTTACCACCAGTCAACGTGACATAGATGAAAACCGACCTACTTTAGCTAAGTCCGCTGTAGCTCAGTCGGTTGAGTGGTGCGACCCCATTATGTATAGTCTGGCTGTAAGCTGTACATGTGGGTTCGTATCCCGCCGTCACAACTTTGTGTGATGTGATACACAATTCCCCTTGGGAGGAAGCGCAATACATTTCTATTTCTCCCTTGGGGAATTGTGGCTGCCGGGGACATTTTACTACTTTTCAAAATAGTAGGGGTAATGGTAGTAAGAGCTAAGAGTCCGACCAAAGCCTTATTTGGGAAATAAGGCTTTGCAGAGGCTTTTGTTGGACTTGATCTCGGACTATCATTGTATCTACTACTGTTTATAGTAGAGGAATTATCCTAAGTCAGTGCCATTATGAAGTTCCCGTTAGGGGGTTATTACAGTTATATATATATAAATCACTAATTAATTTTATAAATCCAAAGTATTCTGTTCTTTCCCACCTCCGTTTCCAGAGGATTCTACAAGCAAAAGAGCATGAGTCAGGATAAGGAAAAATATGTAATTTTTAGAGTAAAATTGATATTTTATACTTATCCTGACTCATGAGGTGCTTCCTCCCATCCTCCCCACATAACACTTTGGATTTCCTGTAAATTCAAGTGTTGGGCTCGCAAAATCAGGAGAGAGTGAAGCATGAGGCCAGAGGGTGGCGCCACCTTTTCCCGCGCAGAGGCAAAGGGAGGCAACTCTTGGTGAGTACTAATTAGTGATTTTACATTGAAGGGAGCTTCAATTAAGGAGATACAAGTGTTCCACTATGTTCGCAAGAAGAAGAAGACAAGCAAAAGAGCATGAGTCAGGATAAGTATAAAATATCAATTTTACTCTAAAAATTACATTTTGTACCCGGCCATGTGTTGTATTTTTTAGTCAAAATGCATAGATTCAACTACTATCATAACACATTAAAATTAGTTGTCCTTTTGAGTTCGCATCAACCATAGTTTACTTCAAGTTCCTCAACTGGAATGATTTGATTGTGCTAATGTTAGATCATGAAGGATTCAGCTGTGTATTGTTTTTCAGTATGATAACTGAGAGAGGAGACATTTTAGGTGGTATTTACTTATGAAATAGGAGAATTAATTGTCAAACATGCTTACTAATCTTTTGTGTCAGTGTTGCTATTTCCCATTCGTTTCAATAATTATGAGAATAGAATGCAGTATTCATGTCCTGTTAATACTGGACAGCATGTGGTTGAAAGATAATTTGGACACTGAAAATTTCAATCACATACTCACATAAAGTTTCCAATCATGTCTGTATTTATCACGCAAATTATGCTAAATTGCATAGGTGTTTTAAGATTATTGAAATAAAGGTTAATTTGGACTCTTTTGGAAAAGTCAAAACATTACGAGAGTGTAACATATGCAACAAGGATGGTGGCGTAGCCCAATGGTTAAAGTGTTTGCTCGTCATGCCGCAGACCAAGGTTTGATTCTCCACATGGGTACTGTGTGTGAAACCCATTTCTGGTGTCCCGCATCTTGATATTGGTTGAACATTGCTAAAATGGACGTAACAGCCAACTCACTCACATTTGCAAAAAAATACCAAGTCTCAGGTATAACACTTTATGTATGAACATTTAGGAACAGGATGTCAGTGTAGGGAGGGTGGAAATTTGACATTATTGTAAACATAGTTAACAGATGTTAGAGGAATGTTTTAATATTGAGTGTTGAGATGAATGTTTTTATATCATTTTAGTAAAACATGTAAGGCTGATAAACCCTTAAAAAGTTTACAAGATAATGTAAATTTGATGTTATACCATTAGTCACAAAAAGCTGTATGCGTCCGAGTCATAAATTGCCTTCTTTATGATTGACATTGTGAGTAATTATTCTGTAGGTGTCTGATGAAGTTTTCGAGCGTTTGCTGAAGTATCTGGAAGATTTAAAAGGCCATAGCAGAGCTGAAACTACAAAACAAGCAGAGACAATACTGGAGGAAGCTGAAAAGCAATCTGAGAAAGATGGAGAAGCAGAGGATAAGGATGATGAAGTGAAAGAGGTTGAGGAGGAAGAAGAGGAGTGTGATGAAGAAGGGCAAGAAGAAGTGGATGATGCTGAAAATGAGAGTGAGGATGAAGATAGTACTACTGGTGAGACAAAGGCAAGGAAAAGGAAAAAGAAGAAAAACAAAGGTACACAAGGTAAATGTTTACCAGCTTTAGTGTCTAGTCCAGAGAACCAAAGTATTTATCTCAAGTGAGCTGAAAGTTCATATTTTTGTAAATTGTAACATTTTTGAAATACTTTTTTTTTCAAATTTCTTTGCCATTACTACATGTATCCTTATGAATTTGCATTGGCTGTGGAGTAGATTTCTGAATTTTGAAAAATACTCCTTTTGTCACCAAAGTTATTTTGAGATGACGTCTCCTTTTCACCTGTTTTTTTTTAAACATTTATCACTTCAAATATTTAGGAGTGGTGGGGTAGCCTAGTGGTTAAAGTGTTTGCTCATGCCAAAGGCCCGTGTTTCATTCCCCACATGGGTACAATGTGTGAAGCATATTTCTACTAAAAGTCTGCGAAAACTAACTCACTCACTTCGAATATTTCTTTCACTCCCTATATTTGTGGTATATATTACATGTATTTTGCTTACAGTGCTGTTTTCAGAGTGACATTTATTGACATGAGATGTAAATTACCTTGAAAATCTGTATTGATTGGAAGGAAACTTGCTCATCTGTAAATACCTTCATCCCCAGTGTTATGGAAATCAAAGTCTACATGACATTCAATTTCAAACTTCCCCTTAAGATGTTCTTCCCCATCTACACAGTGTACCCATCCATGAGCCAGAACTATATAATGTCTGCTAACAAGTGATTATTTGGGGGACAGCAGTTCTCATGAGTCAAGTTGGTCATTGGCCGTCGGTTGTTTTATAATACTTTGTTGGGATTCTTGGTCATTGCAGATCCAGGTTAGAATTGATCTTCAGTAACCCATGCTTACTAAGAGGCGACTAACGGATTGAGTGGTCGACTCGCTGACTTGGTTGACACATGTCATCATATCCCAATTGCGTAGATCGATGCACTGAATGTCTGGCCCAGACTCGATTATTTACAGACCGCCGTCATATATCTGGAATATTGCTGAGTGTGGCGTAAAACTCACACACTCACTCTTGGTCAGAATATGACTAAAATATGAGAACAGACTAAAATCCGGATCTTGAGATCAGTTTGTATTATGCAGATGGCACTATAAATAAAGGGCTCTTAGTCGTATTTAGATGTAACAGGAGCTCTAATTGCCATCATACTTTCTCAGTAAAGTACAGATACTTGTACATTACCTATTCCTGGATTTGACAAAACAACCCCCCATCCCCCATGTTCCACAGTCCATGCCATGGAATTAGTTGATTGTAGCAGACTCGATGACTTTTATTTCTCCTTAGTTCAAATTACAATTCAGTGTTGTGATTTTCAGATGTGACGTCATCATTGAGGTACCAGAGAGCCAGGCAGATTCTCCAGATTTTAACATGACAACATCTATAACTATGATATTTACATTAAACTTATGTGCAGTAAAATTCTTTTGTTTTGAGGTTATCTGTGCAGCTGGGCTTCTGACAGGTGACATCCCTACCTTGGTAGCTTTAACTCTGTAGTGAGGTGTCTGTCCCCAGAAGGGCCATGGTTTGAATCCCATCACTGGATTCCAAAATTTATTGACACCCAGAATGTGACACCCAACACTCATATTGGCCATATAAGTCAAGTTCCTGAACATGAACTCAATGACATTGCTTCTGTTTACACACATTACTTACAGATCACACAGTTTTGAAATAGGTTGCTTGGATATCTTGGGAATATGATGCAGAGGGGCCTGTTTGGCAGAGGATGGAAGTGACCTATGTATTATATCAAGGCAACAGTGATGGTTTTGTGCATGGAGTGGTTACTTTAGCTACCAGAAATGATAATACTGGTAATCCAATGATGGAGATATAAGTTAGGGTTTGCTTAATTCCTTTGGATACATTGAATTCAAATTTGGTTTGTATTCAGGATGGTTGTTTGGAATGTTCTGGAATTATAGTGTTTACTATAATAAGATGGAATTTGGTACATATCCTAAAGGTAAGGTACTGAATTCAAGCTTTTGTTCAACCTGTAGAGAATTGGAATGGTCATTTTTATTTTAAAGGTAGTTTTGCATCTTTGTGTTGAGAACTACGTCCCTGTTCTAGTGGATAGATCGTCAGTGGTAGAAGGTCAGCAGTTCAATCCCCAAGTCATGTCTCACCAGAAGACATAAAAAGATGGTACTTTAATGAATATAATAACAATACCTTGAACAAAAAATCAGATTCATGGAAATATTTACTGGTATTTGACAATTTTCTTTTGCTTATTTTAACAGACCAAGACAAAAACACTGTATTCTCATAATTGTATAACCTGTTTTCCCCATCCCATTTGTATGCCCTGAGGAACTTGAGAATTACAACTGAAACACATATACCATAGAAAACAATAACGTTTATAAATGTAATAACAAAACCTTGACTACAAAATCAGATTCATGGAAATATTTACTGACAAAAGATCATTTCATTTTGCATATTTCAAGAAACCGAGCCTCAGATAGGTCAAATGGGCACAAAATGTTCTTTAGATTTTGACAATTATGTAAATGTTCAAATTGTTCAAGCCACATCACATGTCCATCTAGTACAGAGTGAACAGTCCCTTGATGAAGCTGAATACACTGGAGCAGCATGCTGTCTCAAATGACTGTGGCTGACTTGGTTCTTCCAGGTGGCTCACATCAATCAGGACATAGGATTCTGTTTTTACAGGCTGTACTGTAAATGGCGATGTGGGATTTCCCAAGTCTATGTCAGGGATGTCCTGCCTCAAGTTCACGGAGGAAAGTATTGCACATGGTTTTGAGGGATCTCCCAAGTCTATCTCTGGGATGTCCTGCTCCAAGTTCATGGAGGAACCATACAGTGACCGAAGGGCAGGGTTAGGGAGAGGGGTCTGGGTGATGGGTGGGGAATCAACTTCAGCAGTTGACAGCTTAGAGAGGAAGGAAAGGCAGTATAAGAAGACAGAAGATGTGTGGAAAGTGGTTAATATCTAAATAATGTGATTCTTTCTGGCCTATTACAAACACATTGTCTGATTTTATCCTAAAAGAATATGTCCAAGTTGTCTATTGCTTCAAGTCAGTCATCTTGACTTAATGTTTGCTTATATTCATTAGTATAAATCTAGTAAATGGTTTACACCTAAAGTGGCGACAAAAACTCCACATCACAACCGTTTGTTTTAATCATGGGGAAAGGTCAAGAAAACTCGAGATGACCTACTACTGGAGAGAGGACAGGATGGTCGGAGGGGCAGGCAGCAATGGTAGGACGCTGAGACTTTCTCAACTCTTCCCGAGCTGCCGATGGAAATGATGAATAAATCTATGTAAAACGTATTCAAAATTGATGACAGATTGTGAAATGGATCTATGATTATGAAATATGAATTGACATTATTTCCAACCGCCGTAAAAGGTATTTTCAACTTATTAAATCAGTCTGCTGTGTTCTTTTCATGGAAATGAGTCCACATTATCCTTATATACATGTAATATTTACGATTCGCATCAACATTTGAGGGTCTCGTGAGGATTGTTGATCGAACGCAATAGCCTAGGGCCTAGGTCAGACTTATTGATACTATGCCGAATACCAAAACCAAATTGGGCTTAAAAGACCTAAATAATGTACCTTGGTGGTAAACACTTGCAACGCTCGTGAACATGGTGCAAAGTTGGTCACAAGTGTGAATCAAACCGCAAAATGATAGCTGAGACTTGGATTTTGCAACACTGATGCTAAACAACAATGGCGTCGTTTGCAGATAACAGTCACCATGGAGATGTTCTCGCGAGATCACAACGGGTGTTCACGGGTGTGAACTGGCAACGGGGATGTGTTGCGCGAAGAACGTTATTCAGTTCACTCACTGTACATGTGTGGACACAAGGGGGAGTTCAGGTCAGTACCTGGTGACACCACCCCTAGCAGCCGTCACTGGTGGAGACCGCCATGGAAAGGATTGCACAAGTCGTCGGCTTTTGGCTTCGGGAATTCTGCAACGCGTTAGCAAGTGTCTGAGGGCGATGGTGACGTTTACACACCGTAGGAGCGGTGAACGGCAGGACATATTTCATAGCAGGAAGTGAACGATTTATCACGCGAGAGGAGAGCAGGATTAATTTTTTAGGTGTAGGAAAATTGTCAATATCTATTTTTCAAATAGAAGACACGTGCGTAATTCCACCAAATATATTTCCATTCTGTCATGTATGCAAGCCCACGAGTCTGTAAAACAAATATATCAAAGTTTAAGGTATCATTGCTGTATAAACGAAAAACGTAATACACCAACATTTAGAGTAAATTATCGAACTATCTTTGTGCCAAATTTGAATGCTTAGTGTTGTGCCGTTTTCGAGCTTTCATCCTCACCATCAAACTGTTAGTGAACGATTTAAGAACCCAGACAAGTGGTCATGGTGAACGATTTCTTTTTCTGTTTGATGAGCGATTTACGGCCAACCTAAACTCGTCATCCAATTTGCAATACAGCATTACCACTAACTATCAAGTATTCTATTCTTCAGATGTGATGTTTAAACGACGGAAATGTCACCATTTCACTGCTACTATACTGTTCTTAACATTTTCAAGACTTCAGTGGGGTGATATATCACTGTAATGACATTTACAGGGAGAAGACAATTATTATTTTTAAAATACATGTACGTTTATGTGACATAACAGGTAACCTCAAATACGTACAAAAAGATTTCAAATATGTGACAAATGAAACTGATAAAGAAATTGTTGTCTCTAAGGACCAGAAAAACTCAGTTCAGTATCAAAGGATGACGAATCACCATGTCCACCAAAAAGAAAAGATACACTCTTAAAAAAACGAAACTCATAAACCATTTTCAGAAGATTTTTATTGTGTTAGTTTAAGAGCAATTATTTCATGTATTTTCAATGGTAAAAAGATGAAAATTCACATGTCCATAGGTAAAGAGTTCGCTAAAACAACAGCAGCCTTTATTGTTTCTGTTTACTGAAGTAAGTACTTTGTATGGCCACCACTGGCAGCAATTACTGCTCGGCACCGTCTCGGCACAGACTGGATAAGTCGACGAAGTCCTCACTCTTCCTGCAGTGTGATGGCCAGCTGTGGAAGTGTCTGAGGCGTGTGTTGACGTAGTCGTACACGTCGATCGAATTCATCCCATAGGCGTTATATGGGTTTTAGATCTGGTGATTGGGAAGGCCATGGCAAGACATTGACGTTAGACTTGGTAGCGGACCGCGACGCGTGCTGTATGTGAAGTAGCGTTGTCATGCTAGATCAACTCCCTCTGTCGGTTCATAATCGGAAGTATGTGACGTGCAAGGACTTCGTTGGTGTACCGATTTACTGTCACATTCCCTTGAGCCACCATTAAATAGAATGCAATTAGGGGCAAACGTTAATTTCTCCGACGGTAAACATGCTGTCTTCCATCCCGCCGTTGAAGAAGAACCAGACTTGCCTCACCACTGAACCAGACTCACCTCCAGTTTCTAAGGTTCCAGTTCCGGACTCTACGACATCACCGCAAGCGATTGCGCCAATGGGAGGCTCTCAAAACTAGGACTGTGTATTGTCAAATAAATTGTTTGCAGTTGTGATTCTGGTACCCGTATTCCGATACGTATTGCGATGTATTGGGGTTTGACAGTGAGTGACATCGATTGTACATGCATGGTCTATTTTCTACATATAAAGCCATAAAGTAAACTTAATGGTTGTGATAACAGACATTTCTAATTTAGATTTGATTTTGAGGGATTGTGTTTTCTTTTTTATAAAATGTATTGAATGTAAAGTTTGCTGTTTTGTCAATCAATTGCAATGGAAAACATCAGCGTGAATGAAAGTCTGTATGGATTTAAGCCATAAAGATAATCACAAAAACAACAACATTGCAATACGTTTCGCTTGAAAGGCGTATTGCGATATACCGTGCAGTCCTGGTGACAACTGGCCTTCTTGGTCGAATCCCCACTTCATGCAATCGATTCCTGACAGTGATGCGTTGCGCAGTCTCCATGGCTGTGGCAAGACGATGACGCAAGTGAGCAACCGGGATGTAGCGGTCCTAGGCTTGGGTGGTAACTCTTGGACGGCCGCTTCTTGGGCGGAATTGGTCTGCAGGATACGATCCCAAAGGCGAGATATGGTGCTCTGATGAACATTGAAATGTCGGGCAACTACAAACTGCGACTCCCCATCTTCAAAGCGGCCAATGGCGATGTTTCGATTGGCGGCACTCATTCGTTGCTTGATGATTTCCTCTTTTCCAGGCAAAAACGAATGACAAATTTAAACACAATCTTTGTATTTTTATAGTGATCGATATCCCATGCTTTTCCGCTTACTGGCATTTGCATTTTGATGTGCATGTTTTCTTGGTGACGTTTTGGAGAATATTTCTTCAAACGCTTCTAAAACAAGGGGAAAAGTGAAAATTGGCGCTGAAGCACATGCAAAGGTGACGTTTTGGAAAGAAATAGTACATTTGTATTGTTTTTTGCCGCAGCTACGTGAGTCCAATATTCTCAAAATCACCTATGCGTTTCTTTTTTTTGAAGAGTGTAGATGATGAATTGATGGATGAAACCGCACATTCACGGCACTGCTTTTGATAGGTGTAGACGTGTTCACAGGGTGGTCAGTATGTTTCTCGTTCAATGAGCCGTCCAAGGTGATTCCACGCACTTGTAGTGTCTCCATCTGCAAATGTTTTGCGAGTGATATGACCATGTTGAAACAATAAGAATACAAGCTACTGCCACTTTTACTCAGATATAGAAGTTTAGGGAGAGAATCCGTTGATACAGCTCTACGTGACTGAAATACGGATGTATCTATATGCATGGTTTCTCTGTCAATAAGCAACTTTTGGCCAGTACAGCACAGGTTTGTCACTAGAAACTTTATTGAATAACCACCGTAAAGCTTTCACTGTGTAAATTAGAGTTCGAAATCGTTCACTATGATGTTCTTAAATCGTTCACTAACAGTTTGATGGTGTTGGTCTTTCGAGGATGAAAGCTCGAAAACGGCACAAAACTAAGCATTCAAATATGGCACAAAGATAGTTCGATAATTACTCTACATGTTGGTGTATTTTGTGTTTCGTTTATACAACAATGATACCTTAAATTTGATATATTTATGCATATTTACGGAAACGAAGTCGAAGATAGACAGTGTTTTACAGGCTCATGAGCTTGTATGATGACGGAATGGAAATATATTTGGTGGAATTACGCACATGTGTCTTCTCTTTTACAGCAAGAATTTCGGGAACAGCGTGGCCTATACAAATATAGATATTGACAATTTTCCCGCACCTAAAAAATAAAACCTGCTCTCCTCTCGCGTAATTAATCGTTCACTTCCTGCTATGAAATATTTCCTGCCGTTCACCGCTCTTACGATGTGGTTTACGGACGCGTCGATCAAGTTCGTCCCAAAGATGCTCGAACGGGTTCAGGTCAGGCGATTTGGAAAGCCAGAGAAGGAGCATTGACATTTGCATTGGCGAGATAGGCACCTGTTACACGAGATGTGTGGGGTCGGGCGTTGTGTTGAAACAGCTCCCTCTGGTGGTTAAAATGTGGGAGGAGGTTAGGTCGCAGGGTGTGGTCGATGTAGCGATTTGCTGTAAGATTATCTTGAACCACCACTACCTCTGATCTACCCGTGTAGGACATTTCTCCTCACACCTTGACGCAATCTTCACCAATTCTGTCCACCTGTCGAACGCAGTTCGGCGCAAAACGTGCGTTTCGTGAAGATCCGGGTTAGAATTGATCTTCAGTAACCAAAGTTTGTCGTAAGAGGCGACTAACGGATCGGGTGGTCAGGGCTCGCTGACTTGACTGACACATGTCATCGTATCACAAATGCGTAGATCGATGCTCATGATGTTGATCACTTGATTGTCTGGGCCAGACTCGATTATTTACAGACCGCCGCCATATAGCTGGAATATTGCTGAGCGCTAGTGTTCAGTAAAGCTAAACTCAAAAACTCACACTCGATAGACACGTTGTCTCCTACCCCGTCGATGCAGGAGGAAACGCGATTCATCGCTTAATCAAACGCA
Source organism: Haliotis rubra (assembly GCF_003918875.1). Classification (NCBI taxonomy): domain Eukaryota; kingdom Metazoa; phylum Mollusca; class Gastropoda; order Lepetellida; family Haliotidae; genus Haliotis; species Haliotis rubra. The sequence continues at coordinate 281,580 of NW_025766961.1, read as the reverse complement.
TCGCCAGTTCCCATGTTCCATGCTTGTAAGTAGTATGGCGCCAGCTATGTAAAACCTTACACACTCACGTACCCTTTCTGTTTCATTGCTCCATCAAGAACTTTTCTCGAACATTCATCACGAAATGTCTGAAATTCTGTTCCAATTAGCCCATAAAAACAACATGCATACTCACTCACTCTTATATCTCATTGCAGGTGAACTACAGAGCCTGGTGACTACATTGTATTCATACATTACTTATGTAACATACATTAAAAAAAGGGTCCCATATAGACTCTCATTAAATGAATGAACATTCCCTAGTGAGGTGAGGTGAGGTGAGGTGAGGTGAAATTGGGTTTAACGTCGTGCTTGAGAATATTTCGCTCATATGACAACGTGCATGCGTGTGTATGTGTATGTGCGGCTGCTTGTACTAGCCCAGACTTAGCTGGTTTTATAGTGCTAGCCCACTGAGATACCATGCCGCAGAGAAGCATGAATACCCCACTCAGACACATTTTCCGGGATGTTCTCTTTTTGCCTGCACGTATTGTTTAGGGAATAAAATTACTGGACCGTACTAATCCTATTGCAACAATGGGGATTAAAGCTATAGTCTATAGTAGAAATGTAAGTATGCCAGCACTTACTGGTAAACAGTAAAGTTTATCACATTTTCTTCATTGCACATAGCACCCGCAAATATACGAATATGAGTTATTTGAACATATGGTGACATTTTTAATTTTACTAATATTGCATGTAACATTGGCACAAGATTGCATATATACAAATATACGAAAATGAATTATCTGACAAATATGATGAAATTTTAAATCAGCAAATACACAAAATAAGCGTTAAATGTCACACCAGGAAAACGTATTTATGTGCACTGTGCATTTATATACTATTCACACTTTGCTAAGGATCAAATCATGGATTCAACAGAAAACTATGATGTGGGGTCAAATTTGGTACTGGACTTAATCCTAATCCGCTTATAGCCAATTAAAGTGCAGGTAAAGAGAATACAACCATCATACTGACTCCGAGCCAACCAGTCCTTGTTGTACCCATTAATGCCGAGCGTCAGGCAGGGACCAACAAGTACCACAATTTAACGTCTTTTGGTATGACGCGGTCGGGGAACGAACCCGCTCTCCGGGCGGACGCTCTAACCACTACACCACGGAGGCGGTTTCGTTCCCTAGTGGTTTGTGTTGCTTTTCTTCTTCGTGTGCAGCTGGCATGTCTCCTCTATGGATTGTTTCTTGCAAATGTTGATTCCTCGTCTGGCTGTTTCCAAAGTCATCTTGACAGCAGAGTTCAGCGTCACAAGGGGCAAGGTTGCTTATATTCAGACAACAATTTTTGTAGGGGACATTTGACCAAATTTTACAACCTTCTACTTGCAAAAAGAGACAGTTACAAAATTGGAAACATCGGTTTTTGTGTTAAGTTGGATCGGTATCTTCAATAAATATATAAAAACTCTTAAGAAAAGAAAGGTACAGGCGCTTTCAGCAGTTCATTTCGATATATTTTGACAGCAATCGCCAGTAAGACAATTTTGTATGTTTGAATCCCGTTAATTATGTCCTGATTGTTGTGTAATGCGCGCAACCGCATCCCAAAAATGTGTTTGTAAACGTTTGTCATGAAAAATGAACGCAGAAAAGGTTTTCCACGTAATGCACGTGCAACGTGTTGGAAACATGAGGAGAGACATCGACTTTATAAGACCAAACCAAATTTACGACGTAAACGAAGATACCCGCATCAATTCGACCTAAGATCGTCTCAGAAGTTGAAGACCAAGAGTGACCACTCCTACTCATCTGTATGTTTCACCTACATGCCCGACATCACCTATTTGCTAGAGCAACGGACACTGCAGGACAGGTGCCTGGTCTTCAAAGAATTTCCGACCAAACCATCAGAAATCGATGACGTCACAAACAAAATGGCGGCCATTAGGGATTGTGTGGGTGGTCGCCATTTTTTAATCGCGTGTGTCTGCGGGTTTCGCGGGTTATCAACGTGTTGTGTGTAGTGATTCTAATGGCCATCGTGGTGCGTGCAGTTTTGCCAGTGGATAACATAACATTAATTCATAACACCTTAAACATTAATACAATTTGTTAGTGAAAATGTATATATTTTACACAAGGCCATGATGTATTTATAGCCAACATTGGGTCGTGGGTCAAAAGTAGTTCCTATGCTATATATGGCTTTCATTGGCTGAAGATGTACACCATTTTGATTGGATATTGAAGTGAGATGCATGAGGAAAGTGTGAAGTCTGTTTACTTGCTGTCCTTCTCTCCCAACCTGGATATTGAAGTTGAGATGCAACTTGCTGTCCCTCTCCCAACCTGGTGGTTAAAAGGTCATGGCAGGAGGATTTGGAGCTGGTGATGTACAGGTGAGTTACTTGGTTTTATATAAAAGGAATAAACTACAAAAGATATGTTATAATTGTTGAAAGTAATTCAGTATTCGTTATAGCTGAATTTATTCATTTGGTGAAAGTATATTTTGAGTAATATTTAGAAGTTGTTGGTGTCAATAATTACACTTGCAATTCAGATATTTGTATTTGAGTCAAACAGATTGTACATTTACTTTACTGGTTAGAATTAGCATTTCCATGCATATTTCTGATCCGGGAAGACTTCAGCCCGTTCGTTTGGTTTGAGTTTGTTTCATGTTCAGCGGCAATACTGCAATTGATATTTATTTATACAATACCAATTTTGATTATTGCAATGAGCCTGCAGATTTAACAGAAATAGGTATTTTGATAATTGAGCTGTATATATGCATACATCATTTCAGATTTGTGTAAACAGTAACTAAACGAACTCACAGCCCCAACCCCGTCGAGCTCTGGACACGGAACCCTGGACACGGAACCACCACCGTTACAATGTTGGAGCTCGCCCAGTGAGGATGCAGTTGTGAGGACCTCATCAACCTCCATGGACAAGCGCCTCGGTATCACCATGTGAACTCCCAGAGATCAGGTGAGTCTGATCATACCATTAGCCATGAAATGGGTTTGTCATAAGTGTAGGAAGATTTCCTCCCGTAAGCCCCGGTTATTTTATAATTCTATGCTTTAGAATAGATGGGGTTGTTTTTATAAAAAGCAGCCCTAAACCGTAACCCCTCGAAATAATCATAATAGAATACATTTCAAGCGGGCGTTACGGACGGAGCCGTTACCCAAACATACATTATCAAACATTTTATGACAAAAATATTAGAGTGCATCACCACTTGCACTTCCTTATAACCATAGGTGTTTGTACAGTAATCTCTCTTGGAAGATGACTGGTGTATGACGTGAAATTTGCATGTGTACGATTTTCATTTTCAAAGAGCCAGAAAGGAAAACCGCTAGAAACATACTGTGCAAGATAATAATGAAATAGTGAATAATCGACCTTCTTGAAAACCGTCAAAATCAAGACACCCCATGCACGTGTATGGGGCTACTGCGTGGTGCACGTGCATTCCATGCGTTATTTAGGGGTGGTGATCAAGAGAAATGGCTGTGCGTTCATAACGTGTCTCTTTGAAAAGTTTAACGCCTATACTTCCTATCCAAATTAAACGTTCTGGTTCCCCTACTTTTTATAGTATAGAAACAAACACAAACATTTACGTGAAAATAAAACTACATAACGGTTGTCTGCTCAAAGTTGAGACGGGTTCTAGCTTCCGCCCGTCTTTGCATAGTGTGGGGGCGTCTGACACGGACTTTACAGATGGCACCCGCCATTACAGATAGTCATATCGTAGGTCTGACGCTGTTTTTAGGCTGTTACTCTGTATCCCTAAAATTTACACAACTGCAAATAGCATATATTGAAATAACCCACATCGGCCTAACTGAGCGTTCAGTATAGGATGCGTAATAGGATATCCAGAAAAGCATGTTTACTCGTAAAATCGGGCAAAACTTAGAAAACATACGAATGGCTGCTGAAAACAATAGATCGGACTATAGATGACAATTAGGTCGCTCAGCCAGGTATGACGACGGACCGTCGACTCACCTGGCATGAAATGCATGTGCTGCATACAGGAACAAGGGGTCATCTCAAAGATATTTTATGCTTTTTCATGTGCGTTGTATATGTCTCATCTATTGATTAACATCTTACGTGTCTTTCTTTCATAAAGTTTATGTTGAGATATGTAAAAGTGTGATACCCATAGAAATGCTTAAATTAGCCATCGTATTAAATGTCTAAAAATATATAGGTGACATGTCCACCCTAAGATCGACAGGACTTGATATTATTTGTAAATTGTTATGACATGCCGTTTACTTCCCCAGTTTAATTCCGCTAAAGGATATATCATCTTAGCGGATATCTCCATCCCCTAGCCCGACACCCACCACCGTCTGCGACACCCATCCTGGATTTGCTTTTGAGACGACCCCTCCTACCTGTTTCTTTTTATAGTGACAGTGAGACTCCACGGTAGCTGCATCCTTATTAGTTTCAGTCTTAAAGTTATTATTTTTTATGTCAGCTAACGTTTATAATTAAGCTCATTTTAATTTCAAAATGGGCAATTTAATTTCCATAAAGTCATGGTTTGTTCCAAATAAGTCGCTTTAGAAAAAAACTGCATTGCTCATTTCTGCACTAATCTCTCCTCAGTAAAGTTCTTATTCTACCTTTCCTATCTCCCTACCACTGAGACTGTAGTTAGGCCAAACTTCGTTTAACAGATATTTCACATTTTCACATTAACTACATGACTTGTAGATATAAATGCGAAAATAGCTTTTTTCTATATCCGACAGTACTTTAGTATAAGTTAAAGGGCCTAGTTTCAATTATAAATAGATGGACTGATTTTAGGATACGTGATTGAATTTGTGGGTTCATGGAAGACGTTCCATATAAGATTGTTTCTAATGAAAAGCCATTGGTATAATACAATTTATTTACTCTTACAGCATCAAATCTGGGACATACAAAGAAATGACATGTATCTTCAGTAGGGTGACCACGCAAACAATCTGCTCTCTGATATATGTCTGTGTCTTTCAGGGTTGAGATCGCTACATCCTAACCTTAAGCGATTGTGGAGGATTTGACAAACTCTTGAACCTATATTTGGATCGAAATGAATGTCTTTAGCTCTGGGACTTAAGGCAGATTTGAAATCATTGATGTCTGTAAGAGATTTAATATTTTGCGGTAAAGCATTCCATAAACTTGCAGCGTCCAGTAGAAATGAATTGTCATATAGAGCAGTACGGCAGGCAATAGTTTGCAAATGTGATGCGTTACGGTGGGGATAGTTACTGACTTGAGAGACGAAGGGAGGGACGAGTTCGTTTAGATAGTGGGGTAATCGGTTATGATACATTTTGAAAAATGTGATTAGTTTAGCTATTCTTCTTTCGCGGAGAGAAACAGGATGATTCAGCGTAGATTTGATCGTGACTGGTGCCGCGAACAGCTCCACATATCACACGTAACGCGTCTAAGTGCATGTTTTCCAAGATTGTTGCTTGAGTTTTGGTACAATGTCATAACTATGGCTCCAGTAGTCAAAGATCGGAAGTATAAACGACGTATATTTTATACATACGATTCAGGGTATTTCTCGTTAGTCGATATTTAAGGCTTCTTAAGCAGTTTATCATGGGGACGACTCTCTTAACGATATCGTTTATATGAATATCCCATGTACAATAGTTTTGAAGAGTTATACCTAAATGTTTATGGCTCGAAGTTTCTTCAATTCGAACGTCGTTGAAAAACAAGCTTGGATGAGGATTGAATTTTATTTCCTACTAAATAAGGCTGTTTTAGTTTTTGATGGCCCGAATTTCACGATTTTGTCAAAATACTCGTTTACAATATTCCTACAAGAGACGGACATAGACAATACTTTATTACATTAAAAGGACTTCGTTTTTTATCAGAGCTTTGTCATAAAAAAGTTTCTACATTCAACTTTCGGGCCATTGAATGGGCTAATAACTTTCAGGCATAGCTAGCCCGACTGGCTAGCAACATTTGGAAACTATTTCGCACACTGGTTCGAACTCGTTTAGTCTTTGTAGCGGCGGCGGCGGACAAAGTCTATTGTGGGTGTATCTTGCTGACACCATTGTCTTCATTTTGGTATTTCTCGCAGCATTTCTAGCGAAGAAATTGTGTAACATTACAGTACAAAGAAAACTGGCAGATTCCGTTCAATAGAATCGCACCTACGTATATAATACTTCGCTAATTACATGTCGCTCTATTGTTAGTGATACAAGGAGACTATACAATTATCCCTGGTGATACAATAGACCTTTTCAAATCCAGTAACCCTCTACCAGACTACCGGTTAGCGCGTCCGAGCAGGGGGCTGCATTGTCAACCGCTTCTGTTTTGACACTCGATTGCCTCGTGTGGATAATCGGCCCCAGTCCCTTGTACAATTTCCCTGCCCTTTACTAATTACAGTATGTATAATCAGGGAGAATAGACGTGCTGTAGATTATCCCTGATATAATACCAGGGGCTATGTGGTCACATGGGTGAACGTGGGATCCCCAAACCTGACATCGTCCTCTTTCTGCCTGCACTGCCGAGGTGACAAGAAACCATCTCAACCTGTGGATTGTATTTTAGGTAAGAGCACCAGTTTGTCCAGATTTCAACTAATTCTTTGGTATTAAATTCCAAAGCAGTTATTTCATTTACATGATATATAATTGTGTATGCCTTTTAAATGTATTGGTTAATTAGGCAAACCAAAATTCCAAACAAGTGTTTGGTAACTGTCTTATAATTATATTTTCTGTGCCAAACAGGACGGAATGTTACCCATCTGTGACTATCCCAAGCGTGCACTCAGTTGAAAGAATAAATTACATAAATGATATTAATTGTAATATATTCACTGATTGAAATACATTTAATAAAGTTCTTTGTGTTGAGAAATAATATGCCAGTCGAGACTGTCTCCAGCTCATTGCTAAATTCAAAATTCCATTCCGAGTTTTGCCGAAAGATAGCCAAGAGATGTGCTTCTCAGTGCAGAGGCTAGTCTGTCTCAGTCCCTGAACCACAGTAGGTTCCCTACTGCCTAGCCCCCTCTGCAATGCTAAAGCCCTAAATAAAACAAGTCTAGATTTCCTAAGGTTCTGAATCTCTGGTCTCCTTTTCAATTTAAATGGGCTTGTTTGTTACTATCAAAATAATAATATTCCGAGACTAAGCATTAGTCTATGCAGAGGTCAGTGAGCGCGGCTGCCACTGATTCGAAATTACCCGATGGTGCTGACTGAGCACAGGAATTGAACCCCTCATCTCTCGGCTCTGCATTACAAAATGGCTGCACCAGATGTAAAATAAACTAGGGGTCGTCTTCCGCTTGTTTATCTCAACATAGTCTACTACAGAATTATCTTGTAGAATATATCTATAAAGATGGGTAGCGGTATATTTACAGCATAATTCAGCATTTGAAATTTTTGGCCATCTCCAAAGTTTGTTCATTCCTGCTATAGGTTACTTTCTGTTCGGGGCGGTGGGGTAGCCTAATGGTTAAAGCGTCAGCTCGTCACGCTGAAGACCTGGGTTCGATTCCCCACATGGGTACAATGTGTGAAGCCCATTTCTGGTGTCCCCCGCCGTGATATTGCTGGAATATTGCTAAAAGCGGCGTAAAACTCAACTCACTACTTTCTGTTCTCTAAGCGTCTGGCGGTACGCAATCAAACGTTAACACCAAGCTTACCATTGACTCCCATGCTACCGTACTATTTATATGAAGTATTAGTTATTTCTTACGAAATCTGTACTATATCTGCCTGTGATTACACAATGCCATTTAGAAAGTGGTCAAATGTTATATTTGGGATTAAATAATATTGTTTCCCCCAGTAAGTGTTGTCACACCCTGTGTATCAGTGGGATTATATAATTTTCATAATTTGTGTCTTTACAATGGTTTTGACTACCTGCACTGTCGACCCGTGAAGATCCGGGGTAGAATAGGTCTTCATCAACCCATGCTTGTCGTAAGAGGCGACTAACGGGATCGGGTGGTTAGGCTCGCTGACACATATCATCGGTTCCCAATTGCGCAGATCTGTGCAGTCGGGATTTGCAAAACTACCTATTTCCTCTAATAACCGCCCGGGTGCTTATTGTTTCAACGGACTTCCAGACCACAGGCCCTCGTGTTTTTGCGAGGATTAAAGATTTAAAAAAAAAATATAAATTGAGATGACAATCCAGATTAGACGAATCATACCCCGTCTACTCCATTTTGTGATTGGGAATTACCTGTGACAATGAGTAAATTTTCCGTTTCATCAGTTTCGTAATCAAAGTTTCTGTTACATAAGACCAATGCATGGAAATTGATATGTACGCTTTTTTTCGCTGATAAAACAGCACATGCTTTCATGATGAAAGGGGATAAACACTAATCGGAACACATTGTATTATTTTTACACTTCTTTATGGGGTCATTTGTCACAATATACCGATTATCACAAAAAAAAATAATTTCGTGACAATAAATGGTTTTACATGATTATCAGTCGCTTAAAGAACATCATAATAATTATTATCCCTCGCCGCGCGTTTAGCGCGAAGCGGGAGATATACAGTGTAGTATTAGGCTCCGTCCGTCCGTACGTACGTACGTACGAATTGGAATATCTTAAGAACCGTTGACTAGATTCTTTTCATATTTGGTACCTTGTTACTGATGGAAACCTAATGTAAGTAAATGTGAATTCAACTCTCTTGTAATATTCATTTTGTAGGTATTACAGGCCATTACCGTACCTTGCCCTTCCCTCGCTGATGCTAAAATCACAAAGACTGACAAAGTTTCCGTCGCAAAAATCACAAATACTCCACTCTCACTGTGACCAAGTTCCCTACCAGTTTGTTATTTCTGCAAGTCGATTGAAACCCGATTTTGACTCAACAAAACCATCTAGACACAACTGGATGACGATATGTCAGGACAAAACGGGTGTGTGGTCGAAGCAAGCCTTCTGGTTGGTTGATGCTTGAAAATTTGCACATTCTTTAATTGTCCCAATGTATCATGATTACAGCCTGTGTTGTCATCTTTGACTGGAGTACTTTGTGCATTAGGCACACTTGCCCATCCCTTTGCCGTGAGAGACGCTTAGCGCTGAGAGCTTCGAAAATGTCATCCTCGATAATCTCCAGGGTATACGTTGTAGTGGAGATTTATCGAAACGTATACCCTGGAGGTTATCTAGGATGCGAAAATCTAGGCCCCGGTCTTGCCCTTATACAGGTTGTTGCGCAACATGTTCTCGTGTATCGTAACTGGTACCGATAATGTCCGACCCCTATTCGCACTATCATTTGGACCCACGTTGTCCTACACCATTTCACATTTCATCTAAATTGTCCTTGCTTTCTTTCAGTATAAGAACGTTTACTCGAAGATGAAAGTATCCCATCCAAGAACTCACCGATGCATCTCGAGAGAAATCTACGAATCTGGAATTCGCTGCCTGATGTAACATTTTGGTAAAGGAGGAAGACATGGTCGGGTATCAAGAGCCGGTCAAGACCCTACCACGCTCGATACAAGGTTTGTTACGACTGGTGCTAGAAGGGGTAATAACAGGGATAATTTTCCACGTTTTTTGGCCAATATTTACCTCTTGCGGTCGTGGGAAGCCCTACGTCTGATATACACATAAACGACAGTCTCGCTAAAAGCGTCAATGACTTTGGGCAAACACTTGACTAATCGGGATCTGAGAGTAGCTGGAACCCTATATTGTGTATGTCCGCGTCAGCTTTGAGCATGTTGGCCGACCCGCCTTTGGCGAGATCTTTTCTCTTCCTTGCCACCCGTGAAGGTCCGGGTTAGAATATTGATCTTCAGTAACCCATGATGCTTGTAAGAGGCGGGATCGGGTGGTCAGGCTCTGACTTGGTTGACACATGTCATCGGTTCCCAATTGCGCAGTTCGATGCTCATGCTGTTGATCACTGGATTGTCTGGCCAAGACTCGGTTATTTACAGACCGCCGCCATATAGGTGGAATATTGCTGAGTGCGGCGTAAAACTAAACTCCCTCACCCTTCCTAGACGGCATCCCTGGTGTAGTGGTTAGAGCGTCCGCCCGGAGAGCGGAAGGTCGCGGGTTCGATCCCCGACCGCGTCATACCAAAAGACGTTAAAATATGGTATTTGTTGGTCCCTGCCTGGCGTTCGGCATTAATGGGTACAACAAGGACTGGTCGGCTGGGAGTCAGTATAATGTGTCTGAGTAGGGTATCCATGCTTCACTGCGGCATGGTATCTCAGTGGGCTAGTACTATAAAACCAGCTAAAGCCTGGGCTAGTACAAGCAGTTTCACACACACATGCACACGCATGCACGTCGTCATATGAGCGAAATATTCTCAAGCACGACATTAAACCCATTCTTTTTCATAGAGATCGTCCTTGGGGTACATATATGCATTTTCTGCGCTGAAAATGTCCTGTGACAGTTGTATCAATGTTTTTTAATAAAATATTGTACAATAAATAAATTCTTTTTATCTCTTATACGGTCCCCACCTCGTGGAGTTACCTCCCGCTACGCATGCGCAGCCAACCAGGTAAGCACCTAGGCCCGTATCATCATTCCTTCTACTGTCACTCCACTGAACGGATGTGTCGAGTAGAGCTGAACTCCTTCCATAACACGAAGTTAAAAGAAATAATTTCTGGGACACCACCACCTGTATGTATGGTCTTTATTTTGTCCTTGAACGGAACAGTAAAGCTTTGCGGTCGGTTGTCTCATAATTGTGACTTTGTATTACATATTTTACGCTCACTTTCCCGTGGTTTACGCACGTGTTGCTTTGCCATGGCGGGAAGTTTAGCGTGCCACCAGCATACGTCTCACTCCGGTGCCGTCATGTCAGGTCCGGGTGGATATACTGCGCGACGAAGTTCAGGCTTTGCTGGACAAGTCCGCTATAGAGCGCATACCACCGGGCGAGGAACAGGCGGGATTTTATTCCACGTACTTCCTCGTTCCGAAGAAAGACGGCGGGTTCCGTCCCATTCTCAACCTCAAGGGGTTGAATCGCATGCTAGAGGTTCCATCCTTCAAGATGGAGACACTTCGCTCGGTGATCTCCTCTGTTCAGCCCGGCCATTGGCTCACGTCAATCGACCTAAAGGATGCGTATCTACATGTGCCCATACATCCATCGTTCAAGCAGTACCTTCGGTTCTCTTACGACGGGAGGGGCGGTGGGGTAGCCTGGTGGTTAAAGCGTTATTTCGTCACGGCGAAGACCCGGGTTCGATTCCCCACATGGGCACAATATGTTAAGCCCATTTCTGGTGTCCCCCGCCGTGATATTGCTGGAATATTGCTAAAAGCGGCGTAAAACTAAACTCATTCAGTCAGTCAGTCAATCTTACGACGGGATGAATTACCAATTCACGGTGCTCCCCTTCGGCATATCCACTGCCCCCAGGGTGTTCATCAAGCTCATGTTAGTGCCAGCTACCCTCGCTCGATCGCAAGGAAGGCGTTGTTACCCTTACCTCGACGACTGGTTGCTCAGCGCGCTAACTCAGCGCGCTAACTCAGCCAGCGAGCCTAGATTCTACTCACAGTGATAGACATTCTAGTTCGACTGTGGTGGATCATCAACCTCAAGAAATCCGACCTGGTACCCACCCAGGACTTGGTTTTTCTCGGGGCGAGGTTCCAAACTCACAAGGATCTTGTTTCCTTGTCGCCCGACCGGGTCACCAGAGTACGGGAGATGGTGTCTTCGTTCCTCTCCCAGCCCCAGGCACCAGCACGGAATTGGCTCCGTCTACTGGGCCATATGGCGGCGACTATCTCTGTAGTGTGGCGGGCGTGGTTGAGGATGCGCCCTATACAGCAAGCTTTAGCGAGTCTGTGGGCTCACTCGGAGGACCTGGAGCGGAGTCTCAGTCCCTGGGTGGTTGTCTCCTCACCTTCAGTGGTGGACCAATGTCAGGAATCTCTCCAAGGGGGTCCCTTTGGAAATCCCGACGCCAGCTCTTACAGTTCAGACCGATGCGTCCCTCACGGGCTGGGGGTGTGTGTTCTGGGCAGTCTGTCGGTGTCCGGACTCTGGTCCGAAGCCGAAGCCCGCCTTCACATCAACGTGTTGGAACTGAGAGCTGTGCGGTTGGTTTTCGAGCGCTTCCGAGAGCATGTCAAGGGCCAGGTGGTTCGTCTTCAGTTGGACAACCGAACGGCCATGTCCTACATCCTGAAGCAAGGCGGCACGGTGTCCCGAGCGCTCCTTCGGGAGACGTGGGACTTTCTCCTCTGGTGGGACCAGTGCGATTGCCAGGTACTCCCTGTTTATCTCCCGGGGCTGGAGAACGTGCGAGCAGACGCTCTCTCTTGCCGGATCCTGGCCCCGCACGAGTGGATGCTCAACCGGCAGATATTCGGAGTTATCTCCCAGTTGTACGGGTCGTTCCAGGTGGATCTGTTTGCGTAGGGCGGGACGAATCAGATACCCGTGTTCTGCTCTCGAATACCGGACCCGAGGGCGTTGGCTGCCGACGCCTTCCTGCTGGATTGGACGGGCAAAGTGCTCTTGTCGTTCCCGCTGTTACCACTCATTCCCCGGGTCCTCTCCCAGCTGTCCACCCAGACACCTCGGCTGCTTGTGCTACTGGCACCGCTTTGGCCGTCACAGAGCTGGTTTCCGGTAGTTCTCAGGTTTCTGGCTCAGCCTCCTGTTCTATTACCTTTGCGACCGGACATTCTCACTCAGAACGGCGCGCCATACCCCAATCCAAGGATTCAGTGGGTGGCTTGGCCTCTGTCAGGTCTAGCCTCAAAGCATGCGGAATTCCTGCAGCAGTTGCAGACACAATTCTTGCTTCGAGGCGGGATTCGACAAACGTTCAGTATGAGGATAGGTGGTCCCGCTATGCACGCTGGTGTTCAGATAGGGGGATTGCAGATCCCTTTTCTGCGGATTTAGTCCAAGTATTGGAGTTTTTGCAAGCTCGTTTGGAAGAAGGCCTGGCGGCTTCAACCATTCGTGGCTACTCCACCGCTATTTCCACCTTTCACAACCCTGTCGATGGTGCTCTTCTGGGGCAGCACCCTCTCGTACAGTGCTTTTTAGGTGGCGCGGATCGGGTTCGACCTGCTGTCAGGCGAACCAGCCCACCTTGGGATTTGTCAATCGTGCTAGATTGGCTGTCCGGTCCTACGTTCTTACGTCTATCGGCTATTTCCATTCAGTTGTTAACATGGAAGGCTGTATTTCTGGTGGCGGTAACCTCTGGGCGTAGGGTTGGTGACTTACATGCTATGTCATCCGACCCGGCGCTGACTGTGTTCCACACAGATCGTGTCAGTATTCCGCCTCCCGGATACTTACCGCCCGAAGGTCGATCACGCTTTCCATGTACTCTTACCCAGCCTTCCACATTGGGGACCTCTCCTACGAGCACTCACCCATTGGATGTCCGAAAGACTCTCAAGGTCTATATCAAACGAACACAAGGGATCCGTACGGGTACCCATCTGTTCTGCTGTTATGGTGGCGGGATGGCTGGGGTGCCTGCGAGCAAACAGACCCTGTCTCGCTGGCTTGTCTCGGTCATTGAGGGGTTGAAGGCTCACTCGGTCAGGGCAGTAGCTACGTCAAAAGCTTTTGCATCGGCACTACCCATTGAAGAGACATGCTCTGCCGCTATTTGGAGCCGGCCTAGCACTTTGATCAGGCACTATCAGCTCGATACACATTCACATGATCGTGCACGCTTTGGCCGTTTTGTTCTCTCCAATGGACAGTGTCCTGCCACCCTGACCGAGTGAGTCTTGGTTATCTGGTGTAGTTGACGCTGCTTTTCAATACTGTGTTTTATTGATATGTCCGCTGCTGGGTGTATAACCTCCTTTCGATTCTCTACGGAGATTATGGTCGGTAGTGAGTGTTTTTTTCCCCCCCCTACGGTGCTCTCTAATAGACCATAAGGTGGGTGGGGTTTGTTTACGTTCTGTGCGTTCTCATTATGCTAACCTGCGAGGTCGACTCTCAGTACCTTTCCTCCCTGTCGGTTACCCTCCCATAATGCCTCTCGCGGAAGCTCAAAACGGGACATGTGACAGGTGAGTGATTATGGCGTCTGTTACATTATTCTTAACGATCGCTATTTGTGTGTACTTTGACAGAATTCCCTCCTCCCTGGCCTCCGGTCTTTGGGAGTCTGTGTTTATGCATATATGAACCCCAAGGACGATCTCTATGAAAAAGAATTAACCAAACCTGAAGAGGTTTTCAATTCTTTGAAGAGAGTCGTCCTTGGGGTAGGGCCACCCGCCTCCCCGCAATTCTGTTCACTGATTTATTCAGCAGAAGGAATGATGATACGGGCCTAGGTGCTTACCTGGTTGGCTGCGCATGCGTAGCGGGAGGTAACTCCACGTATAATAGATAAAAAGATTTTATTTATTGTACAATATTTTATTAAAAAACATTGATACAACTGTCACAGGACATTTTCAGCGCAGAAAATGCATATATGTACCCCAAGGACGACTCTCTTCAAAGAATTGAAAACCTCTTCAGGTTTGGTTAAATTTCACCTCACCGGCGTTTCTTCACCGCGCGAGGCAGACTTGCCCTGGTAAAATACACTGTTAGAACGAGACAGTTTCTCGGAATTTATTCGTTGTCAGTCATGTTCTACACCGCGGATATGCATGAAATTACCACTAAAAGACGTGGCTGTTATATTTATTATGTCATTTTCAGAATATTCTTGGGTACTGGTATCGGGGAATACCGGCCTCTACTGCTACGATGCCGTCCACCTTCGTCCGAGACGAAGATATAAGAAAGGAGTCCTCCTCGGCGTCTCATGACTGGTACGTCATCCTCGGTATCTTCGTGCTACTACTATCGTCGCTGGAAGTTGCTGCATCATTCCGGTAATACGATAACGTTTAGCTATCGCTGTCCCCAGATGACGACCACGATGAACTCGTACTGGTAGACGCTGTTGCGTTGTCTGACGTCACATATACTACAGTCGATGGTGTATTCGTCGGAAGACTTTGCAGAATAGTCATCGTCACAGCTGCTGCTACTACCTTAGAGTGCTTGGCCGTCCTCTGCCAAGGGTTTCTTTCCCCTATACACAACCTGTATCATAGTGACAGTCCATATGAATCACTTTGTAGGCTGGTATACGTGTATATCTCCGTGTTTTCTGTTTACTGGTTGCCATGCACACTAAACCCACATGTACAAGACACCTAAGATTCTCTGTACAATCCATAGACATATGTCCCGTTGTCATGCTATAGTTGTAGGAGGGTGGCTGTAGAACATTTGTCTCAATTTGGTACTGTCAATATAAGATATAAGACTTGACATACGTCTCGCTATCAATTCAAGAGGTATCGTTTATACAGTGGCTTAACAACTATCAAACTACGTCAATGTTTAGGATTGCAGTATCTACATGTATCTAATGAATAACTGTATCTTAGTAGACCTATTTAAAAGTAGTGAGGGGTATATTCTTAACTTCGTACATTGCCTCAAATAATGACCCTCTTCGCCACACAATAGGCCTATACAAGTAGAACAGTTAAAATGCCTACCAAATGTGTGGCACATCGCGCCGTGCAGCATATGTAAACATCTCTTCAATACTAGACTGCACGAGTACGATATTCTCAGATATGACGTCACGACGACAGGTCTCATCAGGAGGCATGACGTCACGACCTACAACGATGGTAGTGACGTCACTGGTTGAGACGTAATCGTTGAACCGTCGCACAAAATAAGGGATAAGCCTGTGACGTCACAAATAGTGGGGATGGTCAGTGGTCATCAGGTGCGTGCGTGTCCTCCTGATGACATTCCTTTACCTCTTCCGCACTCACATAATTCTCGAATCAACACCAACTAAATGCATACGGTATCAAAAAATTAATACAAGTATATACAATATATAATACAACATATATATATTATACACACACACAGTCTGGTCACGCATTTACGGTACGGGTACGGCGAGTAGGTGTCTCACTGTATCTATGCACTTCGCCAGCCACCGTCACAGTATTGCCTGCTGGGTGGTGGTTAGGTGAGGCCTCGAAATTAGCGAAAAAACCCTCGTCGTCCCAAGACAGCCGCTGGGCATATTCTTCTTCCTCTTCATCGTCGTCAATAAAGAGTGGAGAGTGTACTGATGTTGGACGGGCGGGCAAAGGGGAGGTGGTGTCATCAGATGTGGCAGAGTAGGTGTACGTACCCATCAGTAGAGGTCCTTGGGGGCTGGGGGCGCTTTCTTCTTCTTCCTCTGCTGGCGGTACACTCCTCAGCATGGAGGTAGCCATCCCCAAGGTCCAACCCCTTTCCCCCCTCACCCGTACTACGGGACAGTCCGGCAATGTTTCTATAATGTATACTGGACATTATCGTCCCGGTAGTCTGAGTGCCCGCATCCGCTGTCTTCACCAGACATTTCGCACACCTCTCCACAGTAATCACTTCGTTTGCCCAGTAGACTGTCGTAGCTGCTTCCTCGGTCTTGACCTTCTTCATGGTGGGGGTGACGTCACCCGTACATGACCGGGCGTAGTGACCACTCCTTCACTTGTAACATTTGGCCCCCGGGCAATTTCGGGGACCTGTTATAGGAGTCCTGTAACAATGGCCATAGGAAGGAGTAGTCGGCGTGGGAGGCGTGGACGTCACAGAAGGTGGAGTGGCCATTATGGTGGAGGAGGAGGACAAGTTGAAGGACGGGCAGGTCCTCCTGTAATGGCCGTTCCTCTGGCAAACGTGCACGGCATGGGTCAATAAACCCCCAATTTCCGCACACCACCAACTGACAGTTCTCGAACACGTGATCCGACTTTTGGGGACACTTTCACCAGTATAGCATTGCTGGAGCAACATCGTTCATTTACTTGAAGCCATGGCTCTTCTTGGAGTAAGAGCAGGGCCAGCAGCAACGAGCTAGTGAGGAGCACGTCTTACTGTAGACAGTATGGTTATAATATGCATAGACATAACTACATTTCTACTCACAAAACAGCTCTCATGTCAGTTCACAAATTAGTTCTCATGTCAATATGAAACGCGACGGGGCACATAATTTTGAGAAATGCGCACAAAGGGTTGAACTTGTTGTGTTCAAAGTCTATATCGTCTTCTGCACACCATTTCCAGTCTTAAACCACACCATGCACACACGACCTTGTCTTCAATGCCCATATAAAAGAACCCTCTCCGGGCACCTGACTTCCTTTTTGAACCAGTTGTTCAGGCCAGTCCTGGAAAGAAGCCACCCCCGAAGAGGATTGTCTTTATTTGAAAATGGAAACCACGGCTAGAAAGACATTGTATCAAAGCATACACGTTTGACCATACTCGGGCTACTGCATGGTAACTATCACGTGCTGCATCCTGACAGTCATAGCTTTAACACTCCACTCATACGGAACAACACCCCTCGGGCCATTTGTCGACGGAACAGGCGTGAATCTAACGGACGTGTAGTAGTATGGTGACAGCACATTTCCGAGGTGACAGCACATTTCCGAGGTGACGTAACGTGACGCAACCTCGAAAATATGCTGCCACACTGACGTCATACACGTATGACGTCACGACGATAGGTCTCGTGACGTCACGACCTACAAACGAAGGTACTGACGTCACTGGTTGTGACGCAACCTCGAAAATATGCTACTACGCTGACATCATACAAGTATGACGTCACGACCTACAACGATGGTATTGACGTCACGTGACGTGGTCATTGAACCATTGCAATGAGGGTGTAAAGCGTGTGACGTCACAAATAGCTGGGATGGTCAAGTACGTGTGGGTGCGTGTGTGTGTCATAATGCTCTCTTCTACCTTTCCGCACTCCCATAATTCGCGAATCAGCACCAACTAAATGTGTACGATATATCAAAAAATTTAATACAGGTATATACAATATATAATACAACATATATACAATCTGGCCATACATTTTACAGGATTAGACGGCCTCTCCTGTTGCGCGCTCGGATACGGCGAGTAGGTGTCTCGCCGTTCCTATGTATTTCGGCAGCCACTGTCACAGTATTGCCTGCTGGGTGGTGGTTAGGTGAGGCCTCAAAATTAGCGAAAACCCCCTCGTCGTCCCAGGACAGCCGCTGGGCATATTCTTCTTCCTCTTCATCGTCGTCAATAGAGAGTGGAGAGTGTACTGATGTAGGACGGGCGGGCAAAGGGGAGGTGCTGTCATCAGATGAGTGGGTGTACGTACCCATCAGTAGAGGTCATTGGGGGCTGAGGGCTCCATCTTCTTCGTCTTCCTCCACCGCTGCTGGTATACTCCACACAATAGGGGAAATACCTCGAGATCGCCAGCTGCCGAAATATAAACAATGGTCACCGCAAGCTACTGACGACAGGCTTTGTACACGAACTCTGTTGTAGGAATAATGCAAACGACCGTATTTTGTCAATAAATCGTGAAATTCGGGCCATATTCGTGTGTAATCTATACCATACGAGTCATGCATGTGTAATCTACCGGGTGCCTCTACGCTTAAAGCAAGCTAGTGACTTCCCGGTTCGCTTTTTCTGTCCGTGTTGCAAATAAACAGTATAGGATATTTCAGTCTCTTCATCTATTTTATTACCACACACCTCTTCCAAAGTATCTCTGCTACTTATACCGCCATAGTTGTTTTTAAGAAAAGGCTCATTACGTCCAAACCATTCCAAATCTCGTCCGTACAGCATTTTAGAAGTATATGTAACCCTTCCCTTGTCTACGTCAGTGTATAGTGGCATTTCTAAAGTGGTCAAATTCTATTACACTGTCCAGCTCTCTATAACACACTAACGTCAGAGCTTGGCGCGTTGGCTGCGAAAATTTCAATTCTATGCTGACCTTACCAGAGCTCTTCGGATACACGTGTGACATGTCAGCACCCAAATCGTGCGTTAAATCGAACACAAAGCAGTACCGTCTAAAAACTCTTCGAGAGTCACTGTGTGCGTGGAATTTCTCCCTAAACCCCTGTATTTCTAAACAGCTCTAGGTATGTCTGATACATCCGTGTAGAGTCGGGTTCGAAATCGACGGTATGACATCTTTTGCCTACCTCCTGACCGTTTACTTTAACGGCTATTTCTGTTAATCCAAAAGGTTGGAAATTAAAAGGATTTTGTTGAACCCCATAAAGGATTCGTTGTCAAGCGATACCGAAGTACTATTCTTTCAGGAATGTGTCCCATTATTAAATGTTCGGAATTATATTCTCTCAGGCCTTTGGGAATGTCGTGTGACGTAGTTTTCACCTGGGCTATGGGTTATTTCACGGTACTACCACGCGTCAAACCTCTAAGATGGCTATCTCTAATAGCTGGTGCTACGTTTACTTGTCTGACATGAAATTTGCCTGAGAGTATATGGCAAGCATAACCGGGTATGCGAGTACCGGCCTCATCCGTAGTGGAGTGTAACATATAGAAGTTATTTGGGCTACGTATCAACTCTATTTTTAAAGGTACCCCGTCTATGAGGTATCTATGCTGCATGAACAAATCAGAGTGTAATTTTCCAACCAGTTCTAGGGGCCTACACATTTTTGCCGTCGTTTCGCGAATGCGGGGTTGGAATCTTCATTGCCTAGAGAAAAGTTATTAAAACACCCTGCCTTATCTTTACTGAAATTCTGTGCTACCAAATTGTTTATTTGCGATTTATCGCAGCTCAGCAGTGTTTCTATATACGCTCTGTACGGGAATGTACCCAAACTGTCTGATTAGAGCCCGCTATTACTCTTACCTCCCGAAATAGAGAATGTAGAGTATTTGTCACGGGGGTGCACAGGTCTCTACGTCTAGTCACCGTCTCCCCATCAGAGCTCATCACATTGTCAGCGACTGTAGCACGGCCATCCACCATCTTAAATTCGCATACAATTCTCAGGTAACATTCGGCCAAGTGTACGTAGCTGTTTATAGGGTTATTGATATCAAACCTTATGGTACTGTCCATCTGTCCGAGGCCTGTAACGGGACTATATTTGGTCCAGTGTGAATCTGTCATCGTGGAAACCATGCCCGGTAATGAAAATAAATCCAGTTCGCTTTTACCACATTGCGCGTGTTCATATCCCTCGAAATCGTGATGGAAGCTATGATATCCCTACTAAAATACCAAAGGCCTCTTAGTCTTTCTCCTATGCTTCTTTCTGTTCGGGAGGGATCCAACAGCTGCAATTCGCTTTTAGACGGCGTATTTTTTTACGAGGTGTCTGAGTACCCGTACTAATTAGTCTACGCTTACGGCTCGACGTCCCCGCTGGAAATGATCCCAAAACATCATTCATCATGCTTTTAAGCGCCCTGCTACTACGTCGTTTTATATTTTCTGACGCGTTTGAACTACCCGTCACTACGTCGCCCACAACACCCGCAGCAGCCTTGGCTCCCTCCCTCAATAGTATTTTAGTATTATTCTACCTATAGCGCCTAAAACATTCCCGAGTCCAGCACCACCTTGACCATAATGCCTGCCCACGTACACCGGTATGTGACTCCCGTACATCCCTTACAGTCGTCTTACACGTTTATCCCTCGCTGTAGTAAAGGCCACGGGCCATCTATATCGTTTTCTAGCATGTGCTTCACGAAAGTAGTTTTACCCGCACCGCTAGGACCTCCTATTAAGAGCCTGAATATCTTGGGGGGATTGGAAATGAATTCTGTCGACTAGGCATTCCTGCCCGTCAGCGCGATAGTCGGCCATGTTTACTCGGGAGGTGGTGACAACGCTATGGACTTCTCTCTCTCTCTCTCAACACGACTATATAAAGGGGGTAAGAATGTACGAGTAGAGGAGTGAATACACTTATGCCGTATTTGTGTTGCGTGCGTGTATATGCGTTGAAAATGCCGAATACCCCCGAAGACGATTGTCTTTATTTTAAAATGGAAACCACGGCAAGAAAGGGAGAAAGAGACGTGTGTATCAAAGCATACAAGTTTGACAGTGCTCGGGCTATTGGTAACTATAGCGTGCTGCACGCTGACCGTCATAGCTTTACCACTCCTCTCATACGGAACACACCTCGGGCCATTTGTCATGGAAACAGGCGTGAAACGGAGTGTATGCGCAATCAGCTACGCCTTTCGACAACAAAACGTGTTTCCGTTTGTTTGAAAGAAAATTTACCCATTGTAGATATCAGGCAATTTATATCTTGCAAAGAGACAATTTTAGGTATATCTATCTCCACGGCGGAATGGTGTAAATTAAATAATCTTATCAAAGCGTTACCGTGAAACTGATGCAGCGTCTTTGTTAAAACACGTATTACTGTTTGTTTTCTAGTGTCCGTAGATTTTACTACTGAAAATGTTATAACCACACGTATTACTGTTCCAAAATTACGTTTGTCACAGTCGTCCCAATGTAATGTCGACTAACTGTTCCAAAACTGACAGACCCTCCCAAAACCATGTCATTAGTCGTGGACCCATTCCATAGATTTTACTACTAAAACACGTATAAAAGGTATGACACACTGTTCCAAAATTACGACACGCTATTCTAAAAGTATCAATCGTCGTTCCCAATGTACGACTAACTGATCTAAAAGTATGACGGGGTAGTTCTAAACCTGTGACAACCATGCCTCCTTTTCCAATCCAGACCTCGACATACCCTGCTGTGGTGCGAGAATAACGACAGAAATAGCAGAATATACATTTTCAACGGAACACACGATCCGTTCGTTTATTTTTAAAAAAAATATTATCGTTTTTATCATATCGACACACCGAGAGGGGTGTGCGCTTGTTCAGGCGCTAGTGTCGCAGCCTTCTGTATTGCCTATCAGCTCAGCAACGAGCTTCTGCAACTCAATGTCTAGCTCGGCGTTGGTTTCTCCTTCCCTCGGGTGTTGTTCGCCGTCGAAAGGCTCGTCCTCGGTGCCACGCATAGACGACCGTAATGCTGTAGGATTCTTCTTCTTCTTTTGTTTCTTCTTTTGTTTCTTCTTCGTCGTTACGTCGTCGTCGAGTTTTCTCTTGTGGCGTGCTGTTGACGTGGTCGGTTTCTTCGCCGCCTGTGTTTTTTCGTGGTCGGTGGTGAAGCTGCCGTTGTTGGTCGGTGGTGCGGCTGCTGTTGTTGGTCGGTGGTGCGGCTGCCGTTGTTGGTCGTGTTCGGTTGTCCCGGGTGGTCTGCGTCGTCGTCGGTGGTGGTGCGGTCTCTTTTGGTTCCCTTAAGTGACAGACTGGAGGATTGTATGCTGAGACGCAGAGCCACCATGACGTGTGACAGGGCATTCGTCAGAGCGTAGCTGATTTGAAACACGACGTCGTCCGGGTTCTTAGACATATGATAGTTCGACTGTTGAGACATGACTGTACTACGCCGTAACTGATGGTGAATGGAGAGAGGTGAGGAAAGGTTCTTATACAGCTGGGGGAGTCGCTCGTGGCTTTTAAAGTGGAGAGCGACTGTCTAGCGAACTATTACCGTTCGGACACGGCAAGACGGATCACGTGGTACTGGTTTTTGTAACCATAAGGTACGTTGTAGGTCAATCTAGAGGTTACGGGGTCGCGAATAATGCGACGTTGGTCGTGCTACCGCCACTGGAGAAAACAAGTTATATGCTATCGTTGTTTGCAATGTACAAAGCATTCTTTTGGGAGAGATGGGTGGTCCTGAAAAGGACCGTTGGGTGGTGTGAGGTGGACTCGCATGTGTAGTGTGCACTGACACTGGTGAATTGTCATCCTTCGCCTGATATGACACTTACTACCGTGCGTCAAACGTCGCATGTATGTGTCCTTCAGGATGGTACCACAATATACACACTGAAATGTACCATTATAATCTCTAGTCCCGTTTGCATACATGGGGAGACACCCCCGACATTGGTGACATTGCCATGCAGGACACGCTGATGATGCTTGAGATGGTGATGGTGGCGATGGTGCTGATGCTTCCACCGACATCAGCTCTAAATCCCAGTTCTCTTCCGCGTTGGCAGTAGTGACTCCACTCTTGCCCCCTTCTGATGATGATGCCATTGAGAATAATTCTGCCGCCCAGTCTTCCATCCTGTCAGTTGTAACACAGCCCCTGTCCCCTCCCCATCATATAGCAGGGCTCAGCCATTCAAAGGACATAATGTCATCACCTCGTGCGCGAGCATGACGTTGTTGAAGTATGACGAGAGTTAATACAAATTTACCAATGTGTCCTTATTAGTGACGTCATAAAGGGGAGAGAGGTCCTCTCGGAGGAGTCATGGCCGTCAAAGCGTTACCGTGAAACTGCTGCAGCGTCTTTGTTAAAACACTTATTACTGTTTTTGTTTTGTTTTCTAGTGTAAAAAGAATACGTTGTTAGTCACGTATGTATATACATCTACGTTCTCCAACCGATCTCTTACAAAATGTATAACAGACTCCCCCTTAAAACTATGACACGTCGTTCTACAACTGAGACACACTCTCACCAACAAGTATGACGGGCACATCCTAAAAACTATGGTGTGAGTCGTACGCATTTAACTACCAGAAAAAAATAAAACGTGTGGGGAGAGGTACGACCACGTCAAAAAGTATGACACATCTTTTTCCGAACGTATGGCCATCTGTTCTAAAAAAGACTGACAAGTCCCTCTCATAACTCGTCGTGCACATATGTATGACAAGAATAACGACAGAAATAGCGGAATACACATTTCAACGGAATATACGATCCGTTTCGACATGCCGAGAGGGCTTGTGCTTGTTCAGGCGCTAGTGTCGCATGCTGTTCCTATTAGCTCCGCCTCGATCTTCTACAAAGAGACGTCAAGCTCGACGTTGGTTTTTCTTCCGTCTCCCTCTGGTGTTGTTAGGCTCGTCCTCGGTGTCACGAGTAGACAGTAATGCGGTAGGGTTCTTCTTTTGTTTCTTCTTCTTCGTCGTGGTCATAACTGTCGTCGAGTTTTCTCTTGTGGCGAACTTATGACGTGGTCTGTTTCTTCGGTTCCGCGCGTTCGAGGCTGTCTGATCCGTCGTTGCCGCCGTCGTTTTCATGGTGGTTGGTGGTGGTGGTGGTGGTGATGGTGTCGCTGCTGCCGTTATTGGCCGTGCTCGGTTGTCCCGGGTCGTCTGCGTCATCGTTGTTGGTGGTTGTGGTGTGGTCTCTTTTGCTTCGCTGGAGTGACACTCGAGGATTGTATGCTGAGACGTAGAGCCACCATGACGTGTGACAGGGCATTAGTCAGAGCGTAGCTGATTTGGAACACGTCCGCGTTCTTCCACATGTGGTCGTTCGACTGTTGAGACATGACCGTATGCGTACTATGCTGTAAGTAATGGTGGATAGAGAGGGGGAAAGGTGCTTACAACTGGAGGCGAACGAGGAGTTGTTAGTGGCTTTTAAAATAGACTGTCTAGCGAACTATTACTGGTTGGACACGGCAAGATGGATCGACGAATCACGTGGTACTGGTTTCGTAACAGTAAGGTACGGTGTAGGTCAATCTAGAGGTTACAGGGTCGCGAATAATGTGATGTTTTGTGTAACAAAACCCATATTCTTTAGTTTGAACAACGGTGTGCACGTCCAGCCCACGCTTTAGCCCCGCCCTCTTGAGAAAATAAGGGTACGTGACGCTTACCTTCACCCGTTTTTTAGGCTTAAGTGCTGTCCTGACCATGGCCTTGAAATTCAAACTTCCTGTGGACCTTCACTCGGACGATGGTGTAGCCCGTAAGCGTAATTTTTCGGTCCGCAGGTGACAAATTCGTCGACCCAATTCAGCAATTACCATCTATTTCGTCAGTCCACTCACCCAAAGAATTGCCGAGCTTCAAACGGAGGCTCGTCATCTTTTTCCACGTGAATGACCGAATCCGTATCAAAATACAGCACGTTTTCGCCTAGGGCCTTATACATATACAGTTTCAGACGTGCTTGTGCCATTTCCCACGCGGCTATGACAGGATTGCTGGCAGTATTTGGTATGCTTCGGTTGGGGAGTAGGTGACTAGTAGAGTGTCGTGGGACTAATCAAAACGTCTTTCATTTCTATGGTCTTGTGAAAGAGGTTGTAGAAATCTCGCTCGTTTGTGATGTACTGGCACATCTGGTCTTGTCATTAGACTGACCAAATTTGCCCCAGTGACTGTTCATCATAAACTTAGCTATGGTGCGCATACCCTTGGTTTTGTTTAATATTGGGGGTCCAGACGAACACCTTCCTTTTGGAAATTCTCTCGACGAAACGAGCCTTACTATCCTCCGTCTTGCACTCCTCAGGACATCCGCTGGCTTCCTGTTTCAGTTTGTAGAAGTTGTTGACGTATTCGGTGAACAACCCCGCGGCGCCGACTGCTCTGTCCTATGCGGGACAACCTTCCATACACGCTCCCGAGCAGAGACCCGCTCACCTCAACAATTCTTCTGCAGCTATCGTTTGCGATCCTTCTTGGACACGTCCCGTGGTAGCGAAGTATACCTAGAAAGTAGAGGGCTACAGCAATAGCCCGACCTAGACATAAATTGTCGCTGTTCTCTATTTTAGTAATACAACCACCCCGATTGGTTTTACAGTTGGTAAAAGCCTCCAGCGTGATTAGCTCTTTCTTAGTCAAACGTCCATTACCTCTACCTACAGCGGCGGGATTCCTCACTACGTATCACCTTATGGTCATGGTACTTTCGAACGTAAAAGATGTGTTAGACTGGGCAACGTGTTCCATAGCCCGCAACATGTCACCCGTGAGCTCTTCAAACCGGACGAATGGTATGGCGTTGAGGGCGTTGTGATGAACATATAGGGTAACGATATCCTCAGGCCGTATATCTGCGAAAAACTATGACAGTAAGAATGCGCTTATGTTAAAGTTACTATACACACGAATATTAATTCTGTAGACATAGTTATTAGTTACTACACTGAAAATGTATAGAGCTTACGTTGTTTTACGCACTTACTTTTCGAGTTACCCAGATGAGCCACGAGGGTGTCGAACCTGCGCTGCCCTGTACTCTCTCCAGAAATTGTAAAACCTGAAGAGGTACACAATGTTCGACACCCACCCCTACATATCTCTGACTGTCCATCTGACGAAGTTCTCCGAGGAAAAACTTGTTGCGGCGAGTAGTCATACTGTCCATTTTCTTCCTCGATAACGTCCTCGTCGCCGTTGTTGCGGGGAAAATGACGCGGCGTCCCTTCCTCTACGACCTCAATGATGTGGTCGTCGTTATTGCGTCGTGGTGAAGGTTGCCCTGTCCCGGACTGACGGGATGTGTCGCTGATGAGACGGTGGTATTCCTCGTCATCAGACGAAAAATATATAAGTATATCATCCTTTCTTACTAACTCGTATACAGGGTCTTACTCGTCAACCGTGATGAGAATGTCGTTGTGCACTGGAAGACATCGACAGAGAACTGGTGTATAAGATAGATGTAATTTTCGCAACATTACGCGAGTTTATTGGGGAAAACTGGCGATACGACGGCGTCGACACACGGCTGTGTATTGAGGGACGATTAGAGCAATTAAACCATTTAACGATGTACATAGGGGTTATTTTCGAGACAATAGGCAAGTCTATGTAAAGGAAAAGGTGTAGAGACTATGCCACCCGTCCACATGGTTGGTTGTTCACCTTTCCACCTGCGTATAGCAGTAAAACCTTTCCTTGCTTATAGAAACCACCTGCGTATAGCAGTAAAACCTTTCCTTGCTTATAGCAACCACCTGCGTATAGCAGTAAAACCTTTCCTTGCTTATAGCAACCACCTGCGTATTGCAGTAAAACCTTTCCTTGCTTATAGAAACCACCTGCGTATAGCAGTAAAACCTTTCCTTGCTTATAGCAACCACCTGCGTATAGCAGTAAAACCTTTCCTTGCTTATAGAAACCACCTGCGTATTGCAGTAAAACCTTTAAAACCCTTGCTTATAGCAACCACCTGCGTATTGCGGTAAAACCTTTCCTTGCTTATAGAAACCACCTGCGTATAGCAGTAAAACCTTTCCTTGCTTATAGAAACCACCTGCGTAAAGCAGTAAAACCTTTCCTTGCTTATAGAAACCACCTGCGTATTGCAGTAAAACCTTTCCTTGCTTATAGCAACCACCTGCGTATTGCAGTAAAACCTTTCCTTGCTTATAGCAACCACCTTCTGCGTATTGCAGTAAAACCTTTCCTTGCTTATAGCAACCACCTTCTGCGTATAGCAGCAAAACCTTGCTTATAGCAACCACCTGCGTATTGCAGCAAAACCTTTCCTTGCTTATAGAAACCACCAGCGTATTGCAGCAAAACCTTTCCTTGCTTATAGAAACCACCTGCGTATTGCAGTAAAACCTTTCCTTGCTTATAGAAACCACCTGCGTAAAGCAGTAAAACCTTTCCTTGCTTATAGAAACCACCTTATGCGTATTGCAGTAAAACCTTTCCTTGCTTATAGCAACCACCTTTGCCTTGCTTATAGAAACCACCTGCGTATTGCAGCAAAACCTTTCCTTGCTTATAGAAACCACCTGCGTATAGCAGTAAAACCTTTCCTTGCTTATAGAAACCACCTGCGTAAAGCAGTAAAACCTTTCCTTGCTTATAGAAACCACCTGCGTATTGCAGTAAAACCTTTCCTTGCTTATAGAAACCACCTGCGTATAGCAGTAAAACCTTTCCTTGCTTATAGAAACCACCTGCGTATAGCAGTAAAACCTTTCCTTGCTTATAGAAACCACCTGCGTATAGCAGTAAAACCTTTCCTTGCTTATAGAAACCACCTGCGTATAGCAGTAAAACCTTTCCTTGCTTATAGAAACCACCTGCGTATTGCAGCAAAACCTTTCCTTGCTTATAGCAACCACCTGCGTGTAGCAGCCAAACCTTGCTTATACTTATAGCAACCACCTTCTGTGTAGACCGCCTCCGTGGTGTACTGGTTAGAGCGTCCGCCCGGAGAGCGGAAGGTCGCGGGTTCGATCCCCGACCGCGTCATACTGAAACAGTATTGTTTGTTTACCGTTTCTACCTAGAATTATTTCGGGGAATTAGCTCCGGGATCTCCACGCCTTCAAAAACAGAGGGATCTCTGGCAAAGCAGGAATCTTTATTCTTTAGGGAATCATGAATGAATGAATCCATCAATAAAAGAAGTGAATCATGATCAGTTACAGACATGTAACATTCAAGTAATGAATTAAAACAATTAATCATTCGACATGATAGTTGATGACTTACATCATATGTCTTATTAAGCAATATCTATAAGTGACATAATTCAGTGAACAAACATTGTGCATCCCACTTACGACTAGTAATTAACTTTCACCTTAACGATATAATACAAATACATAACATAACATTCTTAATTCACATTATTCATAAACATTCATAATAAAGGTAACTCGAATACTTTCTTGAATAATGAAAACTATTACATTGCTAACATTGTAGAATATTAGGGTAAAGGGAGATCAATGCCAAAACATGTAAACACTTCAACGTGATACTTTATTTGAAACATTCACATTCTTCAAAATTTGATTTTTAAATCAAAACAATAGCTTATGTACGTGGTAATAGCTGACAAGCGATCCAACGTAATTAGAGTTGCCATTGCGACGGTGAGGCTGAGCATCACAATGTACACATTGCCCCGGCGCTCGTGTGTGCGCTTAGTGATTATAAAGAGACATGACTGAGATGGCTTACTTTTAACCTTATCAACATTTAAATTCTCAATCTTTATAAACACAACTTATAATAAAATATATTGTCTTATAAAGAAAGTTGATACTTTCTGATCATTTCAAAGTGAGACTAATATTAAAGAGAATGCCTGTTTATCTTTAACTATTCTACATTGCCTTGCGTAGTGCCCGGAGCCACCACACTTGAATCACATGGCTCCGGGATAGTTGGGGGGGCTAAAACGTCACGTGCACAATGTGAGACCCCTTATCACAGTAGTGACCCCCTTATCACAGTAGTGAACCCCTTATCAGTAGTGACCCCCTTATCACAGTAGTGACCCCCTTATCACAGTAGTGACCCCCTTATCACAGTAGTGACCCCCTTATCACAGTAGTGACCCCCTTATCACAGTAGTGACCAGTCAAATGCCAGCCTAATGCTCTTTTAATGTCTGAAGTCGGTGCTCCAGTTCCCGATAAACTTTCTTCTTTGGCCATGAAATGCCGCTGACACAGTTGAACAATTCGTATTTCAATCAGGGTCTGTTCCCTTTTGAGCAGTCAGAAGTCGATAAATATTTGGATGGGGGTGGCGAACAAGCTTCTTTAATTTACTATGCCACCCGTCCACATGGTTGGTTGTTCTGGGACCATCATTGTTGTACTGATTCCAGCAATGGCGTGGAAAACATTCCACCCACTGCCACATAATCCGCAGATCTGGCCTCAGCTTCAACATAGGTTGGTCCAGAGCCTAATGTCTCAAACCAGACGTCATCCACTGATTCAACTTGGACTAGTGGGAGCTAGGGCTGCTGCTCTTCTCCCAAGTCGATATACACCTGGGTCGGATTGGTATAGGTTTTGTAGGCCACTATAGACTGGACTTTCCGCCACAGACAATGAGTATAGTGAAAGTAACCGCCCCTTCCTACCGTTGTCGGAAAAAGTCTTGATGTAGGTGTTTAAGGTAGATGAGCCGACCATTTTCGCTCGATCATATGCAGATGACTTGGCTCTGTTAGATGCTCTTAATACATGGTGTCATTCAAATAATTAGAGATTAATAAAGAAAAATCTATGATTGTCCATTTCAGAAATCCGTTTGTTCAAACGAAGTATGTTTATAATGCTGGCAATATTGTTTTAGACAATAGTTATTACTAAGTCTACTGCTTACAGACCACTTAGATTTCCATGCACTGGCACATACGGCAGCAACATCTGTTAGCAGAGCCCTGGGACTGCATATTTCCAGATTTAAGGCTCTGGGCGGTACGCATTTCCAGACGTATTCCAAAGTCTGACAACATGGTGTAGTCAGTTTGTGACTACGGGGGTAGCTATGATGCATCAGCTGTTAATGCTGTGCATCATAGGGCCATTAGACTTTATTTAGGACTAATGTTGCAATCATTGGGGATATGGGTTGAATACCGCCTATTGTCAGACAATGGAAAAGTGTGTCAAGGCAATGATTAAAAATATTCCATGTCGTAAATAAGTATGCTTTTGATTGGGCTGAAAGGTTTGCTGTGAACTGATGTAAAAGTTGGAATGGAAGGATACGCAAGAAGTTTAATGATATTGGTTTAGGTTATTAGTTGAATGTTCCAAATAAACTTGTTTCATCTTTTGTGTGCAACTGTGTACAAAGTGTCCCAAAGTGTATGAATGACTTTATAAATTGGAATTTAAGGTAGAGGGTAAAGTAATCTGAACAAACTGAGTTTATATTTGCTTTAAACATTATCGAACAGAAAACCTTAAGGAACCTTCTGAGAGGTTACAGGTCGGCTCTTACCAAGTTTATGTGTGATGTGGCCCCATGCAATTGAATTTTAAAAAGTCGATATGAAGGCCTCCCAGTACAATAGAAATTTTCATTGTAAAGATTGTGTAGAAAATGAAGTTCATGTTTTGTTTCACTGCGTATTATGACTATCAGGTAACCTTATGAATGCATTGTTAAATCTAGATGTTTTAGCTAAATATGCCTGATATTGAGAAGTTTTGTTGATGCTAATGGCTGTTGCCAAAATCTGCTATCAAAATCTGCTATTTGATAATGAATCGTAGGAAGCATCTTCTATGTGGATAATATATGTATTTTTCTGTATTTTGTGACAACCTGTCTCTCATAATTCTTAAGACTGGTTCTGTACGAATATTGTATATATATATTTTTTAAACATATGCTGTTCCTTCCATGTCTGTACAGAAATGAAACAATAAACTATTGTCTGTCTGCCTTGTTAGCCGGTTCTGTATTGATACTCAATTATAGCGTTCGGGCCTCGTTTAGGCAAAGACCCCATAACGTAATTGTTTGCTTACGTTTGTATAAGGATTTCTGGTTAAAGGTCGAGCGAGTTTGGTTTTACGCCGGTTTTAGCAATATTCCAGCAATATCACGGCGGGGACACCAGAAATGGGCTTCACACAATGTACCCATGTGGGGAATCGAACTCTGGTCTTCGGCGTGACGAGCGAACGCTTTAACCACCAGGATACCAGTACCGGATTAAGTGCAGGGCGCCATTGTGCTGACCGCTCTCGCACCTACTTATATCTTTGAATTATCGAGTAGAAGTTTTACTGTCACCTATCAGAGACAGTACATAACTATACATACCTAGGTGCTATTATCAGAAACCAAATTCAGGTCAGCAAGCAAATGTTTATCAGAGTGTATCTAAAGCCATGTTCTGTCTTTTAAAGAAATCTAGAAATTATAATGTCCCTTTGGATTGTTTACTTGAGGCTTTTGACTTGATATCACCGATATTGATATGGATGCTTAATCTGGGATCGATTTTTATGCAGCTAAGCGGGAAGTTTCTTGCATAAACTCTATAAACCCGGACCTTCCTCGAAATTACAGCAAATTATCATTGCTCATTCACAATCTCAATTGCGCAGATCGATGCTCATGTTGATCACTGGATTGTCTGGTCCAGACACGATTATTTACAGGCCGCCGCCATATAGCTGGAATATTGCTGAGTGCGGCGTAAAACTAAACTCACCCACTTATTTGCAATCTGTATCTGATAGCGAACACATGTCTGGACGAGTAATGTAAGGTAAATACTTACCCTCTGTGGTCTATCCTATGTATTTTATTACCCACAATGTGTTGCAAGCCATAGACAAACTACTCGAGTAGAACACTCTAAAAGATCACTTCTATCAAAACTGAAGATCTGACGTCGAGAGAAGCCCAAGAGGGCATTATTTAACTACATTGTATATATAAGATAATCCTTTATTTGAAAACTCTCCTTCTGCCTAAACAAATATATCAGCCCATCCTGAAATGATGAACTTGTATTAATATATAGTGATAAGACCCCGTTAGTGACAGTACATACCTTGATGGCAGTTTTAAGCGTTACAAGCCCCCGTGAGCTTCAGAAACAAGTTCTTTTTTTCAGAATCATACCTTCACAAACTAAACTTTAATAACTTGATAACACGACAAACATTTAAACAATCATGTCTAATGATAACTAGATAAGCTCAAAATATCTCTAATAATCAAACTAAACTTCAACATTCTCAATCTAATGCCCTTTTCAGAATGTGACAGCTTGTAGAAAAGAATTTCAGTAGCATATCTCCATAAATTCAATATTGACGGCATATCCTCACTTCCACAAACTAAAATAGAAAATATTAAATGAAAACTGATCTTGCAGATGTATTCTGACTTTAAAATACTTGGACAACAGAGAAATTCTTTCATGTGGTCAGATCAGAGGTAGTCACTGAGCGCTCTATACCGGAAGGTCTGGAAAAAAATTGAACCAGTAAAAGCATCTCTCATTGATATTTCATCACAGTTCTAGAAACAAATCAAAAGTAAATGGCATTCAATTACATTTTCAATTCATTATTGTAAAGCTTTAAAGAGTTCAGAATGCAGTGAGTGAGTGGGTGTAGATTTACGCCGCACCCAGCAATATTCCAGCTATATGTCGGCGGTCTGTAAATAATCGAGTCTGGACCAGACAATCCAGTGATCAACAGCATGAGCATCGATCTGCGCAAATGGGAACCGATGACGTGACAACCAAGTTTCAGAATGCAGCTGCAAGGGTTGTCAGTCGTTCAAACATTACCTCTATACTCAAGGAACTGTGTTGCAGAGTTCAGTTCAAGATTCTGACTTTGATTTTCAAGGCAAACATGGCCTTGTACTACCATCCATCTGCAATCTTGTTAAAGATCATATTCCATCTGGGCGGTGGGGTAGCCCAGTGTTTAAAGCGTTGGCTCGTCACGCCGAAGATCCGGGTTCGAATCCTCACAGGGGTACAATGTGTGAAGCCCATTTCTGGTGTCCCCCGCCGTGATGTTGCTGGAATATTGCTAAAAGCGGCTTTAAACCAAACTCAGTCAGTCATATTCCATCTCGATGTTTACGTTCAGGTTCTCAGAATCCCGTGTGTTCCAAAAACACGCACCAGTTCTTATGGTGACAGAAGCTTTTCCAAGGCTGGTCTCGTACTATGGAATTCAGTCCCAGACAACCTCATTAACATTCAGACCCTCAGCGACTTGAAAACTCACTTCTTCGAAATGACATACAACTGAAAAACTCTGTGTCAGAACTCCTGTAAGGGCCATTGAGAAGATTGTGACGGACTGGAAACAGGCGCTATATAAATGACTGATTTGATTGATTGATAACAATGCTGGCATGCTGGTCATGTAAACAAAATCACATGTGAGGGGGTGCATTGAGACATTTGATTCCAAAACTACGTGTACATAAAAATCCGTACAAGGAGAGATTTATTGCAGGTTCCAGCAAATGTACCACCAAATCTCTGTCTCAGAGATCAACTATAATCCTTAATACTATCAAGGAAGGACTTTCTCGATATTCACAGAACATTTTTTGAGACAAGCGGAATTAATACCATGTGGATTCTCAAAAACTCAACGCATTTGCTAACATTTTTAGAATTTCAGAAACGGACCGAGTGTCTTTGATTTTTCATTGTATACCACTATCCTAAAACCATGTTGATTCGTGTAGGGCTTTTTTTCAACATTCAGAGGTATCACCAAAATTAAAGCTGTCATTGGAAGTTTATCGAAAAAAATATGTGTCTACGTATCTTTTTTGCCAAGCCAACGTAGGCATCTCCATGGGCACCAATTGTTGTCCCCTCCTTGCGGATCTGTTCCCGCATGTGAGTAAGAATTTCTGCTTAGGGTTGCAAAATCAAAATATGGTAATTTGGCCAAGAACTTTAACTTAAGCTTCCGGTACATCGATGATTTAATATCGTTCAATAACCATCAAACAGCCAAATGCCTTCCACTGATTTATCCACCTGAACTTGAAAATCAGGAGACACGTGAGAGCGCCTCAACTGTTTCATACATGTACTTACAGGATCGTCGCCATTGTCGTTTCAGCCACAATGGAATTGGTACATCAATGTTGGAAGCTGTGTCAAATATCCCTCTTCACAATATACATGTCACAGAGTGGCTTTGTAGCAATCTGTTTTGACACCTATGCTTTTAACTTCCATATTGACATTGATGTTCACCTACAAAATTGTCTTTCTGCATGATTGTTTTGAGTCATCAGAGCACACCATACATTGATGTTAGATATGCACGTGCTATACACTCAAAGGCGAGCATCACATATATTCAATACATGTATCCACCATGAAACAAATATCAAGTTTTGTAAACCGTTCTTTCAGATCGATAATCAGATTGATTTCAATGTTGATAATCAAATATTAGGGCATCCTTAAATGACAACTGCTCAAAATGGCAAGTTATCGGTATGCGGAATGTAATTGAGGGCTGTTGCAAGAAATGTTGGTTGTAACCCATCGGCTATCAACGGATTGGCCAAAAACATCAGCAAACTAATGAGGGTTAAGGACCGTCCTAGGGGGCATACGGCCTTCTCAGAATCACAAGACTTCATCCGTTCACGTCAAGTGGCTTCCACGGGACGACAGAACTGTCCAAAATGGAGACAAATCGGCCGACCAGTCGTCCATTCTTATCACCAGAGCACAAAGCAGCTCGACGTCACAGGAAAAGGTCGGGTGACTTTCAGGTCGATTTCTTTTGTTCATAACTGATGGTAAACTCTGGCAATTGTTCTTCAGAAACATGCTCCAGTCGTTACAAAGAAAGTGAGTGATCGGGAAAGATCATACTGTATGATGAACGTGTTCTGAAGGCTAAACGTAAACGTCGCATAGCTGAACGTCAGTGGCGAAAGTCTGGCCTTGAAGTACATCGACAGATCTACAAGAGTGCTAGGAATGATCTCAACCGGATTATTCGTACAGCAAAGTGACTACAATTAGGATAAAGGGAATGGAATGGAATCCCGGTAAACTTCATAATTTTATTAAGCAACTACTTGGTAGAGAAAAGGATCCTAAGTTAAGGACCGTTTTGTTAAGAGTCAAAATCGGGTTTCAGTCTGCTTGCAGAAATAACAATAAGGAGTTGGTAGGTGTCATGGGCGGTGCTCGATAGGCCAATCATCCATGATTAAACGATTGCATGCGATGGTAGCGTAGCGATCGGCAAAGCAGGCCGGTGGGGTGCACCGAAGTGTCCGGCCTTGTCATAATGTATTGTACTGTGAAGTATTTCGAGTCGGGGGTCATCTGAAATGTTTATATATATATTTTTTTTAATCTGTAGTCCTTGCAAAGACACGAGGGCCTGTGGTTATCAGACCTCTTATAAAGACGAACAACCTGGATCGAAATTCATTAAGTAATTATAGACCTGTATCTAATCTAACTTTTCTTTCAAAGGTTTTGGAGAAGGCAGCACATGTAAGGTTGAGAGAACATCTGGTGAACAACAAACTGCTGGATCATCAACAGATTCTTCAACGGTGACTTTCAGTCATGTTACACAACACCAAATGTTTTATCGCACCAACCACAGTACCGAGACAGCATTATTGCGGGTACTGAATGAACTGAGGACATTGTGACATACATGTTTGAGCTTCAAGGGACAGAGATTTCCAAAATCAGCATCGTGATCACACTCCACAACATAAACATGTCTTAAATCCCATGAGCTAAAACGAAGATATGTGACAAATGTGTTATATGTTATTCCGAATAACCTAAAGCATATATACTACCAGGGATGCTCTACAACTTATATAGTCTCCCCGATATACTACCCATCAAATGTTTAGCCTCAGTAGTGTAAAGTAGCCACTTAAATACTTCAGGCAACTATTCTAAACTAGATTTTGCAAAATGTGCCATACTGTTTAAAGGTACTGTTTACACACGAACTGACTTATTGTAAAACAAATTCGTAACGTTGAAATGATTATTGTCACGTGTTCAATAAATGGTGAAACTCGGTAAAATTGGCGAATTCTTAACAAAACTTTACACCAACACGCAGCTGTTCACATGCACGATATTTGCACATGCTTTTCAGCGATTTGATGCATGATCCTCCTGCAATTCATCTGCATAATGCAACCATATAGATATACATAACATATAACCATATAGATATACATAACATATAGTGAGGGCTTTAAGTGAGTCTAAACTTTTGATGGGTAGTATATGATTTCAGAATGTAAATCAAGAAATGAGAATTGGACAAAGTTGATATTTAGGAGATAAACATACTGTTTTGGAAATCAGAGGTATATAACGAAATTATAATAGCTCTAAATTTCAATTTGATTTAAAACCGAACGCGTAGCGTGATGTTCTTTGTAAAGAAAACTGGACAACGTTCAGCGCACATCAATCATGGTACCGGTTAATCACACACAGATTACCAGTTGATTACCAGTTTATCTCGCGAGAACGTCACCATGGTGATTTGTCTGTAAACGACGCCATTGTTGTTTAGCATGTTGGCTTGTTGTGCACACTTCAAATCTAGATTTACACGATTTGTTGTACACTTCTTGCAAGCATAGGACCATGTTCACGAGTGTGGCAAGCGTTTTTCATCAGGGTATCTTATTTTAGTCTTGTTATGTTGTTATTTTTTATCTTCGGGCTAAGGATTTATGCCCGTTGATCAGACATATCTGGCTATTATGATTTTACAGGGACAAATTCTCGTTATCTTCCCTTACATATTATGTCAGAAACTACATTCATACTAGTTTGTAAGTTTGTAGTTTGAAAATAAGTTTCAGTTTTATTTCACGGAATAGTCTACTTGATTTTTATTTATCTGATTTGTATTTCCTTTTATTTGTTTTGTGTTGGCCACGAGAAGAACCTTCTTGAAATAAACTGATTCGATAAGAGTCATAAGGTTTATGTACCACTTCTTCATGTAGTATTTCCCTTGGCAGCTCGGGAAGAGTTGAGAAAGTCTCAACAATCTACCATTGGTGCCTCCCTCTCCGACCATCCTGTCCCTCTCCCAGTAGGTCATGAAGGGAGCTTTCCTTGTTTGTTGGTGTAATCATTCGGGCTATACGTTATGGGTTATACCTTATACACTCTATAACACAGGGAGTCTTTTTGAAACGTTTATATTCTTCATTTCTTTCCAATAAGATTGTTGTGTGGTTTTCTAATGCCTTATAATCAGTTATGATAAATTGGTATTAATCAAACAACAAATTTGGTTGTGGAACCATTTTCATTTGGACATTTCATTCAAAAGATCCTAAAAATCATAATCATCAAATAAGCAAGTAGATGTAGATAACATTTTTCTGGATATTTATATGTTAAAGAAGTCATTTCATATGGTAAGAATCAGTTGATTCCTAAATGTATTTTACCTCTGTCTGCTTTACCTACACTGAAAAAACACCACATCTCTTCCCTCTTTAAGCTTTCAACTGCTGAAGTTGATTCCCTGCCCATCACCCAGACCCCTCTCCCTAACCCTGCCCTCCGGTCATTGTGCGGTTCCTCCATGAACTTAGAGCAGGACATCCCAGAGATAGACTTGGGAGATCCCACAAAACCATGTGCAATGCTTTCCTCCATTGACTTGAGGCAGGACATCCCTGAGATAGACTTGGGAAATCCCACATCACCATTTACAGTACAGCCTGTAAACACAGAATCCTATGTCCTGATTGATGTGAGCCACCTGGAAGAACCAAGTCAGCCACAGTCATTTGAGACAGCATGCTGCTCCAGTGTCTTCAGCTTCATCAAGGGACTATTCACTCTGTACTAGATGGACATGTGATGTGGATTATAAATATAATGTATTCATAAAGAATTCCTGAAACCTATTTGGACTATTTTAATGAAACAAAATGAAATGATCTTATGTCACTGAAAAGTTGTGTTATTTTTTATATAGACATACACAGTAGTTTTTGAAACTGAAAGGCATGAATCAAATTTGCAGGGACTGTTTATATGGTCATACCCAGTACCACTTATAGCTACTGTGCTCCTCAGTCAGCCAGCACATATTAACCCTTCTTCAACCAGATCCCTCTCACAAGCCTTGCTTGGCTTTTTGTGTGGCTTTTGCAGGACATATCTAGTGTAAGGGTGTAAGACATATTTAGTTAACTCCAATGAAGATGTATGATAATAAGTCAGGGTATGCACAAGCGTCTCACCATTTAGTTGAAAACACTTTGAAATGCTGAACGTCAAAGTTCATAGATTGATAAAAAAAAAAATAACATTGCCCAAAAATATATTAGTTGTTACATGTCAAAGCACATACTTATCAAACTTCATGAAAAAAGGTCAGTGTTCACTAAAACCCTGCCTTAAGCAAAATGCCTTCAGTGGCCTTGAGCAGGATTTAGACAGAATGTGAATACAATTCATACAATTGAGGGGCATTTCACAAGAACTGTACATTGCAAAACTGTCCCATGGATCTTGGGAGGAAATGTATCAATACAAATACAGTGGAAACCGCCTAAGTAAAGACTGGATAAGTAAACACTATTCTTTGGTCCCGGCAAACTTCATTAATTATCACTTTTAGTCTGGTTAACTAAACTTGGACAAATTAACAATACCGCATAACTAAACGTCTTCTCACGCTCTGTGGAAGTAAATTACTTAACCGAAGAGACCGGATACCTAAATAAGCGATCACCACATAATCCTACATGAGGGGCACGTGTTATTTTGGGGGATGTGCAAAATAACATGAAATTTATTATTTAATACATCTGTTAGGTCTCGGACACATACTACATTTCTCTGTTTTGTCCCTTATTCATTTCCTTTGAAGAGAGGGGCGGTGGGGTAGCCTAGTGGTTAGAGCGTTCGCTCCTCACGCCTAAGGCCCGGGTTTGATTCCCCACATGGGTACAATTTGTGAAGCCCATTTCTGGTGTCCCTCGCCGTGATATTGCTGGAATATTGCTAAAAACGGCGTAAAACCATGGTCAGTCAGTCAGTCCTTTGAAGAGAGAATAATATTGGGCCCTAATTACTTCTGATATATCTATGCAACAGAGAAAAAGGTGTATGGCTTCAGTCCTCATATAGCAAAATAATATGATCGACAGTGCTTAGACATTAACATTTTTTGTGATTGTTTATTAATAGAAAAGTTCCAGCACACACCTGAGAGGAGTTACATGCATTGTATAACACACACACCTTCATTTTGATAATGTTTCACAGCTAACATGTGAGAAGGGTCTGAATCACCAGTGAACATAATGAAGTTTCTTTCATTAGCAAGAAACATATAATCTTGTATTCTACAATATATTTTGCATAAATTATGTAATTCGAATATTCATACATTTCATATGTGATATCTAATTTAAGTATTTAGCTACTGTAACCTCAACCATTCACAAATATCAGATTACACTGCAGTTAGTAGTATGACCAGGCAATCCGGTGATCGAAAATTGGGGTATGATGAGATACTATCATTATTCAATAGGGACCTTGTTTTGGTCAGAGATCGCTGGTTAACTGAAGATCTTGTCATGGAATCTTATTTTTTTTCTTCTTGGAAGCAGTTTCCATGGCTCTTTCACAGTTATGGATCTTACCCTGAAAACCGAAATAGGAGATTAACAAGAGGTTATCTGGCAGTGTCAGATGAACTTTCCACCATGTCAATTTCATTTGATGACAAAAACAATTCAGGAAACAAAGAAGAGTCCTAGACTAGGCTCTAATATTGCAGTATCTATTTAGCCATTAAACACAGTTTATGTTATGATAGTTTCAACTAACCTGAATCTATGTTGTGATATGTCTCTGAGCAATACAAATCTCAAAATACCATTAAAGAGAAATCAGATCCATCCAAAGTAACAAATACTAGTATTAGTCTTTTCCTTCCTAAATCAGTTCGTATAACAAATATTTTCTTGAGACTTCATTAATTCATGATAAAGTGAAACTGTCAATCTGTAACAGTTTGTAGACCTTCTGTTTGGATGACACCTGTCTATTAACTTAGACATATCGCATAAGGACCAAGTATATAACTGAGCTTGTTATCAAAGTGCTCTGTGCATTGCATCAATTTTTCAGCCTTTCCTGAAGGAAGCTATACAACAATGTTTTGGGCCAAATCACTTTATTTCAAGGATCCTAATATATTTTGTAACTTGCTAATGTCTATTATATGACCATGGCGGAGAAACAAATTTAGTTCGGTATTGGTGGAGTATCTCTTGAGTTTAACATATATATGAGTCGGACTTTCTGACATATCCGCTAAAGGAACGATATCAGCCACATCACACAGAATATCCTTCCGCTTTCCCCAGAAGCTCAGATGAGATATCTTCACCTTCTTATCATCATCACTCACAGCTAGTATCCCAACAACCTTTCGAATACTAAAACTCATGACATACAACATTGTGCATGCTAGACTTGCTAAGGCAGCACTGGCATACAACATGTGTGTTGACAAATCTCCACTGCTGTGAAGATTGAATGCCTGTGGTACTGCCACTAATGTAAACACTGTCTGGTATATCTTCAGCCGAGCTAGAACTTTCAGATGGACAATATAGTTGAACCTGTACACTGTAGTGAAGGAGGTAGCACTTGCATATCCTTCAACAGGTTTTGTTTCAGTTGACGTGGCTCTTGTTGACCTGTTTTCAGCACTGTGTGTAAATGGTATACAAGAATTGTGTGTCCAAGTCTTGTTGAGAAAACTGTTTCTTGTGATGGACATTTTCTGGACAATCCTGATGTAGGGTTTTGAACCTCTACATAAACATCTCACAGGACCAAGATACATGTCACTGGTGGTAAGCTGTTTAGCTGAAATGCAAAAGTTTGACTTTATCAATACAGGCATGCACAAAAATCTTTTTATTTATAACTGTTACCTAGATATACGTTTAATTTTTCCGTAATCTTTTTTATCCATAATCATCAAAAAGGACAACTCTGATGAAAATATTTATCAGATATTTACTTTTTGTTGAAAGTATTGTGTGTTTGTTGTTCAACATCACCCACAGCAATATTTCAGTTTCATGACATCAGCATTGAAATAACAGTGTAAGGACCAGATAATCCATGCACTGATTCGTAAAAAAAGCAAGGATCCTTTTTCTCTTGGTATGTTGACAACACAGTCAACCGACCCAAGTCAAAGCAAAACCAACTGATCCAGTAGGTTAAGTGGTGGTAGGACAAGCACTTTTGTCTAAGGAGTTGCAATTAGCAGTCCCTCCCATCCATTGGGCATCACAGAAGCCTATAATCCTGGGTTTAAATCCAGGTTTGTCCCACTTGTGTTTCGAGGTCTGATAGTGGGTTTCATCGGCATCACTTTGGTTTATTCCCTCACAGTAAGTTGACAATGCAGTTACTTTAATTTAATGAATGGCGGAGTAATTTTGTAAATACCTAAATATGGCAATAAGTGTTTGGCAGTCAGTATATGTCTGAAATGCTGTCCTCAGTGGTGTTAAACCCAACAGTATTTGAAGTGAAGTCAAAAGACAAGCGAATATTACTGGGGACTTAATCTAGGAATTGTAACCCTGAATTGCCATGTCGGTTAAAACTAAGACAGTACTTATTAAGTGTCCTCATGAAACCTAACATAAGGCTTTAAAAACTTGTATATATACTTTAATCAACCAAAGATGCAAAATGGACATTTTAAAGTTTAACTGTGCACTAGAAAACTGACTCCTTACAGGGGCGGATACAGCTTTTTGAGAAAGGAGGGGTGCACATTTCATTTTCACCCGAGTTTCAATTAATGGTCATTTAACAAACTTTCACACCAAAGGGGGGGGTGCGCACCCCTGCACACACCCCCTCTGGATCCGCCTATGCCTTATGTGATAGACTGCATACTCATCTTGATTGTTAAAAACACCAACAATACTGGCTCTTGACATTTACTGTACCACTTCAGTAAAAACCTTGGCATCTGTGATAGGCCGATCCTAAAAGCAGGCATTTCAACAGAAGACTGAATATCCTAGTTTATGGATGCAACACCTTGATTTGATCAGTGTTCACCGTGCTTTCTAAGTGGGATGTCTGAAAATGTCAACATAGGAAATCAAATACCGTGAAGGGGAGCTTGACAGTAAGAACTTGTATGTTCTGTCGTCAACCCTGCGACTCAAGGGGAAAACGCAGGGAAAGCTCTGCTCCAATACGTGCAACGGTTCATTCGAAGTCGTAACCGAGATATCAGTGCAGGGAGCTTTAAACACAATGACTGGTGTATTTCCTGGAATGCGCAAGCGTATAGGCTAACGTGTCGGATGGAAAAACGCAGTTTCGTGGTCTGTTACAAGTAATTTAGTACGTTGAACATTGTATATGGGCTAAGAAGAAGATCTTCCATCTCGAAAACGTCCAATATAACCACAAAATTGACATCCAAACGGGTAACGTGCCCATACAATATTGAACCTGGTCGTTGTTGGGCGATTGTTTTTGTGTTGCGCCGAGAACATTTGTTCTTGTTCGATATCGCGAAAGGCACAGAACGCATTTGCAGAACAGTGACATGAAAAGTCGACAAGTGTTATGTCACATATTTCATGACATAATAATGATTACACCGTGACTATCAAGTAGCATGTAAATGACTGACTTTTTCTAAAAAATTCCAATATTGAGGTCTGTTCCAGAACGTTTCGCCAAACCACGACCCATAAATTCTCTCGCTTTTTGTGGCGTGACACAGTTCTGAAAGTTGTGTTTGAGTAAATTGTGTACGTATGGAAGGTTAAAGGGCCTTAGTTAAGATTTTAATGCAATATAACTCACGGAGTTTCTTCACCAGAGAACACCGTATGTTCAGCGTATGTTCATATGTGAATATAATACAGAACGTGCAAAATTAACTACCGTTAACTCCTGTACGCAGGTAG
Source organism: Haliotis rubra (assembly GCF_003918875.1). Classification (NCBI taxonomy): domain Eukaryota; kingdom Metazoa; phylum Mollusca; class Gastropoda; order Lepetellida; family Haliotidae; genus Haliotis; species Haliotis rubra. Next base: position 238,489 of record NW_025766961.1, on the reverse strand, counting down.
TAACTTAGAATGCCTTGAAGTATTATACTTGTGTCTCGTACCTTTCGTTATATGACAAAACTATATGCGTGTGAAAACACATCATATTTCGCCATCGAACATTTGTTACAAAGGTAACATAGATTTCGTAAGAGAAATATATGTGTAATGTTGTTCAGGGTTTGTTTTGCCATTTACAAAAAAAACCCAACCCCAATTCAAAAACTGAAATATTTGTTTTCCCCGATCTGTTACAACTTTACTTCATAATTATTTTGTTGAAGATTACATTTGCATTCGCTTTCAAAGATTCATTCAAGTTACATTTGTGTACCTAGGAGACCCGTGAAGGTCCGGGTTAGAATATTGATCTTCAGTAACCCATACTTGTCGTAAGAGGCGACTAATGGGATCGGGTGGTCAGGCTCGCTGACTTGGTTGACACATGTCATCGGTTCCCAGTTGCGCAGATCGATGCTCATGCTGTTGATCACTGGACTGTCTGGTCCAGACTCGATTTTTTACAGACCGCCGCCTTATAGCTGGAATATTGCTGAGTGCGGCGTAAAATTAAACTCACTCATTCACCTAGGAAATACACGCTTACATTTCTATGCAAAATGTGTGGCTGATGTTACCGGAAGAGCAGGGCACACTTACACCCGGTGTTAATTTCAGCGATCATTTTACCAGTATTTAGCCGTTTACGCTCAATGGAATCTGTTTCTGTAGATAATTGAAATTAATTACTCTTTTGTGTGGACGCTTTATATTTTATTGTCTCGAGACACGACTGATTTTGAACATTAATAGAACTGCCAATGGTTATCGCTTGGAATATTTCATTCGAATAACTACATCGCCCTGCGTGAGACTTTGCCAGGGGAGCAACATTACATTGACACGATCTGTATCTGTATCCCTCGGACTACTGATCACCCTCCGAGTTTTCACCAGATATTCGGATTTTAACATATTTTAAATGCAGTGTGTATATCTACGTCAAGTAGGACCAGGGTTCAGCGTGACCTTGAACATGACGTAAAAGTCGTTAATCTTAAAGACGAATGGGATGTGTAATATACAGCTGAAGGCCAAAGTTCAAGAGGTACGACGACTACATATAATCAGGCAGTGAGTTCATTGTCCCCAGGAACGCCGTAACGTTTGACTGTGACAGGCGCACGTGCTAGGATGTCGCTCGACAAGGTGTGTCTGCAAGACGTTGAGGAGGCGAGATCCAGAATACGAAACAGTGTAAAAAAGACTCCTCTCGTTCCGTTGAACATTTACGAAACAGATTCAGAGACAAAGGTGAGTCAAATCATTATCCTTCACACGTACCTTGTGACTGTGGTAGTGATTTACGGACCAACCACGGGCAAGAGGTCATGTTTAGCATATATTTATTAAAACACTCTGGTAATTAATTATACGGTAATGTCGCAAAACGTACACTGGTGCACGTATTTGGGATCCGTGAAGGGTTGGAATTGATATTCAGCAGCCTGTGCTTGTGGTAGAGGCGACTAACGGGATCGGGTAGCCGGCTCGCTGACTTTGTTGACATATGTCACGTAGATCGGTGCTCATGATGTCAATCACTTGACTGGTCAAGACTCAATTATTTACAGCAGCCGTCATATTTCTGGAATGTTGCCGAGTGTTTCGTTACACAACAAACAAACGAACAAACAATGCAAGTCATTTGGGAACTTTAAACGAGTTGGACTTGGGAGCATAGTAATTATATGAAATAAACAAAATGTCATGAAACTTTGCAAGCACATCAGATATGATACATTCCTGTTGGAATTCCGTTGTTAAAGTGCGTTTCCAGCGAAATATGTGTAATTTGAGAGGCGTCTAAATGGGGTGGGTAGTCAGGCATGATGACTTGTTGAGGTGTGTGACATCGTACCTTGATAGAGTTGGGCGATGATAACATCGCAGTGTTTATTAAACATCGTATAATCCATTCGATACTTGTTAAAATGGTTTTGCTAAGGGTTTTTTTTTTATTGAATTAGTTGTGTGGATTGAAGGTAAGAGCTATGGTATTATTATTTACAGATCTATCTGAAGTTAGAGAATCTTCATCCGATAGGATCCTTCAAGCTACGTGGTGCCTGCAATGCTGTCGAACTGTTACCAAAGGCTAAGCTTGAGAGTGGAGTCTACACTGCCAGTGCTGGGAACTTCTCACAAGGACTGGCATGGAATGCGCAAAGGCTCGGAGTTCCATGTCAAATCGTTGTTCCTGAGCACGCCCCTAAAGCCAAACTGGACCCAACGGAAAGGCTTGGAGGCAAAGTGACACGGGTACCGTACGATAGATGGTGGAAGGTGATCATGGAACACAAGTACGACGATGCCTGTGGTACCTTTATACACCCTGTGTGTGACAGCGCAGTCATCGCTGGTGTGTAGAATGTTGATCACTAATATCAGCGAGACTATTTTGACGCAATCGTAAAGGTTTCTTCAAATCATTACCTAATCACAAACGTTATTCTCCAAATCGTTCTGTATTATTAAGAGAGATACACATGATCAAAAATAGTTACATGCTAATCGAGTGTAAACTTAGACAGACTAGTCAACTCTTGATGCGAATGCCACTATGAAACTATTTCCGAAATCTGATTTTGTGTAACAGGTCATGTTATGAATACTATTTCAGGTAATGGCACCATCGGGTTGGAGATTTTGGAAGACCTCCAAGAGGTTGATTCCATTATTGTCCCTTATGGCGGTGGTGGGTTGTCAAGTGGAATAGCCCTGGCTGTGAAAGCACTGCGTCCTGAGACTAAAGTATATGCTGTGGAGGTTGACACAGCAGCGCCACTGTCCGCTGCCCTTGCGGCAGGAAAACCAGTACCATGTTCATACAATGCTAGTTTTGTAGACGGAATGGGATCCAAATCTGTTCTGGATGAGATGTGGCCGTTGGTCAGTAATGTACTTGACGGTTCTATAGTTGTCTCCCTTGAAGACGTCGCAAATGCTGTGAGGCTATTGGCTGAGAGGAATCACGTGATTGCAGAAGGGGCCGGTGCTGCTGCAGTGGCGGCTGCGCTGAAGGGGAAGGTTGGGGAGGGGAATATTGTGTGCATCGTATCTGGGGGAAACATAGATACTGATGTTCTCATAAAGATTCTACAAGGGAAAACTCCATAATCGATAAGTTTGTATGGTGCTATATTTTATTTTATAATTCCAAGATCCAACAAAATACTGTCTGTATAATACATCATGGGCGGATCCAGGAATTTTGAAAGTGGGGATGGGGGGTGGTTGTCAGGGGGTTGGCTCCCCCAACGCCAAAAAAAATCTTCAATGTGGTCTTAAGTCATTTTCACGGTGGGGGGTGGTGGTGTTTTCGAACACCCCCTCTGGATCCGCCAATTATACATCCTACCTTTCATGCTGTTCAAAGTATGAAGATTTTAATGTTGAATAATTCAAAGATACTGTATGGTATTCATTAAAATACTTGTCAGATCACTTTGTGTTTATTATTTGTGTTATTGATATCCCACATTCTCACTAGATGCCATGTGTACCTTTCAATGATCATTCTGTCATACAACTGGTGGACAGAATTGTTCAACTTTACAACCTTGATCCACTCTGAAATAACTAACAGCAGTTATTAAAAGACAAGGGAGTAGTGATGGCAGAGTCACCTGGAGCTTTACAATTAGACTTGAATACCTTTGAAAAGATGGATCTTGACTGCCTACCCATAGTCAAAATCACATGCAGCATTAATCTAAACTCACACACCATGTCCGATTTTCAGCCAGGGCTCCAAATTTGTTTGTATCTGAATTAGTCTGATAAGGCTCTAAAGTAATACATGTATCTAAAAAACACAACAAAGTAATTTTTTACAATGTTTATTTATCAAGGGGATGGATAAAAATGAAACGATAAACTGATTTTCTATTTCCTTTCATTGGTACAACTTAAACACTGATAACAAAACCCAATACAGTATATAATTTAAGAACTTTTTTTCTTGTAAAATGTGTTCATTTCAAAGACTAGTTGCTAGTCTTGTAGGGCTACATGTTTACTGAGTATTTAATCCATACACCCATCTCAATTTAGAGGTATAGGTTTATAGGTACTTTGGGACAATAATGTGAGGACCAAAATCTAATAATTAATTTATATAATGGCCTAATCTATAGGGGCTTGAAGAACATATATCTGGTACACAATATTCAACCTAACAATTCCTTCGTCCTAACTGGTCTAGCGGTTATGCAACTACTAAGTGTCTCATGACTAGACTGGGTTTCTGCATCTATGGCAGTGGCAAGAACTGAACAAGCTGAAGCTGAGTATAAAGAATCCATTCTACTCTCATCTATAGGATCAAAACCATCATTATTCTGTCATACAGACCCTGAAACAAATATATCCCAAAAGCCCATGCAAGTCTAGAATATGTGGCAAGTCTAGATTTCCACAGTTTCTGAAAATGACGAAAGTCTCAGGGCTCCTTTTCATTTAATATATTTTATTTTTTACTGTTTTTTCTGTAAAATATGTTCATTTCAGAGACTAGATGTTAGTCTAAACCATCATCAGCTTCAACATTTCCTGATCCTGTATTACTTGAATTTTCATGACATTTCCAGGAACTAATATCGCTTGATATCTTGTCATAAGATATGGACTATCAGCATGTTTGTTTCACTTGTGATGGCAGTAAACATTGACCGTATTGTGATAATTACTGTGAGATGTGATTTTGCTTTGCAGTTTTATTTTCTATTTCTTATTTTGCATTATAATATTGTCAATAACCTATTAGCATTGGCATAAAAATATATTAAAAAACTTGGAAATATTTTTAAAGTACAAAGAATCAACTAATTAATGATTGCTCATGTCCAGCTTTCATGTCTATGATCTGACCTTGCAATAATTGTTTAAATCATTAAAATCAGATCTATTTGTCACTTGAACAAATTATGAAGCAGTTAATTTGCTGAAGTGTTAACATTTCTACTAACTACATCAATAGTCTAGTAGGTGGAGTACCTACACAATTAAAACTAAAATTTAATTAAGTCATATATGTTTCATACATTTGCACTAGATATGTTGAAATGCAGAATCTTGCAAATACCAGTAAAGAGATTTGGAGGCAACATGATTGTATTTGAAGAAAGACAGTCTGCATAAATAAGGGACATTTGTTGAACCTTGAGACGGAGGTATCCTCACATGAACAATTGAGACATCTCAGTTGCTTATAAAATTAACCTTAAAAATCAAACCAGAACATCTGATCATCAGTATACAACCAAATTGCCTATGAGGCGCTAGAAGGCAATCTGAACACAGCCATTTCTTCTACAGGGTACCCATAAACTGCTGGGTGTACAGAGACCTATTTCAAACGAGGCACTGCATATGTATGTTAGACCATAGCTCTAGAAACTCTCAGGAGTCAAGCTACCAAACTGTCAACATTTCAACCACTCTCCTTTAACTTCCCTTGCCCCGCCACCATCCCACTGTGTATATATAAAATCAAGCGTTGATTAAACTGGGTTTTACACCTCCATCATAACAGCTGAATCATATCTACCAAAAGCCTGGACAAGAAAAAACAGTTATAGTCTACACAATTACTTGTCTAGGTAACACAGCAGGTCATTCTCAACCAGCTGAAGGAACTATTCATATTCAGTTACCATTGTAACCATTTAATCCTCAGTTTGCATAATATTCACATTTACATATTAAAGTATGAAAACAAACACAATGTGTTAAATCCATTTTGAATGGGTGTACATTATGATGACTATAATTCAGTATAAAATATTCATGTCACAATAGGTCACAAATAAAATCATTACAAAATATTTCTATTTGCACTGAGTATTCATCTACTAAAAATCATGTAGAAAAGATTGTATAAAATATCACATATAACATGAGTTACAAGCAATTAGCACTGCTTACTATTCAAGCACCATTAAATCAATAAGTTAACATTGTTATACAACTATCAGAGACTTGGTCTCTGAAACTAGACTATATGGGACTAAACAAGTACAAAAGCTATCTCGTCCTAGCATTACAGTCACTGTAAGTTAAGCCTCTTTTGCCTTTCAAAAATTACTTGGTTTTGGATTTTTTCATATAGCATATGACTACTGGCAGGATCAACCAGATAAGCGTTGAAAACACTGACATTGCTGCCTCATTAACAGTGAGTTGGGTTTTATGACACCTTAAGCAATATTCAAGCAATATCACCAGAAATGGGCTTCTTACAATATGCCCATGTGGGGAATCGAACCCAGGTCTTCAGTGTGACGAGTGAACGCCTTAACCAATAGGCTACCCCAACGCCCCACCTGATATGAGCAAGTCCCCTGGTCAAGTGCAATCCCAAACATAACATACTGGGTATGTGACGACTGTCCTACTGCCTCCTGTGTTGTTTGACGAGACCAAGCACTAATATTCTAATTATCAGAGGCATTCCTCCTGAACTGACTGTCATAACTAACAATCTTGCCTCCATCGCCAGAGGCCAAATTCTACAATACTGGGGACTGGTGTTTCAAATGTGTGAGATCATGTAATCAGCACCTGTATAGTGGCATATCACTCCTCTCTGTGACATACCACTCCACTCTGTGGCATACCACTCCACTCTGTGGCATACCACTCATCTTTGTGGCATACCACTCCACTCTGTGGCATACCACTCCACTCTGTGGCATACCACTCCACTCTGTGACATACCACTCCACTCTGTGGCATATCACTCCACTCTGTGGCATACCACTCATCTCTGTGACATACCACTCCACTCTGTGGCATACCACTCCTCTCTGTGACATACCACTCCACTCTGTGGCATATGATCCACTCTGTGGCATTGTGCACTCCACTCTGTGGCATAAACCACTCCACTCTGTGGCATACCACTCATCTTTGTAAAATGGTGAGATCAGAATTTTGTGTTGTGATATGAAATATCTCTCTACTTTACAACACAGTGATCAAGGTGAAGATCAACGTGTTCTTCAAGATCAGGAGGGAATTTGGACATGGAGACCATAGTTTGGTTTGAGAAATACTCCAGCATGGCCACTCCTGAGTCTCATCTAGATCCATGCTGTACACTCTCATGCTCCAGCATGGCTAACTCCCTGGATACTACACAGTCTGTGCTGGTCTTGGATCTACAACAGCAGGCTGTACGACAATGTCAGTCTTTTTGTCATGTACCCTCCTCCACAGAACTTCCGCAACCCAAACTGGAACACACCAAGATGCTCACATTGAAAAACAACCACAGACCTAACAAGAGAAACATTAACTTCATCAAGTGCATTCTGTTCATCACTTTCCTGATGTTCAAGAATGTTCCATTTACTGTTACTGGGACTGTGCTTTTTAGCAATATTCTAGCAATATCACTGTGGGGCATATGGGCTTCCACATGTCTAACTGCTTTTGCTACCCGCCCTAAAATGTGCTGTTTACTCCATTCAAATCAGTAACATATCAAACAATGCTATCAACCAAGCCCACATACACTTGTAATACCACAAAAAGATGTGGCCTATTCAACTGTGTGCTAAGTACACTGTATGCATTCCACAATGTCTGGCTCATGTAGTCTTCGTTGTGTCTTCAATGTCAACCACTTACTCCTGGCAAGCAAGTATGCTGAATCCTGTGTACCAATGATATGCTCCTCTTCATGACCTGGACATGAGACTCATTGGTACTGGCACCTATTTCTAATGTTGGACAACATTCAGCTTTGTATTAACATCAAGGACAAATCTGTATGGTTCTAGAGAATACTTGAATGACCATGTTGTACATGCTGGTCTAACGTGTCCAGTGGTGTGATACATGAGCGATGTTCTTGATCCCATGATTGAGACAGTGAGGAAGAGAAGGCAAACTGAATGTGGCCATTTTATAAATCGAACATCAACATATCTCCTCTGATCAGTACCATCTTGTGTAGGACTATTTCCTTATCATCCATGTCTATTTACATCTATCGTACACGTCAATGTTCCAACCATCCGTAATCATCAACATGGACAATGGCCGTCGAAGCCATCCATGTTCCATCAGCCATGCATTAATCAAATCTATCATCAAAGTTCCATCCATGCGGTAATCTATGAGTCAACCATCCATGCTCCATCAAGCAATATCACATGTTCCATCATGTCCATCCATGCATGTATCATCTATCATCCATGTTCCATCAACCATCCATGTTCCATCCATACATCCATCAGGTCCATCATTTGTCCATGTTCCATCAACCATCCATGTTCCATCAACCATCCATGTTCCATCAACCATCCATCCATGTCATCCATCAAACCATCAACCATCCATGTTCCATCAACCATCCATGTTCCATCAACCATCCATGTCCATCAACCCTATCCATGTTCCATCAACCATACATGTTCCATCAATCATCCATGTATCCATCAACCATCCATGTTCCATCAACCATCCATGTACTCCATCAACCATCCATGTTCCATCAACCATCCATGTTCCATCAACCATCCATGTCAGGTTTCCCATCCATCAATCCATCCGTGTCATCCGTGTCATCATCATCCATGCTCCATCTATGGAACCATCCATGTTCCATCAACCATCCATGTCCATCAACCATCCATGTTCCATCTATCATCCATGCTCCATCAACCATCCATGTTCCATCAACCATATGCTCCATGTTCCATCAGCCATCCATGTTCCATCAACCATCCATGTTCCATCCATCAACCATCCATGTTCCATCAACCATCCATGTTCCATCAACCATCAATGTTCCATCAACCATCCATGTATCATCAACCATCCATGTTCCATCAATAACCATCCATGTTCCATCAACCATCCATCATGTTCCATCAACCATCCATGCTCCATCAACCATCCATGCTCCATCAACCATCCATGTTCCATCAACCATCCATGTTCCATCAACCATCCATGTTCCATCAACCATCCATGTTCCATCAACCATGCTCCATCTATTCATCCATCATCCATGTTCCATCAACCATCCATGTTCCATCAATCCATACATGTTCCATCAACCATCCATGTTCCATCAACCATCCATGCATTCCATCAACCATCAACCATGTTCCATCATCAACCATCCATGTTCCATCAACCCATCCATGTTCCATCAACCATCCATGTTCCATCAACCATCCATCCATCCAATCAATCAACCATCATGTTCCATCAACCATCAACCATACATGTTCCATCAACCATCCATGCTCCATCAACCATCTATGTACCATCAACCATACATGCTCCATCAACCATCCATGTTCCATTCCATCAATCAACCATCCATGTTCCATCAACCATCCATGCTCCATCAACCATCCATGCTCCATCAACCATCCATGCTTCATCAACCATCCATCATCAACCATCCATGTTCCATCAACCATCCATGTTCCATCAACCATCCATGTTCCATCCATCACATACCATCCATCCATGTTCCATCAACCATCCATGTTCCATCAACCATCCATGCATCCATCCATGTTCCATCAATCCATGTTCCATCAACCATCCATCAACTATACCATCAATCATCCATGCTCCATCAATCATCCATGTTCCATCAACTATCCACATACCATCAATCATCCATGCTCCATCTATCATCCATGTTCCATCAACTATCCACATACCATCAACCATCCATGCTCCATCTACACTGCCATTCTGGCACACAAAGCCCACCTTCACAAATCAATCTTGGCACTAAGTCTAAGTTGAAATGCATTTATGGCTGTTTGGTTCTTGGCAGTGTGACAGGGCACACTTGATGTTATTTGATTTTTCAAATATGTTCACTTTCTGTAAGGGGTTTTAAGCCAATGTGACAGTTGATTGCTCTAATCTTAAAGCAATAATGTTCAGGGGTGTAATACTTGCCGCAGGAGAGACCACATTCTATCACTGGAACAAATATCGCTGCTTGAATTACATTTTTAAACAATTTCTATTGACTTCACCATGAGTAGATATTGGTGTTAATATTAAGGTCCCCAACAAGCATATCATATGGCCGAAATATGATGTCATTATCATAAACATATGTTGGCCAAAGACAAAGTAATAACTATCACTGTTCCCTAATAGATTATTCTAAATTAGAGTGGTAATGATGACAGTGATTGGTGATTTCTCTTCACTGTTTATATCCATTCAGCTTATACTAGTTGTGTCACTACAAACTGGAATGAAATGCATTAAAATATTCTAGAATAAAGAACACTTGACATGAAAATAGTATTTTGGGAAAAAGAGAAAAGAGAAAAAATACAATTTATGAATTAAAAAAGAGTGAATCTGCCGTTACCGGATCATTTCACAATGAAGGGATACAACTTTGTGCATCTAACAAATTCAACAGAGTATATCGATATGATCCGAGTTGTACACTGAGAACACGTCACCAAACAGTCATGTAATGAGGTAATTGTGACTGTGCACAGATCATGTCTTACCTGTCTGGGACCTTGGCAAGAGTGGTGTCCACCATTTCTCGCAGTCGGGTGATGTCCGCCTGATACTGTACCATCATGCACTCACTGTCATAGCTGCCGATACCTGAACACACAGACACCTTGTTAGAAACACACTCACACCGTTACACGTATAGACACATTGTTACACACACAGACTGTACACACACCGACAGATTGCACACAATTGCCTCTTACGACAAGCATGGGTTACTGAAGACCAATTCTAACCCGGATCGTCAAAGGTTGGCACACTATAGTATGACATAGTGCGTACTATTAGTTACACAGTCTATTATCATTACTATTATATCGCAACAATGTGTTAATGAATATTACATACACGGCATAACACTGGCACATAATATTGTATGCAGTCAATCTTTGTTCATGCTTTGTTATCTCATTTGCCCTATCATCTCTATAATAGATTACAGGTCACTTAGTCTTCCACTAAAGTAACAATCTGACATTTCATCTAAATTACAGAGACTTTATGACTGTGTCTAGAAATACAAATAGGTACTGGTGGGTACCCACCCCAACATGTATCAATTCATTTAGCTCCATCACGACCCGAACAATACAAAAATGTGAGCAGAGCTAATTGAGCAAAGTCCCATAAATCACATTGTTTCAACTTGATGTTATTCCAATAATAGTTACCAAACAAATCCCCAAATATAGCCAAATAACAAAACATCAACAATGTCTGTAAGTTTCCTTACTTTACCTTCCTTCCATCCCTTTCATGTCTTAGGGGCGGTGGGGTAGTCTAGTGGTTAAAGTGTTCGCTCATCACACCTAGCCTACTAGGTTCATGTTCATTTCTGGTGTCCCCACATACTGCTGGAATATTGCTAAATGTGGCGTAAAACCAAAACTCACACTCACTATCATGCCATAATTTTTACAAGTGTTACAGGACAGTGAAAGCGAGATAAAGGACAGTGTACCTAGCAGGAGATTTTCCAGTTCTTGAATTTCCTTTCTGACAACATCAGTTGTTCTCTTGCCTTCATACCTCCTGTAGAAAACAATGGTAACAAGCCATCACACACACGTCATGTATATATGATGAAAAATAACAACTAGTAATGGTATTACATACTTATTTCTTGGATTGTGAACCAGCCAGCCCACCTTCAAATAAAACTATAACTGACATCAGCAGAAAAACTACTAAGGGACCGTTCATAATTTATGGCTAGGGGTGATGATTTTAGAGGGGTGGGGGTTTCACCCATTTTGTTCTGAGAGGTAGGGGGTTCACCAATTTTGTACACATGTACTAGGGGTCACCAATTTTGTACACAAAAATAAAAAAAAAATATTATTATAATTTACGGGGAGGGGGGGTGTCATTGATTTTGTACATGACATGCAAGGGGGTCACATATTTTGTACATAAGTTTTAGGGGGGTCATTCACATTGTACATGCCTTTCCATGAAAATCATCATCACCCCCCTTGCCATAAATTATGAACGGTCCCTAAACCCAATTTTTGTGTCAACACAACTCATTTACATTACTAATATTATCATGACATTACAGTTTGCCAAATCTACCAACAGTTCTGTCCCTTGTTTCTTTGTGACCTTTGTCTGACAGATCATAAGTACATAAGGGTAAATTGTATCATTGCTTTTGCTTTCTCCAGCTTCTGAATTTGACAAAAGAAATGTGCAGTCTGACAAAATACACAAAAAATAAGCAAAAGTGCTGCCTCTCAGCATTCTCTCCATAAACTGTTTGCATCAGCAGCCTATTATTTTAGTGTGAAAATGTTCAAACCTTTGGGTGTAAGAATTATTCAATGTTGTATAAAGACAGAGCAAGCTTGAGTCACTAGGATGTTCTATAAACATGGCTTCATGCCAATGTAAACCTACTTTGTCTGCTTACACAATGTTATCAAGGTAGTTCCCTGCATACCCTTGCTTTACGTAACAACACAGACACTATCACTCAATGCCATACACTGCCCAAATAACAAGTTGTAGACCAACACTGGGAATTGACTGAGACTCTCTTTAAAAAGGAAAAGCAAATCTTACACATGTAGAACAGTGCCATCTTCACCACAGATCTTGTTGAGCAGACGAGATCTGTGGTTACACTCCCACTCTGAGGACAGCTTCCTGTTGTACTGTAACAAAACACTGACCTCGTGAGACAAATCTAGCTTCAACTTTGGTCATGAACATAACATCACAATAGCTACACTGTGTCTATGAAACTCAAAATTCTCATCCAAGTTGCTTGTCTGAACCTACCCACACTAATTGACAGCACTGAACAGCCTAAGTCTTTAAAGCTAGCGCATAATGTTCAACAAACAAGTGAAGAAAAAAAAATTCAAATAAGAATTAAATTTGAGATAGTTCATGTTTTTGTGTGATTTGCTGTATTGGCATCGATGACTTATTTGAGATTTGAGATAGTTCGGAAACTTCAGCATATAAATCGGGTACATGACAAGTCATTGATAAGGATGATATACTCACAAAAGGATGGCTGTATTTCTTATGGGGCTGAAATAAATAAAGACAAAAACTGGATTGTTTAATCTGGTTACACCAAGCCCACCCTAAATATTGCAATTAAAGTAACAGTAATCGTACTAAAATGCTTTTTCACTGAAATTATATTCTGATAAGACACCATTGCTTCTGAAAACGTCATTTATTAAAGATACCTCAAAACCAAAGTATTTTTGGTTTTGTTTCTCATTCCACCTTCTTTGCAATATTTGCATGAAAACACAATAAATTATTGAACTTACGTGATTTAGAAAAACGACGAAAAGAGGGACAGAATGTTTTGATACATTTTGATCCAGTTATGTCACTGAAACTGATTGTTTCTGATCAACATTTTCCGCGATAAGTTTTTACAGGCAAGATGGTGAATTATGAAATGAATCTGGTGTAAAACATTCTTTATCTATGTTCAGCTAGCAAAGATAATATTGGTAATATAGCAGCAGCAGACTACGTCAGTGGCAAACTGTGTTGACACTGTCTTTTTAAAACTATTTTATAGTGAATACATCACATGGTGAAAATATGAATATTGATAGTTTCATAAATAATAACTAAAAATGGTTATTCATGCTATTAATCTCAGATAATGAATACTGGTTTGCACATTGAACTGGCTAGGAATTCCAGTCAAACTGTATCTTGTTATTTAAGCAAATGTGATAACCTTTCTAAAACAAAGACCTCCTCCCTCCCATCAGTTGAAAATCTCACAATCCCTTGCAGTACTTAGAGTACCAGTGAGGAATTAAGTAATATGAAGGAACTCACAGCTTTTTCTGGTGGAAGTTGACCATGGCAAGCCAGCACATCCTCGGCACCTTGGGGTGGTGGTACTTCTGGGAGGTCGTCATAACAACCAGCAAGAAATACTAGACAATTTGCTGGGTCAACACCAATCACATCCTTTGATATATCTGTATTCAGCCAAGGTCTCAGTGGCTCTAAACAGGCAGGCATCGACCTGGTACAGGAATTTACATTTTTCACGTTCTACCAAAAGAACTGCAAAGACATAGTCAAAGCTCTATTCATAAATTGACTGGTTCAATTTTCACTGAAATTCTAATCCCTTATAAACTTGGAAATTTATATCTTTATACCTCCAAAATAAGAAAGAAGAAAAATAATTGGTTCTCAAAATCCTTTTTCCAACTGTTTCACATTTGAGAAAAAACAACCCAAACTCCTACATGTATGACCCCTAAACCTGAGTCCCAAAACAATTTGCAACATCTTACTTTTCCCAAGAAACATTCTTACCTTAATCCTCTGCACCTTTATTCCCAGTGAATGATTAAATACTTCCAGTTTACAATAATAATCTGAACAATTTCTTCCAAACAATAATTCATTTAAATCTCGAAACATACCTGATACTTTCACTGGGATCCTTGTTTGCCTTGCCACTGTCACTGGACAGCACATAAGGAAACCCTTTGCTTGTCAAGTCTTCAGTACTGGAGAAAATACCAGGCTCACTTCCAAACACCTGTCTCTTCAGCTTTAACCCAAATACTGAGGGCTTGACTCCATCATTGTCAGTTGTCTCTCCTGATATGGGTTGGGCAAGGGCTGATTTAGCCGATGATGGCCTACTTGTACCTGTTGAAGATCTCCCAGATCTGTCACTTTTGGGGGGACTCACAACTGAAGCGCTTTGTGGCCGTTTTGGTTTAGGTTTTTTTGGAATATGTACATTCAGATTCATGTCAACTACCGATACTTGACTTCCAGTCTTTTCTAAACATTGTGAATCTGTCTCATCACAGTCTTGACGCTTCTCTAGTCGGCCCTTGGCACTCTGTATTCTACGTGGCCTGTTGGGTTTGTGGGAAGTTTGTGGTTCATAAACCAATCTACTGGACAGTTCTTCTGATAATATGTCTTCATCTCTCACAAATGATTCTGTGAAAGCATCCCTTCTTGGTTGCTGACACAGATTTCTGAGTCGATTGGCTGTTGAACAGAATAGCTTCCCTCGGTAATGAAATGCCTTTTGATATTCATTGTTATACTTTGGGCCTGATGGTGGCAAATGATCAACTGGAAAAAACAATTGTGTTTTGAGATAACGATATACTAATAAAAATGTTGAGGATACTAAAATCTTACCAGTGACTACGTATTCATATTAATCTAGCTCCTGTAAACTGAACCTGAATCAAGCAGTTGAAGTGGCCATGTTTACAAGCAAACAAAGCATATCTTTGTCTTAGGAGCTTTTTTGAGGCTTAAGAAACATTCATATTCTTCTCACAAATCACAAGGACCACTGTACATCATCTCATCCATTTATAAACTCAACTTTAGCTTTAAAAACTTCCAACAACCAAGTATTTTCAATGTCTGTGTGACACCAAATCATGATAGATATGTTTCTCTCTGAAAACACATGATGTCCGAAAACAGAATCAAGACTTGGTCACAACAGAAATACCAAGCATTGTGTACATCGAAATGAAAACAATTATATGGAGACACAATATTCCTGTATCAGAACATGTAAAATACATATGCCCTAATAACATATACATATGCATGCAAGTTCTGATTGGGTTATATGAAAATGCCTTGGCTGAAGCTTAGGTTTAACAAATGTGAAGCAATGGGTAATTAAAATCATTGATTTTGTAAAATAAGTTTTGCATGCTTCATTTGTTCATGAATATGTGTGAAGAAATATAACAGAATTATACAAATAATGTTTGTATATCATAATGATTTGTGATCATTGGTATGCATGTGCTAGAATGTCAGCTGAAAACAAGACATGCACTCACAGGCATGTCTAACAGTATATGTGGCTGAATGGATTTTGAACATAAAAATACAAATGTATTATCTATCTTGTGTCAGTTAAATGACTGACTATCGTTTCTATCACTGTATGCCAATAATTAAATGTTTTATTTGCATCAATATAATATTCCTGTCTTATATTACTTATGTTTCCATTCACATCTTTTCCATATTCATTTCAAAATGATAGTTGTAAATGTTGCCATTAAGACTGCAAACACTGTTTAATGAATCTATTTTACACTTGTACTTGAAACGGGCATAAAAAAGTACTCAGATGTAAGCTCACTTTTCCGTATTGTTTCTATGTGTACGTAACAAAATCAATTTATCAGAGAATACGTTTGGACACCCTGTATGTCATGATGGTGTACAAAATGCCCTTTTTTCTGAAATCTCAAATTTCACCGTTAGATAAATGCATA
Organism: Haliotis rubra; assembly: GCF_003918875.1. NCBI lineage: Eukaryota > Metazoa > Mollusca > Gastropoda > Lepetellida > Haliotidae > Haliotis > Haliotis rubra. The sequence continues at coordinate 222,146 of NW_025766961.1, read as the reverse complement.
TCTAAGCTTGGTCTGACAGCTTTATTTTGGGATGCCACTGTCACACCTTTGAGGCCCAGTGTTAAAAAGAAAAAGAAAACAATATTCTTGACTTTAGGCCTATCGGCCACTTCACAACACAATACATGTTTACAAATGTATTATTTCCACGTGAGTTTAAAATTATCAGACAACTCATATTGCAAGGCCTTTTTGAAGCATGTATTCGACAAAAGTAGCTGTCATAAAGAAGAATTGTCACTGTTCTCCACCTTTAGCTTCCGGCACATCGTGTCCAAGATCTATTTTGGTCGCCATGTTGTTTACACATGTTGCTGCCTGTCAACAGACTTTAGATTTTTGCTAAATTGTTGTAAATTTTAAGTTACCAGTTATTACAACAGGGTGTTTTGTAAAACAATTGATATCTTATTTGAAATACTTATTTTTACTGGTAAAGTGTAAATCTCGTGGTGAACTAAAGACACGAGAGCACCTGTCATGGCTGCTTTGTGATTGCTGCAGTATCATACTTAGAACGCTTCACAGCTGGCAAAATACACGCATCGTCATGTCGAAATCAATTGTAAGTACAGACGAAATTGGTCAGTGTGTTACAACCGATCTGTGAGTTGATTGTTCGTAACAGAAACAGTGTCGATATTGAATACACAAAACTTGACTAAATGTTTGGATATGACTAGTCATTTTCAGGTTTCCTTTTCAAGCCGTCAGTTGCTAATTTTACACATATTGATGAAAACGTGATTTGACATTCAAACATCATTTTGATGACACGAAAATCTCTTGATGTTCCAAGTTTTCATTACTCTCAAACCTTCAAGCAAATATTTTTACTGACAAAGTTACGAGTCCACTTGTCACGGTCAGCTGTCGACTCGAGTATCACGAATATACGATACATTTACTCCGCACTAGCTGGTTGGTTGATTCGTTTCATTGAAAACACATTAGAATGTAACACCACACTTGGAGTACCCCAAACGTAAATTCATTTCATCCATAGTTATCAGTTCCAAGTATTTGAAAAATAAACAGATTAAAAAAAGTTGATACATTCACCAGTTATTGCTATTTTTTCCCTGCTTCTCAGTGGATGAGAAGTAAGAATGCCTGTTAAATGTTACAGATTAATATTTACTCCCACACTGAAATACAGTCATGCCCCGTTTATCCGAACCTCAGATATCCGGAAAACTCGCCTTCTGAATGAAAATTCCTTAGAACGAATTCACAACGTTGTAAAATTACTCCCTTATCCGGAAATCCAGTTTCCATAACTGGATGGTCATTTTCACATACAAAACGCTAAATTATATGCATTTTTTCTCTCGTATTTCTGGATGGCTGAGCACCTGTCAGTATGTTTACCATGTTTACATACACATTTTACCGAGTGGCCCTGTGTGCCCTAACATAAAAGAAGTCGGCAGTCTTTGAAGCGTGAGAGGATTAACTACCTGTAATCAGCAAGGTGACACTGTATGCATTGTTATTTGTTGATGACTTATCAATAAAGATTACGTCTGAAGCCTATTATGTTTGTTTCTTTGTATGTCTTTTACATAATGTCCTTGGTTCATATATCCGGAAATTTGTTTATCCGGACAATTTCAAGAAAAACATAAGTGTCTGGATAAACAAGGCACGACTGTACACTGTGACATGGTTAAACGATCAATTCAATACCCGTCATAGTCACAATAATTTTTTTTACAGGACCAAGTGTGGTCACTTTTTCATGAGTCTGTTTTGGTAAACCTATATAAAAAACTTAGCATAATGTTCATGGATTGTTGAGGCGGTTGGGTAGCCTAGTGGTTAAAGCGTTGGCTCGTCACGCCGAAGTCCCGGGTTCGAATCCCCACATGGGTACAATGTGTGATGCCAATTTCTGGTGTTCCCTGCCGTGATGTTGCTGGAATATTGCTAAAAGCGGCGTAAAACCAAACTCAGCCAGTCAGTCATGGATTGTTAATCCATGTCATTTTGAGGAGGAATTGTTACTTTAAGTGACAACATCTCATTCTTTATGTATGTCAAGTATTTCTTCTGTTTATCTGTTTTCAGATTGTGCGTGTGCAATCTGCCGTCCATGGCACCAAACGAGTAGATACAAAGGCATCAGAATCGGTTGCAGTCCTGCTTGACAAGGTATTGATGTTGTTTGAAATGTTGTATAAAGCCTTCATGATTTGATTTGTTGTTTAATGCTGCATTCAGCAATATTCCAGCTGTGTGGTGTCGGTCTGTAAATAATCGAGTCTGGACCAGACAATCCAGTGATTAACAGCATGAGCATCAAACTACGCAATTGGGATACAATGACGTTTCAGCCAAGTCAGCGAGCCAGACCACCCGATATTGTTAGTTGCTTCATACGACCAGCATGGGTTGCTGAAGACCAATTCTAACCCAGTCTAAGTAAACTTAGGCTCAGTATTATTCGTTACACTGCTATACTGAGTCTAACAAAACCGTATGAAGTTGCTTCATAAACAACAACTTCGAGAAAAGAAGAAGTCAGACAAACAATTGGAAATCTACGTTCTGATAAGATAATATATTGATGAGAATTTATAGAAATATATGGAAAGCAAACATCAACTGGAAGGATCAAAGGACATCCCATTTTATCAATTTATTTAGTCTCTGATACAATTGTAGGAAGGTTGAGAGCTTGTATTCATTATCAGACATGTTTTTCATCATGGACATACAACTAGCTTGGATTCATTAGGAGAGGGACTTTAACCCATTCAACACTGTAGGCCGGTTAAGACGTCACCAGTCCCCTGACACCGTAGGCCGGAAAACCGGCCAGGCAGTAGTCACATCAAAATGATATATAATTTTAGGAACCTAACTAACATATGATTCATTATCAAATCTATCACTTTTCATAATGCCTGAAAACACTTATTACATTTCAAATGGCCATATATAATCGACAGAATTAGAATTATAAACTATTTTTCGCAATGTTATTGAAAAAAAACGATTCTTGGACACATGCTTCGGCAACGGGTCCACATCAGAGTTGTCAAAGAGCAAAGTAACGATGTTTAGAGATAATAATTACACAAATTGAATAAACGGAAGAATAACATCAACAACAATACTCATACAAGTTGTCAAATGTACGTTACAACTTACTATTTCCATCTTTATTGTGCGAGCGTGTAATGTAATTCAAGTGACATCTCGGCTTTTGTCGCTTCGAACTTTACGCTCGAACACAATGTTTAATGCTAAAATATATGCATTAAACTTTCTTGTCACAGGTCATAACCTAGCACGATACGTCCACTAAGTTCCATAATATACGCATAGGTGGTGATTCTTTGCGTAACACGTTCACAATGGCATGATTTTACCCAAAACTTTCGTCTGAACCTGCAGGTTTTCGTTTACGATGACAGTATCCATTGCTGTTTTTTGATTGGCTGTCTTAGGTCACGTGTCTGATTTTGACCAATCACGATCCTTATAGCAGACTGAGGCAAATGAGCGTCATTAGAAACCTATCTTTATCCAATAAAATCGCTTCTTACAACTGTGAAAATACTCTTGGCAAGGGTACAGTGATATTGTTGATGTTCAGAGCTTTCGAACGATACCCGCCATCAAACGAATCGCCTCACATGTTATTCATACGAAGCTTCAAAGCGGAGGTATTTCACGCTGTTGTATCAACGTTATCGGCGAGGAAAGCCACATATATCGGGAAATAGACGACCATAAATATTAATTCAGAAATCTTTTTATAATAATTTTCCAATTACGTAAAAATGAAAATATAAAAGAAAAAGGTAAGGGGATATTATGACATGTTACAAATGGAAAAAAATTGCCACATTTTTTGCTTCCTTCGTGGTTTATCTGGACATATAAATGTGTAAGCTTGCATTTTCATTAAAAATTAACTTATTTACGTTGTAGTCGTATTACTTGAATAATATGATAAAAAATAACTTTCATATTTATATACAGTAGGATTAGACGTTTCAAATGGTGTATGATATGTAGTAGTAATAATGATATTCGAGCTGATATTTTCATTGATAAACATAGGCTTCATCTATGACCTCAGAGTGTCTGGGAACTCGGTGTCATGGCAGTAAATGCCTCTGGTTGACTGGTGTTGAAAGAGTTAAAGAACAAATAAACTTTGTTTTTTTGTACTCTTTTAACTATTACATATGAAAGATTTGTGGTTAGTCTTATGCGGAACACCAAATTCATTCTTAAAAAACTTGTGGTTAATTAATACCGAGTGATTAAAAGTTGCCAAAAAGTCACCTGCTTCGCTCTCGCCCGCCAAAGAAACCACAGACAGGTTATGTAACTCTGTCGCCAGAGCACTGCAGTGACATCATATGAGGAAAGTTTTCAGTTAGTTGTATATGAAGTGTGTAGCAAGCTTGTAATGACTTCCTCACCAGATCCATGGCACGTCTATAGATTTAAGACAAATATTGATTAAGTACAGCGCAAGCTGGAAGAAATTGGTTTGATGCACGAAGGGCATTGGGGGTGAAGATCAGCCACAGATAACCTGTGCCTGCAACACTGCAAGATTTCATGAAATGTAAACAAGTTACATTACGATGAAATTATGACACAAATATACAAATAATTTTAATTTTTTTTTACATATAATAAAGAGTAATTATAGCCAAATCCATAAAAAGCATAATTTTTAAGAATAGGATCTAAAATAAAAGGATATAATGCCGTATACGGGACTCCAGTGCTTGCCCAACCATCCGCTGGGGCGAAAAAGAAGAGAGTGACAAGTAATGCTGGTCACATGACTGTTTGTGCGGGAAAGGGCAAAAGGGAGGTAACTCGTGGGTGAGTGTATTTTTACGTCCGCGTCGGGAACTTCAAGGGATTCAAGTGTTCCACTACCATTCGCAAGGGAAAGGGAGATAAGCAAAAGATCATGAGTCAGGATAAGTATAAAAATATCATTTTACTTGAAAAATTACATGTTTGTGAGTGCGAAGCGAGCCTTGTGGAAGCCTGAAGCGATATCTTACTTGTGTTCAGATCGCTTCACGGAAGGTAAAGAATCAAAACTACTTACTAGTTGTAGTAAAATATGTATATGATTGATGACCATAAAGATTTTCCATGACACAACTTGTAACATAACGATTTCTTCTTCGGAAGTGAGGTTCTGGTCAAAGTAACAATAATACTGTAAGTAGTATTATATTGACACCCAGTAGTATATATATTGTCCTCAGACTGGCCACCGTGAAAGTCACGGGCTAAAGTCTGTTAGAATTAATATTATGGTTTGTTTTCATCAAGTTAGAAAATCAAAACTACTTTACAGTTATGTATTTGAATCATGACCAAAAGGATTTTGCATGACACAACTTATAACATAACGATTTCTTCCACCGAAGTGAGGTGGGGGTCGATGTGACAATACTGCGCGATAAATTTCTTGCTACATTCATGTGGTTAATATCCACTCACCAGTATGTAGATACTAGTCAATGTACTTCTTTATATTTGGTCTTATAATCCTAATTAGTTAATAATCATACTTGTATGCATTTTGAAACTAAATAAAAAGCAGACGTTCTGCTGATACTTATAGTGAATTTATAACAGGACTTTAATATCTAGACATTTTATAGTTTGCCAATGTGAATCATAATTCGCACACACACCCTAGTGTATGTTGTCTGTCTTATTACACTTCACGGCGAAAACAATGATTCTGTTGAATGCTATGACAAATGAATAAAAACAAAATGCAAATATTAAAATTTAAACAGATTAAAGTTACAGGAACAATGTCAGGCTATTACCTTGTTCGAGGAATGTATCCATCAATATCCACAAAAACGAGTGATATGCCATTCATCTGCAGCTGTTCCAAGTGATGTGTCTTTTAACAGTCTAATATACGAAAAAGTGATATATCGTTTCAGGTATTTCACATTGGTGTATAGTCTCATTGGTCACCCAAGATAACACACCCGGCAACTACATGTAATTGCATAATGTCCGCTATTCTTTAAAAAAGTAATTTAGTTAGCCAATAATGAGCAATCAATCAATGTATTGGCGGTTAATCCTTTGAAATAAGGACGTTGTTTTTACACAGACACAGACACGACAGAGTGTATTCAGTATCGATTAGTAAATCTACATACATAAACACTACCTTTTGACAAATCTGCTGTGTAAGATAAAAGTAATTTATCAATCAGCGTGTTATCGGTTAGTCCTTTGATCGATGTTTATAATGTTGAGTATTTACTCCAGACACAAGAAATGCCAAATGGGAACCTTTGTCGGGTAATCTAAGTGGTGTTACCACTAATTATACCTGTTATAAATTCATTAACTGACCATCAAGTGAATGATGACAAATAACATGTGTAGGTTTATACCACCTAACACGGGTTACAATAAGGGAGTATTAATTACTGTATTGCATGCAATTTTAAATGCATGTGAAAACTTATGGGCTGACACTGTTTTGAGAATACAAACAGAACTTCAATGGTTTTTTTGTGTGGTTTTTTTGGTTGTTTTTATTACTAATAACGGTACATTATATTCTACATTTCATCAAGGTAATACAGATGACATAACACATGTTACAGTTGATGAATTATTGAAGCTGTTATTAATAACAAAAAACAAAAAATAAAGAGGATGGGGAAAGTGAGAGGTAAGGGTGCAGAAAAGAGAAACTCACCATGCTAATCTAAAATTTAGTCGTCTTGAAAGAGACATAACCATTTTGCTTTGAAGACAGAGTGGTGTTCCCAAAAATATATTTTCCCAAATGGTAGTGTTTTTTTATGAGGTAGAAGAGTTGATCAAAATTTAAATCTGCGGAGGTATATCTTACTTTATTAATATATTCCTTGGTGATAATGAAAATATGATTAACTAATACACCTGCTTCAGGGTCCCCCAGTAGAAACTTAGTAATATCGATATTGAGGCAAGCGCCGGTCTTGGAATTATACCAGCTTGTAAACTGAGAGATTAGATGTTTAGTATTCTCACATAAAAAGAATATGTGCTGAATAGTTTCTATTTAACGGCCACACAAAGAACAAAGATTATCGTGATTAATACCTATTTTACATAGAAATAACTTTGTAGAAACTATTCTGTGCATCAGTTTAAACTGGAAGTTCCTAGCCTTATTTTCTATAGTAGTAGTATTTATCATTGCAAAACAGTCAGTCAGATAATTCTCTGATAGAGTAGTATTAAGCTTGGATTCCCATTTATGTTGAAGATTATCTAATGATATTCCATGATTGTCACACAGCTGTGAGTAAACAAATTTACAATCAGCCTTCATTGTTGCATAAGAAATACATATAAGCATTTGCTGTGTGCTAAAACTGTATGTACCTATTTACCAAAGTAAATTTTCAGATTCTTCTAGCAATGGCAAAGTAGGGTTTTTAATATCATACGTAATAGACGTCATATTTTTACATGACATGATTAAATATCGAGGTAAAAAAACACAGAAATGGGATCAATTTGGATCAGTCATTATACCATCCAGGCATTAGAAAACCTGAAAAAGCCCACATTGCTTTGATACTTTATTACAATCAGACAAGAACTACCGGGGATATTTTCAAATAACTGCATCTGATGGGCATCCACCCTGCCTAATGTCGCACTGTTTAGGTTGAAGAAATTAACCATAACCGTGATGAGTGAGGCTGATCATCGTTTTCGCTATCACTAGCGTCTGGCTTGAACAAATAGGGCCTAGCGAAACCAAGTGATTTTGACAGAATCGTCTATGAAAGTTGAAAACAACTTGTAACTTGGAAACTAGGCAAAGCAAGAGACAAAATTAAATGACAGTAGATTGTGAGAACATATAGCTTTCATTTTCCACAACAGTTGTCATGATTTCAGGTTTATACAAACCTGTAAACAAGATAAATTACCCCCAGAAATGTACCTGAATTCTGCATCGGCCCTCATTTCTATTCCTCATATGACGTCACAGAGACGCGTTGCTCTGATTGGTTGAAATTTCGTTCGCGGGTGAGAATTGTGCACTGTTGTCAAAAAGGTCGATTTAAGTTAATTAAAGATCGAAATGAGTAGTTTTAATGACAGGGTTTCCTTTATAACGATGCCAATTAGTGATTTACGTATTTTACCCCCCTAGAGTATATGTGATCTTTAAGAAACCCTGTAGGTATGAGATAGAAGTAGCCTTATGTTCTTGAGGCAGTCTCTAATAGTTAATAATGGTGCTAGAAGTGGTATCTGGTTATTCAGACGTTGGGAGGTGATGTTGGATTTCATTCTGTCTAGTTTTGAGATGGCCTCCACCAACAAGATCACAGTTTTACCACTGTTCTCCCTCCATGTATTTAAGAAATACAGTTCACGCTACCCCATGTATAGTATAATAAAGCATGTTTTGCCCTGAACTATTGTAGTTAAAGTACAAGGACACTTAACTGTATTTCTTTTCTGAGATGCCAAGTTTGATACACACAGTAATTAATCCAGGCAGAAAACCAACAGAAAATCGAAAACGCTGTCTTTAGTTTAAGTAATAAATAGTTTGAAAATGGTTTACATTCGAGTTAAATATCTTCTCTATATTATTGTCCCCCGCTGAACGGTTAATTCGCTGAACGTCGGAGACTATGTATTCAGCATGAACATCGTACCCAATGTCTTCAAATTTGGTGACATACATACGACACCCGATTCTTGTTAACCACGAGTTTTCTAACTCTTGTAACGCGATATCTCATGAACTGTTGTACCCAATGTCTTCAAATTTGGTGTCAGCCTACATTGGGGGATCATGCAGACACCAGTTTATTTGGATGACCTTGACCTTATCAAGGTCACCACAAAATGTGCACACTTTTAACTCTTGTTAACACGATATCTCATGGACTGTTATACCCAATGTCTTCAAATTTGGTGAAAGCCTACATTGGGGAATTACGCAGACCCCAGTTATTTGGGTGACCTTGACCTTATCTTCAAGGTCACCACAACACTTTGACCGCTTTTCTAACTGATTTTAAACGCAATATCTCATAAAACATTGCACCCAATGTTTTCAATTATGTTGACAGCCTACATTGGGTGATTATGCAAACACCAGTCATTTCAGGCATCTTGTATGTGACCCAAAAGTAAAAAGTAGTAAGGCCAGACCAAATTTATTTCTTGGTTTACGTATCCTCCGGTCGTATTTTTTCAAGAATAAGAAAAAAATAAAAGTTAATTTTCCCTGCTCAAAAAATACATCCTGATGTTTTATTGGTCAAAACTGTAAATTTACAAGAAAAGTTTTTTTAGATTGTGTTTTGCCCCATATACACTTTATAAACTGCCAAAAGTAAAATACTTTTAGTGTTTATTTATTTTATATTTTTTTTCCTCCTGCCTTTAGGTTTCTGAGTACAAAAATCCGTAAAACAAGAAATAAAATTGGTCAAGCCTAAATATAGATATTCCATTCTTTAGCGGTGGGGGACATTGCCATATCAGGGGCAAACACTTATTTAGGTTACGTCTGTGATTATAAATCACATTGGGATATGAAAACGTCAAACTTCAACTACCAACGTAAGGTTTGAACAGTAAATCCAGATAAAATTGACTAGTCACGCGACTGTGGACATAGACTCAGTCAGCGAACATTCGCTGTTTAATTGTGATTTGAGCTGAGACATTTATCGATCGAAAAAAGTTAAACATAATGTTACCACAAGTGATGTTAGCTGAGTGAAGCAACTGCAAAGTAGGAAACAGGCTACTATGGAGTAGTTTACTGTAGGAAACTTTATGAGGCGATGACAACTGACGTGCAGTCGATTACCAAGCGTACGTTTAATTATGAGAGGGCAGACGAGAATGGCGTAGTGACGTCAATACAGTGTGACGTAATGCAAAAAAAGAGTATTTTATCGCCTGATAAGTACTGTCGACACCTTTGATCTTTATATGATGTACAGTGACAATTTCCTTATTATGAACCATAGTTTGTTAAACAACTTTCTTGTGATTTGTTGATTAGTAATGCAAACCAAACATAGACTCTGACTGGGTACAGGTTTTTTATTGGCTTTTGCATTTTCCTAGATATGTTGTAATTCATTGGTGTCATTTTAAACAATTTTTGGCAAACCTATTATTGCTATTGTTATGTTCACATTTGTGGTTTTGACTGTTTGTAATGTGATGGAATATATAATTGACCATGCTTTTATCATTCAAGCTTTTATTGTCATCTTTCAGATCCAAAAGGAATTTAATCTTGGGGATACAGGATGGAATGTTTTTCAGAATCGAAACAAAACTGGCATTCTTCGCAATTCACGAGCAAAGACAATTGATTCATACAAGATAAAGTGAGTGAATCTGAACCACTGAGTTTGTTTCTCTGTCAGTGCATACTACATATTATAGTTGAGTTATATATATGAGCTCATTTGTCCAGAAAGTGTAGGACCAGCTGATCTAGTGATTGACATCATGAGCATCGATCTCTTCATTTGGGACATGACATTCATTCATTCATTCATTGGATATTTATATAGTGCACATATCCACGCACAAGTGCATGCTCAAGGTGCTGGTATTTTTTAACCTCGATCATTGGATGTCAATCTCAAAGGCACATCTTATTATCAATCTCAACTTCAAAGGGAGCATACAACTCTTGCTGCCACAGGGCATGATGACATGTGTCAACCAAGTCAGCAAGCATAGGTTGCTGAAGATCAATTCTTAAAGTGATTTTCAGGGGTCACTATATATGTGGGAGAGATGTCCTTTTTTTAACACCTCTGTTTTGACAATTGTGTTAAGAACCATACCAAAATATTAGCAAAGAAACATGTTGTATTTTTCCTTATTAATGAAATGTGTATGACTTGAACAAAGACTATCACCATTTGTTTACTTTACTGCCTGTTTGAACTGTTGATGTAAGAGTTATGTATCTTTCAGACATGGTGACATGCTGTACTTGTTATCTGATGAGAAGTTATTATCAGCTGGAGACCAGGCCGAGCCGATGGACACTGGGAGACCATCATCCTCCAACTCTGTCCGCGAAGATGAGGTTGATGTCATCCTAAGCAAAGAAGATGGCAAAATATACAGGAGTAGAAATGAACAACTGTAAGAATCAAATCCAGTGTTCACGAATGGTGTTTCAAAGTCACAGGACATTGGGTCCTGTAAGTTTCAGATGTCTGTCTGACCCATTGAAAATGCACAGGACCCATGGAATAAAATTAAACACACATTTCAGATTTAATATTTCTTATAATTGACATTGAAATTATTAACAAACATAAGATTTATAAACAGCAACCAAGTGTCACATGTCACATTAAACAACTTCAGTCAAAGTCATTGTGAAATATACAGTCAGACACTGGGGCCGGCGGGTTGTAGACTTCTGTCTGACCGTTGGCAAATCTGCCGGAATTGTCAGAGGGTCAGACGCTTTTTTGTGATCACTGCAAATCCTGCCTATTTCAGTCTATTAGTCTTTGCTCTGAATCTGTCCTGAGTGCCAGGGTCAGGGTTGCTTTCTATCAGAATATCTATGTGTTGTCATGGTTACGTTCAGTGCCAAATGGATTGATGTTTCTTTTTGGTAGCTGATTCCTTGTAAAATCTTGTCGTTAGGAAGTTTGCAAATTTTTTATTACAGAAATGAACAACATTGATTAAGTTGCACATTTCAGAACAGATGGTGAATGGTTGTCAATAGTGTAAATCACTGGACTTTTCTTCAGGATTTCACACTGTTCTTGTCAGCTAGCCACAAACTTATAGAAATTGTTTTATCATGGTACATTAGTGTCAAAATGTAGCATGGTGTAGTGATGGTATATCGTACGTCAAATGGTATTTTTTCTTGTAGGTGTCATCATGGTCCTAAAGGGAAGTGTCTTCACTGTGTTCCTCTTGAAGTAAGTGGATCTTGGTGACTGTTTTTCAATATTAATTCAATTGTATTGAAGCCAAGTTAACCCTAACATGCAGTTTTTAATAAGGTACAGAGTTATCTCCCTTTGTTGTGTGTCAACATTTTCTTACCCACGTTTGTTCGTTGTTTGTTTAACCTTCTAGCAATAACATTCTAGCTATATGACTGGAGCCCGTGAATACATGAGTCTGGACCAAACAATCCTATAATGTTATCAGAGCATGATGACAGGCAATCAAATCATTGATCGTAATTACCCAGTCCATCTGGTTGCCTCATGCAGGCAGCATTTGTTGCTAGCTACCTGTTCTAACCCAGAATCCACTCAGTGTCAAACTGGCCCTTGTGTATAGCTGGAATGTTGCTGTGTGTGACAATAATCAATATACAAAAAAATCAAAACTCACAATTGATTGAGATTAAAACAATGTGTAGAGCAGGCTGCCTTTTGCACATGTTGCCAAGCAAGAAAAAATTGCTGTTTTTGGAACATAAGCTGATCGCTCACAGACTTCCCTCATGCTGGAGCAGGCTGCCTTTTACGCATGTTGCCAAGCAAGAAAAAATTGCTGTTTTTGGAACATAAGCTGATCGCTCACAGACTTCCCTCATGCTGGAGCCAGGCCTTTGCTATGTTGTTTACAAAAAGTGATCACACAGTTTCTGTATGTATTGATAAGTGATGGCATTATGAACACCAGAAAGATTGACTGTTACTGTTACACATGGTGTAACATGGTGTTACACAGGTTGCACATGGTGTAGTATAACTGGTTAGCCTCACAGTATTTGTAATATTAGCGTTTCAGGCATTGGTCAAGTGCACACTATTGAATGTTTGAAAATGGTTTCATTTGTCATCATGTTTTGATCTGCCCTTCTCTTTGCTTGCAGCCTTATGATGAAGAATTTCTAAAAAGCTGTGAACCACCTATCAAGTTTTTGTCTTTCCACTCTTACATCAGGAAGCTAACAGGAGGTGTTGACCGGTAAGTCTTATAGTAGAGTGATCATGTTTGGTTTGGTAGTCCATTTGTTTGCCAGAATGGCTGTTGCCTGCAAGCTAAAATGTATGTAGCCAAGAATTAGACTAAACAAGCCAAAAGGTGATTTAATTCACATTTCGCATAAAACAAAGTGAATGTGATTTGCTGCATTCCTTTGACTGATGTCATGACATAGCAAGAACAGAGACTGACTGTATTCACCTCAGTCAGGGGATACTTAGGACCAACCTTTACCTAGAGAGTAGCTCCAGAGAAGAGGCTCTGAAAGATTCATGAGATTTTGTCCATGTATTGGCATCAAACAACACTTAGGCTATACAGTCATTGGGATTTGCTGTATCAACAGAAGCATGACGACATACATTTTCGAAAAAGAAACCTGTGAAGATCTGGGTTAGAATTGATCTTCAGTAACCCATGCTTGTTGTAAGAGGCGACTAACGGGATCGGATGATCAGGTTCGCTTGACTTGGTTGACACATGTCATCGTATCCCAATTACATAGATCGATGATCATGCTGTTGATCACCGGATTGTCTGGTCAAGCCTTGATTATTTACAGACCGCCACCATATAGCTGGAATATTGCTGAGTGCGGCGTAAAACCAAACTCACTCACTCACTCAGTTTGAAAAAGAGATGCATTAACAAGATTGCCAGTTAGTGTAATCACTGATTTATACTTACATTGTTTCATGGTTTGTGTACCTTCAGTTGTGTAGTTTCACTCTGAAATTCAGTGATTCAATTTCTGGAAAGGTTGTCTTTGAGTGCACTGAAGATGTAGTGAGTTCCTGAGACAACATTGTCCTGACAATAAACCTGGCAGTATCTGAAATAATGTTATTCTTTATCTTTTGTTTCAGGGGGAAATTTGTTAATTTGGAAAACATAAGTTGTAAGATAAAATCAGGTTGCAAGGAACATCCCCCGTGGCCTGGAGGTATATGTACAAAATGCCAGCCAAATGCTGTTACACTCAACAGACAGGTGAATATTTTCATGTATTTTCTTGCCTCTGTATTGTGTATCGAAATGTGGAAGGCAGTGGTTTTGACAGTACATTGCATAGTATTATCTTGGTTGGTAAAGGCTCAATATTAGTAAATAGTTACATTCATTGCATCAGTACGAGTTGTTTCCACCAGTCTATTGTGCATGTTATACCACAAACAGTATGCCTGAATAATCTCATATTCTTTTGTCATGCCTTTCAGAAATATCGCCATGTTGACAATATCATGTTTGAGAACCCTGTTGTTGCTGACCGCTTCCTCAACTACTGGAGAAGCACAGGTAACCAGAGACTTGGTATCCTGTATGGCAGATACGAACCTCACAAAGACGTCCCACTGGGCATAAAAGCAACAGTTGCGGCTATATATGAACCTCCTCAGGTAAATTTATCTGTATCCCACTTGAAGTTTGTCTGCATTCTGATGCAGAACATGTTCACAATGTCCCATCCATGCTGATAGGACTGTTTTTTAACTACTTCATTAGAATGATTGGCTATAATGATGTATTGGGCCATCACAACCAGCTTGGTCCTTGAACAGAATCAGCTCAGTTCTTGTGGACCTATGTTGTCAGTGTATCATCTTGTCAGTGTATTGGTCCACAGAATCAGCTCAGTTCTTGTGGAGCTCCAACGGTCCTCAAGGTGATTGTTAGTGTGTTTGTCCACACAACCAGCTTGGTCCTCCAAGAATTCCCATGTTGTCAGTGTATTGGTCCACACAACCAGCTTGGTCCTCCAAGAATTCCCATGTCAGTGTATTGCTCCACACAATCAGCTCGGTCCTCAAGGAGATTTCCATGGTGTCAGTGTATTGGTCCACACAACCAGCTTGGTCCTCACTGAAGTTCCATGTTTGTATGCCAGACAATCAGATAGATCACATATTCTGAACACTTAGTCCCTGTTTTAGTCTGCAGTATTTTCTGTTGGTTTTGGAGTTTCATGTGTTCCAGTTATTCACCTATTTATCTGTGATTAGTCAAAACATGGTTGCCTAAGGAAAATACGGAATACTAAACTCTGAATCTCCAGGATATATCAGGACTGTAATATTAACTGCATTCTAAATGTTAAATGTGAAAATGTTTGAACATTTTTGCTTACTTTTATGGATGTAGACTTTGAGATAAATATTTATAATTTGTTCTGTTACCAACCATTTCAGCAAAGTTCCAAGAACAAGATTGAGCTACTGCCAGATGAAAATGAAGCGGTTATAAACGAGGTAGCAGAAAAACTGGGAGTGATGCCAGTTGGATGGATATTCTCTGATCTTGTAGCTGAAGATCTCACCAAGGGCACTGTTAAGAACTTCAGAGGAAACATGGTGAGGTGTATTTGTATAAAAGTATGAAAAGTAATAGCTCTTACAATACTGTGTGGACCGCCTCCGTGGTGTACTGGTTAGAGCATCCGCCCGGAGAGCGGAAGGTCGCGGGTTCGATCCCCGGCCGCGCCATACCAAAAGACGTTAAAATATGGTACTTGTTGGTCCCTGCCTGGGGCTTGGCATTAATGGGTACAACAAGGACTGGTCGGCTCGGAGTCAGTATAATGTGTCTGAGTGGGGTATTCATGCTTCACTGCGGCATGGTATCTCAGTGGGCTAGCACTATAAAAACAGCTTAAGTCTGGGCTAGTACAAGCAGCGCACACACACACACACACACGTATGCACGTCGTCATATGAGCGAAATATTCTCAAGCACGACGTTAAACGACGTCAATCTCACCTCACCTCACCTTACAATACTGTGTTGTGTCAATATTTTCATTATATATAGTTCTCTTATGTCAGAACATGGACATTTTATTCCACTGTATTATTATTTCTTGATCATGCTTGTTTACTGCCAATGTTACTGATATGACCTTTGATTTTCTAGTCAACGAGATCATACCAATAATGATCAACTTTCTGTTGTTCTTTCCAAGGATGCCCACTTTCTGAGTTCAGAGGAATGCATTATGGCAGCAGACTTCCAAAATAAGTATCCGAACCCATGTAAACTGTCCTCTAATGGACACTTTGGGTCGAAGTTTGTCACCATAGTAGTCACAGGTAAGCCCAAGTTATCATCGCTCTGAACCAATACCAGCAGGCCTAGTTGTCACTTACTTCATTATTAGCTCACAATATTCATTAGTCCTATACAATTTAGGGGCGATGGGGTAGCCTAACTGTTAAAGCCCGGGTTTGATTCCCCATATGGGTCCAATTTGTGAAGCCCATTTCTGGTGTCCCCTTTGTGATATTGCTGAAAGCAGCTTAAAACCATGCTCACTCACTCACCCAACTATACAATTTACAAGTTCTAGATGATCGTATGAATATTTAATGTATACTTATTAGTTAGTTACAGCCCTGTAACAACAGTGTCCTGTATCAAGCTACTTTGTAGATAGTGCAGGCAGCTATTAGAGTGACCAGAAATTCTCCCTTGGCATCATCTACTGTAACTTGTTTTTAGTCTACTGTAACAAAATGTTACCTTCATCAGGTTCCAGACTATTATTCTAGTGGTTAAAGCGTTGGCAGATCGCGCCCGAAGACCCGGTTCGATTCCCCACATTGGCACATACAAGACATTGATAAACAAAATATTGCTAAAAGCGGCGTAAAACTAAACTCAGTCAGTCAGTCCAGACTAGGGGCTGAATTTGCAGAATTGATCACTGTTGATAGTTTTCCCAAGGTCATGATCTTACACTATAGATTGTCATGGTAAATGGGTGATTTCATATCACAATCCAAATTGTTATGATGATGTCATGACATTTTGTGGATAGCCATGGAGATGTCATGACACTTTGTGGATAGCCATGGAGATGTCATGACACTTTTTGGATAGCCATGGAGATGTCATGACACTTTGTGGATAGCCATGGAGATGTCATGACACTTTGTGGATAGCCATGGAGATGTCATGACACTTTGTGGATAGCCATGGAGATGTCATGACACTTTGTGGATAGCCATGGAGATGTCATGACACTTTGTGGATTGCCATGGTGATGTCATGACACTTTGTGGATAGCCATGGAGATGTCATGACACTTTGTGGATAGCCATGGAGATGTCATGACACTTTGTGGATTGCCATGGTGATGTCATGACACTTTGTGGATTGCCATGGTGATGTCATGACACTTTGTAGAATGTTATAATGACTTCTCATATTGTCAAGATTAAGTGTGCTATGTATGTATCATGGTTTGTTGTTTTCAGGTGACAACAACAACCAGATCCACTTCGACGGCTACCAGGTTTCCAATCAATGCATGGCATTAGTGAGAGATGACTGCCTTATTCCCACTAAAGATGTTCCCGAGCTGGGCTATGTCAAAGAGTCAACGAATGAACAATATGTCCCTGATGTCTTTTATAAAGTA
Organism: Haliotis rubra; assembly: GCF_003918875.1. Lineage (NCBI taxonomy): Eukaryota > Metazoa > Mollusca > Gastropoda > Lepetellida > Haliotidae > Haliotis > Haliotis rubra. Next base: position 204,727 of record NW_025766961.1, on the reverse strand, counting down.
TGATTGGAACATTTTACTTGTATCAACTTGAACTAAATTTCTGTCTCACTTCCTCTGCATCATTGAGAATAATTTATTTCATATGATCATGGCTAGAACCAGTGATTAGCAGAAATCTCACAAGGACAGCTTATTTTTCCCTTGGATGTTGGATGCAGTTTGTGTTCAAAACAAGCTCACCTAATGTTCAACATGACCCCCTGCACTGTACAAGTGGGAGAAGGTTTTTGTGATGAAGTTCTGTGTTTTCACAGAGTTAAAGGGCTTTCAATATACAGCGTTTTCTGTCTGAGGAATATTAATAATTTCTATCTGAGTTATTATGTATTGACTGTTATGGTTTTTGGTGATTGCTTTACAGAACAAAGACAACTATGGGAATGAGGTAACTCAGCTTGCTCGCCCCCTCCCAGTGGAGTACCTCCTGGTAGACCTCCCAGCAGCCTTCCCGGTCCAGCCACAATACACGTTCCAGACAAACAATGGCCTGAAACCCTTCCCTGTAGAAAACCGTGCTAACATTGGGGAATGTCAGGTATAGGCTTTGGAAATTCCTATATATTCTGATTGCAACAGTCATGATGTGTACAATGTACTGATATTTTTGGTTGCAGATTATTTTTGTATTATATTATATTCACAAGATCTACTGTCATACCAGCAATTTAACTTTATAAAGTAATGTCATTGTGTTTAGTTTGTGTAAAATTGGTTGAGTTTTAGATAATAATGACTTTAATAACGCGTAAGTTAATTATTACAGGTTCGATTTTGATTTTCATTACTAGTTTCATTAAAAATACTTTTTGGAATTTGCCAGGTAATGGTTATGAACTAGATGACCCTACCAAGATGACAAATGGTCACCATGCAAAGTTAGTCAATAGATTATCTGACAGCTGAAGCCATTGATTACCCACATTAGTTTCTTGAATCATCACTTTCTGGGTACACATGCACTGACTTTCTACTTTTGCCTTCAGGACTTCACCAGCTTAGTGCAGTACATGGAACAGTTTCCACCTAACCGTTTCCTGGATGCAATGTCAGACTTTCACCTTCTGCTGTTCTTGGCAACATCAGATCTGCTGCCTCTCAAAGTAAGGCGGAACTACTCTTCCTAGTGATGTGTTGTACTGTGGTCTCCAGACCAAGGAAGAGATCACCTCATATTTAGCTTACTGTAAACGTATTATATTTCTCGCAGGTTTTATTTTCGCGCTTTTTGCGCAAAACATTATAGCGCGAAAATTTATACACCGCGGATAAACCTGTCATTCATTCAGTCTAGCCACGCTTGCCCCTGAGTTGTTACCATAACATATCAAGTTTGAAGACAGAAATCTACGGGAATCTTAAAATGACGACTGAAAGTAGCATAAAGAATCATACTTAACTGTCGCTGTAATGGATTTCCCAAAACATAATTAAATAAAGAGCCAAATCCCATCGCTGAATTAGCAAAAACAGCAATGTGTGTTGTGGCCGCCATGGAAATTGGTCACATGACAGATGGTTTGATACAAATCAGATTACCATGAAACGACTCGGAAAGAAATAATACAGCAGCATTTTATTTATTCATTAAGATTTTATTTACCAGTACATCATGAAGCGAATAGTCACTTAACACTCAATCATCTCATTCACAACAACCCGGCTTGTTTGAAATCACAAAGAGCTTCATATATAGTAGAAGTTAATTCGTCAGAATTCGGGAACATAAGACTGATGTGTTTTTCATCTCTTCCATGAGTAAACGGATTACTGTGTACTAGTATATCGCACAGATAGGGATTTCCTGTGAGTAAGCAATAAACGCCGCCTGACAGGTTAAGCCACTCTGTTTGTTTTCATTGCTATTAGTGGCGGCCAAAGAGACAGCTGGCAGTTCCGGCAATTACTGATTGCGCGATGTAGTCTAAACTGTCATTTCCACGAAAATTGCACCACGCGAAATTAAGTACGTTTACAGTATTATCTTTGTAATGTAATGATTTAAATTACAAATTGTCTGATGGATCAATAAAACAGTGATCCTTTGCAATAGATTCTTTCATGATAGTATTGGGTACTCAATGGCTCCCATAAAAGAGTTCCCCAACAACCATATATCTTCATGTCATGGTAAATAGTATGTCACATATCCACTGTGTGCTCAAGTTAATCTTGTAAGAATCAACTAGGAGAATTCAGGATGGATGGTAATATAAAGGGTCCATTGTGTATCCTCATGTTATAGGTTTTCAGAAGCTTGAGAAACATTCATAGTTTTCTTGATTACTGTGAACTGTGACACATCGCACAAACTTATATAAGACAACATTGTCAGAAGGACATGCCATCATCTGAGTACTGAGTAGTCACAATATTCGTTTGCTTCAACACACCTCACTATTCCTCAAGTAAACACTGTCGTCTGACATTGAATCCTTGGTTTTTTCGAGTATGTTTCCTAAGTTTGTCAACAACACCACTTTGATTGTGGGTTTTACCAAATTTGTGAATGTTTAAGACTTGTGTCACTTCTGCTTTTCTTCCCCTATTAAGCCGAAATGTCATGAAATAGTTGGAATACTGTTTGAAGTCAACTTAAAACCTAAGTCACTCACTCACTCAGATTATGTGACATTGTACCCTAACTCTGTATGGTTGGTCTGATAACCAATTTCCAAAAAGCCATATGTATCTTACTATGGCTTTAAGAATGATTTGGTGTAGTATTTAACATGTTTAAAGAATGAAAAAAATGATTCTGTCCAGATATGCCTCATCAATAACAACATACTTACGTTGTGTCTCTGTATGTCTCAGGACAGGATGAGTGTGGCGCTAGAAGCAGTTAGGACAAGGAGTGAAGATAAGGCATTAGAGTTCAAGAGAAGTGAGGAATGGGCAACTGTTGAAGAAATGATGTCCGCACATGGTATGTATATTATTAGTCATAACTCAGAGATCAAAATGATTATCTGATTAATTTATCATTAATGGTGCTCATCAAAGATCGAACACTTTGTGTAAATTCCTGGGTCAAGGTCCCCAACATGATTTTTGTAAGTGTAGACTAATGACAAAGTGTTGGGTGATTACCATGAATGGCCGCATAAATATGTCTCATTGTGCTGCTATGGTTTGGATTGTTGACCAAACAGTGGTTTCCTTTTTCTATACTTGATAATTGGAATATTTTAAACTGTGGCAAAATACAACATTCAGTGTGGGCTAATCACTCTATCTTTCTCCATCCATCCATCCATCCGTTCATTTCTGATAATAGCTGACTATGAAAACAAGAACCTTCAATTGTATAAGACTTAGTCATAAGATTTAACTCTGTTGACTTTGTATGCAGTGACTGACTATCTGTTTCAGCGCCGTCCCCACCGATGTCCCGCCAGGCGTCCTATGTTGGCCCTGGTGCAGCCCCTCTGCCACCTATTGGCAGCACTGCCAGTTCATGGACTTGTGATCACTGTACATACATCAACAAGCCTGAACATACAGCCTGTGATATCTGCTCTCTACCACGATGAACGCCTGGCTAGCTCCGTCTAGGTCTATATGCAGGAAGAACGATTGTTGAGATCATGAACCCAAGTCAACACACACCTTGCTCATGTCTTACGGTTGTGGGAATAACATGGGAATACAGTCCTCCTTGTTAATGCATGTTTAATGTTCATATATAATCAAACGCAATTATGTATATGAACAAGTAAAGCAAGTTCAGCAAGAACCGAGTGGCTCAGTGGTACTGTGTTTCCTCCTCATCAATAAGGCCTGGGTTTGATTCTATAGTTGGAAGATTTGAAGTCCATTCTCTGTGTCCTCTGCTGTGGTAGTGCTTCATGACTGACATGGGACTTCTAAGACCAAAGTGCCCCTGACTGACAAGATATGAAAGGAATGTTTCTGACTTGGGCTGATGAGCCGTTGATGAATACTGTCACAGATGTAAGATGTAACTGAAGAATTTGTGATGACATTGTAAGTGCTATCAATAATGTGAGTTTATGTAAAGAAATAGGTCTGGCTCATTTTGGCTGTTTGGATGTGCTGTTTATATGTATAGAATGTTAAAACAAAAGGATGTTTCCCAAGACAGGAGACTGTTTATACTGTGGCACACTTGGAAGGGGAATGTTGCCCCAGCATTACTCCTTTGATCTTGTTAGAAGATGTTTGGATGTGCCATGGTGTTCCAAGCATATCTGTAGATGCCTGTCTTACACTCATTGTCAAAATGGTTTCAAGTAGGAAAGAAGGAGAAAAGCTTTGGAAGGATATCAGTCCTGATTAAGAAAGAAATAAGTAATCTCAAAAAAGAAGATGTTTTTCCTCAGAAAAGTGGACAAGCTTTATTGTCTCCCACTGGAGAAGCTTCTGGAGAAAAAGTTCCATTTACTGCTATTATGACTTAGTTTGATTCCATCATCTGGCTGGCCTCTACTATTTACAATATAAACAGTTGTGTTATTAGCATTGGGTTTCCCCCTGTATTTAGTGTTAGTAAGACTGGCTTCATGTTGTAATGTTTTGCTTGCCACAAACTTCAGTCAGAAAAGGCTATGAGCTTCAAGGCACATGATATGAATAGAGTCTAATACAGTTTTCAGGTCTTATAAATATTTTCATCTGAATTGTATCTATCAAAGTGTGATACCTTTTTGATAAATCATTCATCAAGACTGGCAAATGTACTTACAATTTGATACGGATTCTGAAAATTTAAAATTAGAAAACCAGATACTGATATATATTTTAGCTATTTCATATGGGAGTACAAATCCCAAACTATGATTTATTATCTACAACTTGGCAGATGGCACATAAGGATCTGTTCCTACATGTCATACAGTTACGCTGCAGTCTAAAGAGATTTTGGAAGCAGACTGAACTGGGAGAGCTGTATTCATTATACTCTAAAAAAGAAATTTATGTATAGCAGGGTCTTTGACATGGACACCATTCTACAAAGCAATTAAACTGCTAAGGTAATCATGACTCTGAATACTTCCTATAGACTTACAGTAGTGCTAAAGTGTTGAAGAGAACCATGGTCAGATCCAGAAGTTTGTGAAGAGGATCCACATTTGTGGATTGTAGTGATCTATACATACCTGATCACAGATGGACATATATGTGGCCTCAGCATTAAGATCAAATGATTTGGGCGAATGGTTGGATTGAATTTGTAGTCGATATACCCGATAATGCAAACTAGGCTACAAGTAGCTGTGATCACTATTCCTAAGAATGGCCTAAGTAGCAAACAGTGTTCTGATGGCATGAGCATTTATTTTGTTTATTCAAAGTCATTTCATTTAATTTCTCATATAAATATTCAATTTTAACTAAGATAACCTTTTGGTGGCTATTTTTTTTTGCCATATGGCCAGAACAAACTTTTCAGTTGGACATCTGTCAGCTTGGTTATTTCTGTCAAAATACAAGCTGTAAATGCATTAAGGTGCAATGCCGGATACATTTATGTTCATTTTTATAAGCTAGAGAGGACACTTGTTTCTTCTTCAACCAGCACTGATTTTATACAAGAGGGTTTGAACCCATGCAAAATATTGTCTGAGCGTCAAGTTTGATGTTCTATATCACACTGGACCTGTGCCCTGTGTGGACCTTATGTATCATTTGGTCCTCTGTTTCTTCACTTTCATGTAAGAAATTCTGCAGTGCCTATGTTTGTTGCTGACTGTTTGCAATCAAGGGAAACTGACTGGAAGTGATTGTAGCAAACAGTATCTGGTATCATCAGATATCTCCGTCTTTCTGCAAGCACCATATTTTACAGTCTGGAGTTGCAAAATTTGTTATTGCTTCATCAGTTCACATGGAAGTGAACATATGTTTCATCGTTAGACAAATTGTTCACCAGTTGTCAAGATATAGAAAGGCATCATTGGCAGGTTTAATTTATTGTACATTTAGTTCCTTGTTTGATGATTTCAAATGTATTTTAAGTTTAACCAGGAAGTATTTGGGGCCAGCAGTGGTAAGTTCAGGCTAAAAGTTCTATTAAACAGTAAATTAGGCTTGATACACCAAGTACACAAATGTACATGTATTTGTTAATTGAAAGCATAATTTATTTTCTTGTGTGTATATTATGCCTTTATCAAGAGGCAAAGCCATCCATGTTAATAAACATCATCACTCATTTCCTGGTCTGTAATTATGTTATAAACTGTTGGATGTCAGGTTTGGTTGTCCTTCTGATTCCTATGTATAGCTGTACAACCAAACAGGGGCGACATTAAGGCAACACCTTTAAGCTCACCTTCACATAGAATTCTGAAGTTAATTTTTATATTTTTGAGAGCTGATAAAGTTCACTTTTCAGCTGTAAAGAATTTAAGTCATATTGCATGCTAAATTGTTGTGGATGAAAAGAAAATAAACCTGGAAAATAATGCTTTATGGAAAATTCAGCAGCGTAGATGTCTCCATTGTAATTCACCCATGCTGCTTCCCAATGCCCCAATGGGGGATAACTTCTGTGTTATAATGTATAATTTCTCTTGGGGTGTGAAAGGTTGGTTTGGCCAAGGTTGATAAAGGATAGCACTTGTTCCTGGCCTATACATTGATGGGACAAAACAGGTACTGGTCACCTTGGCGTCTGTATAATGTGTGGGATTGGGATATCTGTGACATGGGGTCACACTGGCTGGAACTACGGGACAGCTACAAGCAGCCACACACTTATACAATTTATGGAAATGACTACCTAACTATTCTTCTATACTAAATACTTGTAAACCCTACAGTGGCCTCCCACCAGCACCATCGCTTATCCAGTGTACTATACTTCAATTTACTCCACCGTAACTACCCTGCGTCCATAGCAGTGTTTGTGAAGTGGCCTCATCTCTCAAAATGACTGCATCACGTCGGGTTTTCCCTCATAACACCGGGATTTAACTGGAATACTGCCCAAAGCGGTGCAAACCCAACTCTCCACATTATTTTCCCTCCGAATGTCTCACAAACAATAATTTGATTGAATGTTATTGTCTTGTTTTGAAAAACGTGACTCCAACCGAACCTATGCTTCTAAACGGGTCTAGAGTTTATCATTATCACTGACGTGCAATACGCTGGACGATCGGGGCATCTCTCGCCTACATCCCCCGTCTCAAATAGCAACTGTTTTTGACCAATTATGCTGTTTGGCCGGTTCGTTGCTGACGTTCGTTACACAATTAGACAGTCTCCACTCCCACACCGGTAGAAGCATTGGGAATAATCCAAACAGATCATACAGCTCCACATTACAATGTCACGCTGATTTCAATGTATTGCATGTAGGCGTGCTGTTAGATACAAAATACCGAATAGATAGTCGAATGTACGCCAGCAATTACTCGAAAATATAAAACTAAACTTGTACTGTGTAGATACATACACGAGACGCATATGGTTATTGTATGCGGTTAGTTTAGGCAAATATTCACGTGACAGCTCGCTCTTTAAACTCCCGAAAGAAGCCACTGTTACTGAGCGTATGGTCTTTGCATGTAAATTGATCATCTGAACACCACTAAATGGCTTTGGCTGATAGTGTAACTCCTTACCTATAATTTTTGCCATTATTTCCATCAAGCAGATTTATACAAGCATTAATCAGACTTAACGTACACATTGTGTAAGACAGCCATAATCTTATATCGATCAAGAGCTAACATTGCGTTTCCCTCTTTGTATGATGCTCCTGGTATTATTGTGGAGATGTCCATTAAGACATCGATGTATTTACATAATACAGCCTCTCTATCACTGGGTCCGACCTGGGCACCAACGATCCCGATGCAACGTCATGATGACGAAGTAACGGTGACGAGTGACGGTCAATGGGGGCTATAAAACTGTCAGCGGTACCTATGTGACCGTCGACGATTTCAATTTAACCAACAAGGAGGCGGACAATGGTGTTCATGAGACCGTCCACGCTGGCGATGCGACTGACAGTGGTGTCGATGTAACCGTAAAAGATGCCAGTATGACAGCCAAAGATGCCGATGTGATAAACAGTGGCCCTGTTTTAACTGCTACCGATGTCCATGAGACCGTCAATGATGCCGAGGGGACCGCGAATCGCAACCTCCTATGGGGAAACTCATCTCTCCGTGTGGTGAGAGGGGAGACAGACGGTATCTGTGTAAAGTGTCCAGGGAAATCACTTCATCCACTTCAAGGGCTACTTACATCAAATGTCACACACAGAGGCAATAAGCTGCGCTCAATGGAACGCAAGTCGATAACTACCAAATTCAAATTCTTGTCATTTCTTAACCCAAGGCGAATATTTGGAGATACTGGCAATTGCTTCTGCTAAATTAACCCCACTCCGATTGATGTGGTGTCGCTAAGAATGACATTTATTCTTTGCCCGTTGAGTTCTTTATGATCCTGTGCGGAAGTGAGTTCTTCAGATCATGTCCAAAACTGAGAGAAGTTTTTTTTAAAAAGGCCCGTAGAACGAAACTTTCAGCTCTTATAGAAAGTCTATCTTCTACATCTGTTTACTTCTATTTCTAATCAATACACTGTTGACTGGCAAATCAAGGCAGTGAGCAAAAAGTAACATCACATGCCTTTAGACCGAGCAAACATGGAAATGACGAGCAGGTTTTCAATATATCTACCACAAAAACTTGGTTCTCAAAATTGTCAATTGTTTTCCTAATAGCCATGTGGTTTAAATGAAATATTGCATTTACAAATGCAGACGCCGCTTATGCACAACCCAGTACACGGAGCAGTGAGATAAATACAGACATTGGTGAGAGTCTCCAGTTGAAATGCTAAATGATAGCTGACTTGCAGTCTCATAGAGGATTTCATTCAAGCCTTTTATACAGCTTTCGTTGGCTGCCAATATGCCATCATTTCAGCTTAAAGTGTGAAGAAACCCGAAGTGATGCTGGCAGATGTTTACCATGCTGGTGAAATCCACGAGCACAGGGGAAGTGCTGACAAACCTCGAAACATAATTGGGCAAACAGGATTGGAATCTAAGATCCTGGTGTGCCCAGGGGAAACAACTCTGCACAGCGGTTAGCCTGGAATTGAAATAACGGCCAAGTAATAGAGCATGGCCATTAACGTTCTTAAAGTATGTCACAAGATGAATTATTTTACCTTTTTGTTAGAATAAAGTGAGACTGCTCCATGCCTGTAGCACGAGACTTTCAGGGCTTATAGTAAGTGAGTATGGTTTTACGCCGCTTTTAGTAATATTCCAGCTATATAACGGCGGAGGACACCAGAAATGGGATTCACCTTGTACCCATGTGGGGAATCGAACCCAGGTCTTCAGCGCGACGTGCGGACACCAATTAGGACCCGTGAAGATCCTGGTTAGAATTGATCTTCACTAACCCATGCTTGTCGTAAGAGGCGACTAACGGGATCGGGTGGTCAGGCTGACTGACTTGGTTGACACATGTCATCGTATCCCAACTGCATAGATCGATGATCGTGGTGTTGATCACTGGATTGTCTGCACCAGATTCGATTATGTACAGACCGCCACCATATAGCTGAACTTACTCACTTAACCATTAGGCTACCCCACCGCCTCTCAAGTCTATCTTCTACATCTGTTAACCTATCTTTCTGACCAATACACTGTCGACTGGCAAATCAAGGCAGTGAGCAACAAGTAGCATCACATCCGACGAATATTTCTATCAACTGTAGATATGATGTACTTAGTTGAGTGCATACTATTCTTCTAATGTCACAAGAAATATTTATTCATTTACTCTAAATTACACAACACAGAGCAAGCCATGAAATAGATATAAAGGAATTGTATGTTTTAAAATCTGGTTTAGTATTTTATTCATTAAAATGTTTAACAAAATGTTTAACAGCTCCTCAGTATCAATGTCTCATTAAACTACCAAGTTGCAGGGGAGTAAAATCGTATTTTACTTACACGATCCTAGTTATCCTTTAATAAACGATGATGAAAATGAACGTAGTCAACATTCCCTAAAACGCTGGATTTTGTTATTATTGATGTGGAGTTTCTGCAGTAAGCACAATTGCGCGATTGTCCGTCTTACGGGATCTCTTAGTCCTGTATCGTCAGGCTTGATATATCTACATTCTATTTCGATAAACACTGGACTAGAGATATACAAAAGTGCATAATACATGGTAGGTTTCTCCATGACCCCTGTATCCCTGATAAAAGAGTGAGTGAGTCTTGGTTTTACACCGACGTATTCCAGCATAGTCGGGACAGCCAGCACTAGAAACTGGCTTCACAGTGTACACATGCGTGGAATAGAGCACGGGCCTTGCGTATGACAAGCGACCCAACAGTCCTGGGTCTCGATCCACCAAGTATTCGTAGCGCTACGACATTCGTAAGCCAATGGTAAACTATAGAGTTACGACAGGTCGTAACGTTACGAACTCTCTGTGGATCGGGACCCTGGTAATAATAGTCAATAAGGTAACATTTAATGTACCTAATATGACATGGCTACCCTTGATGCACCACTGAATCACAAGCTACCTGTTCCAGTATTTTGCCACGGAGCACCGGAAACCATAGGGGAGGACTGGAAGCACCGGATCCCCGCGTCATCATTACTGTTGAATCCGGGTCCTTCCTGACGGCTGTCAAATAGTCCTGCCGTAAAGGTGTTATCAGCTGGCAATGATGGACACATTCAGACTAATCAAAGGGATATCAATGCTGGCAATGGATTTTGTAAGCCTTATTAGTCACACCGAGCGTCAATAAAGGAATAATACCCAAATGGTAATTAGTTGCTAAATAGTGAGTTTGGGGTTTAACGATGATTTGACAGTTTATCCGTTATTTCATGTCGTGTCATCTGGCTGGATCAACTAAAATGGTGCAGAACGCAGACCATCTGAACTATGTTAATTAACACGAGGACAAATATGGAAATGACAGATTCGAACCTGTGAGCAGCGGATCCAGGCTCGCTATAGGGACGTAAGTCGGCAGCGGATTGCTGAGCTTTGGACCACTGGGCCAGTACTGTCTCCTGTTTCAAAACATGCGAAGTTTAAATGATTTAACATGATCATATACAAATTCCAACAATTCTAAAGTTACTTTTAGGATAAGGTATCAAGCCAAAGGTTCAAAATCAAATGTTTAGGTTTCTTAATCTTTCTTTAGCACATTGGAAATAAAATGTTGATATATGACCCAGGTTTATTATTACCCAGGTTTATTATGACTGCGAATTTAACATTCCGTTTCTGCACTTTATAAAAACTCCCGCCAAACACAAGCACACACAACAGCCTTTCTTGGAAGGTCTTCATGGGAATTACCTTGTGATGGCCTAGTGGTTAAAGTGTTGGCTCGAATCTCCGGGTTCGATTACCACAAGGGTTCAATCAGTAAAGCTGACATATTGCTAACAGAAGGGTTAACCCTGACTCGCTAGGTCATTTCTGCATGCGAAATATTCGGTCGGCTAGGCTTTTCATATAGATCTGGCAGAATCAGCCCACACGCAAAGCGTTATTTACAAAAATCCGACCACTTTCACATGCTTTCGAATGGAAGAGTTATATACAGTATTGATCGTGAGAAGCCTTAAAAAATATGACATACGCTGGTAAGGTTGAAAGGTCGAAAGATTCTCAATGAGGTAATACAAGCACGCGAGATCGTATCAAACGATTTTGGTTGTAGGTCTCGCCGGAAATAACGAGAGCAGCACAACGATGCATTGCGTCTGAAAGCAAGACATGCTGGGATTTATTCAAAAAGACAAGAATCCGTTCCCATCCTATATGATTATAAACATTTAAAGATTCACTGAAGCAGCTACAGAATGGCGTGCACATAATACTTTCAACGCAGTCTTCATTCAGGACGGGAGAGTAAAGGAGTCACATTGTTTCACCTCTGAATAATGTTCATCGGATAAAATAAGTAATATTCACATATCAAAGTCAATGCCGTTACAGTTGCAGATATACGTTACACAAAGGAACGTGTCCACAAACCTGTCTTAGCGATCGGACGTAAAACATGGACATCTGCCGTCGTGATGATCTAAGCCCACAATGGCTTTGTGAAAATGGATGGCAATTGTAGCCGAAGCCTGAGATCGCAATTTTAAGGATTTACAATAATTGTGTCGCAAAGACTGTTTGTTCAAGTGCATAGGAACTGGATTACAGTTAAACCTCGTTTATACAGATACCTGATTAAAATAACATAAATAGTGTTACAGTGGCAATTTGTTAATAAATATGTCAATATATTAATAAACACATAATAGTGTTAAACATCGTCAAAAAAGATTAGACTATAGTAATAATTATAAGAGGAGGAACGTCGTTCTTACACACAGTTGATTACAGTGTATAATAGTTAAAACGTAGCAGTCGAATAAAGTTATTATTATCGAAGTCAGTGGAACAACGTTAATATATATAGCGTCAGGCAATAGTTAAAGGAGATGAGATACATATCTACCGGAACTTGGTAGATAAACATAGAAAGGTTATAATATGTCCACGAGGACATGAATTTCATACAGCCTCGTAATACAGACATTTGAAAACTCCTTTAAACAGACATAGAGCAAAATTATCAAAAATCATGAGAGCAAGCCAAGAGTTTGGTGATGATGTCAAAACGGCCCAATTACACACAGCAATCTTAAGAAAAACACGGCAAATCACGTCAACAGAATATGGTCTCTTGGGTTGGTTCGCTTAATAGGGTCTTGTTATACATTCAGCTGTTCAATCTTCGTTAGACGACACTGACCACTACAGTCGCTGTGACAGATGAAATGTCCACTTCCCAGTCCGGCAGACACGATGCAGACGGTGGGCGTCATGTATCAGATGGTGTTTTCCCATGGCGAAGACCTGGCGCGGACGCGATGTTGGCAGTATATTGGGTGTCGCTAAGCTTTCATGAAGGAATGCCGGGGTTTTACCTGTTAATCGAGCCACTAAGGAATAACATATCATATATATTTAAGCGTGTCATGTGTTCACATTCGTATAACAGGTTAAAAATGAAATCTCGTATTTCCATATGTTAAATTAACCTCCCTAAGATGAATAACAAGTAACATCACACGTTGACTTTCTGATAAGACGATAGCCAATCAAAACCGTAACTCATGACGTCAGTTTTTGATGACGTAATAATGTCGTGCCATTAATTTATTGCACGGCGTTCTACCTACTCAGTGTGTCATGATACTGGAGACACTAGTACTGTCAACAAGGTAAACCATCTTTGTTGGTCACGTGCTGACTGGGACAGTCGGTGGTACAAAGAAGCTGGAGACGATGATGAGGATGAAGATGGTGACAGCAATGGAGACGACGCAGATGATCTTCACCACACGCCCAAGACGTCGAGCTCGTTCACAGTTATTACGCATGTACTCTCCGTCCGCCTGCACTGAAAAAGACCAAGACAAATCACATTACGGGTTGTCGAGTCTGATACAGGTTGGTGTGTAGATGTGATCATGTCTTTGTGTGGGGGACGGGGGACGGGCGGGGTTTGGCCTGGGAGAGAGACGCCCCGTCCTTGCAAGGAGTCAGATTATATTCGTGTAACATAAATAGATTTTTGAAGGGACTACGCTTTAAGGCAATTAGAAAGCTGTTTTGAAATTGCTGAAAATAAAGAGTTTTTCTGATAAAGATTGAAAACAAAACAAAACAAAACGTTATCATGGTGCAGATGTACGTCGGTAACACTCATCATGAATAACGAGCGATGCCGCTTTACCACAGCCAGACTAAATCAATAACAACCAAGTCGCTGGAACTTTGTCTTAAAAAACTAAATATCCGCAGTTTTATTGAAATCGTCGTGTCCATGTATACCTGTCCTAGTAACAGCACATTTGTCACTGTACGGGGAAGACCCGTCAAGGCCCGGGTTAAAGTGAATCTTCAATAACCCATGCTTGTCGTAAGAGGCGACTAACGGGATCGGGTGGTCAGGCTCGCTGGCTTGGTTGACACATGTCATTGGTTCCCAATTGCGCAGATCGATGCTCATGATGTTGATCACTGGATTGTCTGGTCCAGACTTGATTATTTACAGACCGCCGCCATATAGCGGGAATATTGCTGAGTGTGGCGTAAAACTAACTAACTCACTCACTCACTCACTGTACGGGGAACCCTGTACAACATTTTTTATATGCTACATATAAACACTACGAGGTTAAACGACTCTAACTTCCCATGCGCGTTACAAATAATCGGATAACAAATGAAATTAACTCATTGATTTTTAAGTAATTGCATTCCTATAAACCCCGAGGCAAAGGATTCGGAGTGTAGGAAGACTTATAAAAAGATATAATAAAGACCACTGCCGTTGCCGGAAGTGTCTTTGCTACCCATGTGATGCAAATACTATCATGGAAATTGCAACATCCGAACGTAACGCTGCTGCAGACTTGGTTGCTGAATCTATAACATCTGTATTGATCAGAGATGCAGCTGGACCTTCGTGTCCAACTTGGTCGCATTTGCTCGCCCATTTCACGTAAGATTACTGTTATCGAATGTTGGATATTGAATAGTGGTCATGGATTATGTTTTTTCCTACTGGGGCACCTGTCTCAGATGTGTACTTTTAACTTTCACAGGGCACAGGTAGCGCAGGTAACTGTACAGAAATGCAACAAGTGTCAGAATCCAATGACCGTTTTCTCCAGTAATAAGATTACCGTGTTAAGAAATTACGGTTGTCCGTTTGGTGTCACAACAATATGAAATAATAGCCTACGCTTTTCGCTCACATTTTGCAAACACGTCGTAGAAACACTGAACTATTGTATTGGGTTAACCCTATAGTGTATTACGTTAACCCTCACTCGTTCACTCGACCCTGCTATACATGCACATGTGGTAGATTTGGAGCTTAGGAACCATTAGCCTGCAGATGTGGTGCTAATATGTTCCTGGACTCAGTGCAAGTGACAACAACAACCGGAAGTCAGGTCCGATACTCTCCGGCCATCTTGGATTTGTTCAATGGCATGAATCTAAAGTATGCTTTAGTGTCATGAACAGATCTAACCAATTTACGCCAAGGTCGTCTGCGAATATCCAGTTTACTCCGTCTCCAACGAGCAAGGGGGATTCAGGGCAATGTTTGTGATAAGACAGATGGTAACGTCACTTTCGAAACGAAGCGGTGAATCACTCCAGGGTATTGATGATAGCAGAATTCATGTATAAAAGCCTGATAGTTGAGGATTTATCAGCATAGGCAAAAAGACGTTCCCACTGATTGCAATACTTCTAATCATATATAAGTTAAAGGGGGACAGTGTATGGGATCTGGAGTCAGTATTCTTTTGTTTGTTGTTTTCGCCGCACACATCAATATTCTAGTTGTGGCCTGTAAATAATCAGGACAATCCAGTGATTGACGCGATGAGCAATATCGAAAGTCATCGGGGCAACCAAGTCCCTTGACCACCCATACGTTTATAGTCTCTACAGATATTGGCCACAGGTGTCCTTTTTTAGTGTGTGAGGACCATATCATAAGACCTATAACATCAAGCCGTCAATGCTTGAATAATGTGTGAAAGAGCGTTATAGTGAGATAATTGCCCACTGCGATCCGGACAGAGTCATTCCTATCACGTATAGGGACAATCTGGACGGCAGCGATAGGGGATCCAAGACGGCCACAACTATAGTATCTGATTCAGGTGACAGTATGACTGATTCGGTGCCTGTAGCCTTATCCTTTCACTGACTAATGGGATAACGAAGGGCTTAACCCTCGCCATCTGGTCACAAGCTCTTGGGCCGTGTGTGGCTCGGCATGTACCAAATACGCATGGTCTCACTGAGCAGATTGACGTAAATGAACTTATGTGTTTCGTCTGTTTAGCGCAATTTAAGGGATCCGGCTTGGGGCAAGGTATTGGGGTTAGGGTCGGTCTTTCACAAGAACTGGGAAAAAAGACATTATCCCAATTTCTGCTTTTCCAGAAACAATGGGGTTAGATTTTTCCTTCAGTTACCTAGTTACATCTGTAAACTGAATACACCCGGTTACCCTTTCACGGCAAGTATTCGCAGAGTTACAAGAACTGTTATTTCGACTTTCACACTTTTTACAATTTCGAGGCAGTTTGAAAGTTACATTGTCCCCACATAAATACTACAGTGATATTGACTGGGCTCCGTATATGATTCAACCTGTGACATGGCCCGATTATAATGTAATATAAGGTTAAGAAAGACAAGCGACAGCATACCGAAACATGAGTCTCATTAACCAATTCAGACAATGACCTACTTTTCAGCTGATCCGAATTTTCTCGTGAGAAAGTGAAAAGAGACACTACAAACAACTATGGTTACACTAAATTCCAATTCCTTGTTTCATAAGAAAATTGTATTTACAAATCAATTGTAATTTTAAAGTTTAAACAAATCGTACTTCTATATTTTATGTCGAGGTTTAGGCAGCATGTCGTTAACTAAGACGTCACAGTCTGCCCCAGTTTGATTCACAATTCATCTGGCTCTCTGGTTACACCTGTGTTTTTTTGCGCCTATTAAATGTATTTTTGTAACGTACAATGGGATTGATATAAAATCAAGTCCGTACCAGACCGCCAAACTTTTCTAGCGGCCGAGCCTTGTTTTGAGATTTCCACGATTTCCAGATTTCTGTTTGTCAGAGCACGCTGTATGACAATTTTGCAAGGATTAGAAGGAGCGTAGTGTTGTAATATACAAGTGATTAGATGTATCAAAATAATACTGATTTATATTCATATATCCAGTTGAATGAGTTGGTCGCAAGATTCTGGACTGGTTATTGTACTATGTTGCGCAATAGGACGGAACCCAGTCAGCAGGACTGACTGACTGAGTTTGGTTTTACGCCGCTTTTAGCAATATTCCAGCAACATCACGGCGGGGGACACCAGAAATGGGCTTCACACATTGTACCCATGTGGGGATTCGAACCCGGGTCTTCGGCGTGACGAGCGAACGCTTTAACCACTAGGCTACCCCACCGCCCCCAGTCAGCAGGAAACGAGACTGTTGTGTAATCAATGTTTTGACTAGAACGGTCTGTGTTTGCTTTGGGTCTGCCAGAGGTTGTGCGTTACTCAAACTGATGGTTACAACATGGGGCAGGCGAAGGTAAACTGTGTCTTATGTCAAGTGTGAAGCTCAATAAAATTATTCAGAAATCAAATGATGGACCATACATGTTCATGAAAACGTTATTCATGTTTGGATGCACATTTGGATCTTTTTCGTGCTTGTTGGGAGCCTTAAACTCACACAGGTTGTGTCTAACGTGAACAGTACAGAATGACCGTTTAGCTATCATGCAGATGCTATTGAAAGTACTTCATTAACTGTAAATATCACCTACGCTATGCCATAGCTTGCTGGAAATCGACGTCAACCCTTGGCTATGCTGTAAACAATGTTGCCAGACATCTAAATATTGAGACCGCCTCCGTGGTGTAGTGGTTAGAGCGTCCGCCCGGAGAACGGAAGGTCGCGGGTTCCATCCCCAGCCGCGTCATACCAAAAGACGTTAAAATATGGTACTTGTTGGTCCCTGCCTGGCGCTAGGCATTAATGGGTACAACAAGGACTGGTCGGCTCGGAGTCAGTATAATGTGTCTGAGTGGGGTATTCATGCTTCACTGCGGCATGGTATCTCAGTGGACTAGCACTATAAAACCAGCTTCAGTCTGGGCTAGTACAAGCAGCCGCACATACACATACACACGCATGCACGTCGTCATATGAGCGAAATATTCTCAAGCACGACATTAAACCCAATTTCACTTCACCTCACCTCTAAATATTGAACGAAATCCATGTCATCTCTTTCAGGACGTCACATTCGTTTGGTGCATCTGCGGAATCGATGCCACATTAACAGTTTGGAAAACTACTTGCTTGAGGCCAATTGGTGGTCAGTTAGTATCTGAACTCTACAAGCAGTCGCTTGAGGAAGCAGGTAATCCAGGCCCCGACTTCCAGCGACGAGCGGACAGGTCTGATGGTCGTGCATGGGCCAACCCACTCAGCCATTGTGGCTTTCACAAACTGACTGACAGCTTGCTTGCTTGTTTGTTGTGTAACGTAGCACCTGTTCCATCTACATGGCGGTGGTCAGTAGATAATCGAGGCTTGACCAGATAATCCAGTGATCAACAACACGAGCATTGATCTACGCAGTTGGGATACGATGAAATGTGTCAACCAAGTCAGCGAGCCTGATCTCCCGACTCCGTTAGTCGTACCAATTTATCCCGTTGACTTTGTGTAACTCGAATCTGATGGGACTCAACCCCCAAAAGTACTAGAATTTGTACTTTAATGAGAAAGTGTGATCTCAACTATAACAAGTGTTACTTTCGTTAATTGCCGGTATTTTATCCAAGTCTCACTCCCATCAGGTGAGGTGAGGTGAAATTGGGTTTTACGTCGTGCTTGAGAATATTTCGCTCATATGACGACGTGCATGCGTGTGTATGTGTATGTGCGGCTGCTTGTACTAGCCCAGACTTAAGCTGGTTTTATAGTGCTAGCCCACTGAGATACCATGCCGCAGTGAAGCATGAATAGCCCACTCAGACACATTATACTGACTCCGAGCCGACCAGTCCTTGTTGTACCCATTAATGCCTAGCGCCAGGCAGGGACCAACAAGTACCATATTTTAACGTCTTTTGGTATGACGCGGTCGGGGAATCTATTATATGGTCTCTGCTCCCATAGACAAGGCATGCGATGGGATAGATGGACGCATACAGTGAGACCAGAACCAATCGGGAACGTTAGGTCAGTGGGGACAATCTTTGTTTGTTTCCAATCATCTCATGTCATCTATGCGCGGCCTCTACCTATTATCGCCAACGGTCTTGACATCAGATATTGATGTTGCAGACTGAGATGTTACCATGTCCCGTTTTCAGTGCTTGTCGCTCTGTCTCATTTTACCAAGTGTGGGTTTTGTCAATAACTTGTTAAGATGAAACATTGATCAGGACATTGACCAAGTATTAGGGTGTTATTATAAATAACAAAAACTTCACAACCCTTTATGCAAAACATGGTTAATTTTTTTTAGCATATAGGAGTGATCGGTTTAGGCCATAACAAATAAACTCTTTGAGATTGGACTAGGCAGTGCATGGGGTAACCCTGAGACCAAATACCGACATTTGATCTCTGGGCGGCCTAATGGTTAAGCCGTTGGCTCCTCACACAAAGACCAGGGCCTAGATTTTTCGAAGCTCTCTTAGTGCTAAGATAATCGTAAGTGCCATACATTAACATTAACTTACGACTATCTTAGCGCTAAGAGAGCTTCGAAAATCTAGGCCCTGGGTTCGATTGGGTACAATGTGTGAAGCCAATTTCTGGTGTCCCAAGCCGTGATATTCCTTGAATATTGCTAAAGGCGGCGTAAAACTATACTCATTCATTGGGTTCGACACCCTTTTCTACGATTCGCGTCTAGTCTATGATGAGACTTTACTGACCATGCCGCTTGGGTCACAAAGCCCCATTTATCCAGAGTTACAGTAATATAATATAGTACTGGTAGTAGTATTTATAGCAGAGGTAATGCATGGTCCATATACCGCTTGAGTAGTCAAATTTTGGAAGAAATCCTATAAGTTGATATATCACGAAAACGTCCTACATTGTAACTGCTTCATTCGCCTTTATACATCATCATCAGTCTCTGACAATTCTGATAATTGAATCCTGTCACTGGATGTCTTAAGTTTGTATAGCTATTGGACTAAAGGGTGGGTGCTGTGCTCCATGCACGGTGTCAGTTCGTCTACAAATCCAGTATAGTGCAACCTGTAAAACAACAGATCCATTATCTTTGTGAAATTAGATTATTGATTAGGTTTTAGATGGATATACATAATTGTATTTTAGTACACACACACACAAATAGGGGTTCGGATTGTTTTAACTCAGGAATACCATTTGGAACAGATTCCATGTATTTATTGACACGTGTCACCTAGTCAAACCGAATCTGGAAAAACGCGTAAATCGCAGGCACAGAACGACGGGCGTCAGTGCATTGTTTGAGTCACGTTTAGTTCTCTACAGTGTTTGCCCCCAAATCCTCGATTCCGGTGATATCAGTGAACCAATTAGTTCACAGACTCTTGGCGTTATATTGAGAACCTTTGTTGGGATTTCACAGTTGTTTTTGCCTTGAACATTAATGTTCGGTAATTAATGAAATGACTGATTTAAAATAATCACATGTAAAATGTAGACTTCCAAACAAGTAATCAACTAATTGTCCCTGCACTGTGTATTTGCCGGAAACGTATGAAATCCTATTCAAAATTATGATTGATTATGTCGATGTGTCCAGTATATATTTGCAGTCTTCGTGATAGCCATAAGAAAGTTGTTGTTTGAACGCGTGACATATAAAATTTCCTGATATTTTCTTCAGTAAAAAACATATTTTAAAGGATGAATACTCCGTCTCTATAACCCCGAAGACCCATGAAGATCCGGGTTAAACTTGGTATTCAACAACCCAACCGTTGAAGACTAGGGTCTTCAGCAACCCATGCTTATCGTAAGAGGCGACTAACAGGATCGCTGGCTTGGTTAACACATGTCATCGTATCTCAATTGCGTAGATGGTGTTCATGCTGTTGATCACCGGATTGTCTGATCCAGACTCAATTATTTAGAGAACGGCGCCATATAGCTGGAATATTGCGGAGTGCAGCGTTAAACAACAAACAAACAATTATTGTAATACGGAAGTATCCTCATTGGTCAAATTCACAAGTTTGCACGTATATATTTTGAGGGTTTGAAGTGAAAGAATTAATATCTTTCAGGTTTTAGATATTAACATTCCTTGTGCATAAATATACCGTTGTGATAGACAATATTTTTGCCCAAATTGGGTCAAGTTTTCTTATCGTGCAGAAAAACAACAACCCCAAACATCTGAACATCTTTCTCACGCATCATGTCTCCAGAGGTTATTAGATTACCATATTAAGACGCATGGAGTCACTGGGCCTATTAAGCTTACAATGGTGGAAAACAAGACATCTGAAACGTGCAACAGGTCAGAAGAGCTCTTATTTATCCCAATTTCGAGGATAAATTAGATGAATGAGTTTTCTAACACGACAGCAGAATGTACAGACAAGGTACTCACTGGCTAACACCAAGGCGATTATGCCCGCGAGGGGATTGAAGAACACCGTTGTACACAGCGCCAGCCACATGTAGTTTGGAGGTTTGGTCTCTAGAACTGGGATGTTGTAGATGTCGGAGCTCTTTTCCTCCCCCTCAACAACGTTCCCAGACCTAAGGGGGTCTGTTTCCCCTGCTAGTTCCACTTCAGAAAATACACCACCGTTGGAATTCTTGAAATATCCATTGGGATCAAATGTTTCACTCGTTTCTGTGTCTGCCGCGGCTGGCATAATGAAAGGAGGATTTAACTGATGGATCTAGTTGGTGGTGAATCTATCCTAATGAAAATATATCCCATCCGCGTGTGTTCCTTCAGAACATCACTTTAAGAACAATTGGATTCCTGGGAAAAGTCGTTTTTCTCTCTAATAGTCATCAGAATCACGAAATGGTTGCCATGGTCACGACTTCCACTTACTTTACATAATCGTGCCACACATTTCATACGAATGTGTACGAGCGTGTAATAGGCACCGTGTTTTGTAGATGATGCTTAACTGGTTCCCGCTGATTGATGGTTGGAATCAAATAAGTTATCCGTTGGCGAGCTGAAATCTTTGCTAAACCCGAGTTGACAAAATCCATAAATTGAAATCGTGTAAACATGGTTAGGAATATAAGCCTAAAGACGAATTATCACTCACTTCCAAGCACCACAACTGTCATTCAAAATTGTCCAAGCAGTAATTCAAACAGTTTGCAACGGATGTCGTCTGCTCACGAAATCTTCCAATCTGGGGCGAGCAGACGACAGCGTAATGACTAACCCGAATCATAGAGAGGCTGGGAGTGACTGATCATTATTAGAGCAACGATGAGAGCTAAGGTTTTGTCGTCTTCACCCCTCTCAGAATCGATCATATATCTACGTTGACACTAAATGATAGAAATCGGACGTAGACCTGTCAAACGTTCGGACTTTCGCTTATTGCGTCAGTTGAGTCGTACGGCACAGGAAGGACAGGAGCAATTTTGGACACCTGTCCATTCCACTTTTCATTCTCATAACCGTATGAAGACGCTGTAGACTATCTTGTATATCAAAGCAGTGATTCCCGGTAGAAAAAAAGTTGTATTTCTGAATCTGATAAATCGAAGCCCTCCGCTCAGACCTTACTGATACTGTTGATATTCCTCGTACAATTAGTGGAAACACTTTCATTCAGTCCAAACACCAGTGTGCGTTTGTCGTTGGAGCCACGGTTGTAATGCATGACAGTATATTCCTCTAGTCTTGCAGTGTGAGCTTGGGGTAGCATCATAGGGAACAGCAGATTGCTGCCTTTGCTTGGTATGCCTGTAGATTTCACGTAAAATGGGGTTGTTTAATTAGGGTTTAACCGCAAGATTGCTGTGTTGTGTTACTGTTTCAGTATTGGTTTATTCTGTTTCTGTAGTGAGGATAGACAATTTGGAGTTAGCCTTCCCTTATATTTCACTCATATTGTAATTTGTAGGTTTTTGTAGTGCTAGGCGGTTGTTACCGTGAGAGGCGACTAACGGGATCGGGTGGTCAGGCTCGCTAACATGGTTGACACATGTCATCGTATCCCTGTTACGTAGATCGATGCTCATGCTGTTGATCACTAGATTGTTTGGTCCAGACTCGATTATTTACTGACCGCTGCCATATAGTTGGAATATTGCTGGGTGCGGCGTTAAACAATATCCAACCAACCAACTGTTATATGATGCACCAGATACCACACTCACTTTAATGAGTTTAATCAGGACGGGCCTTGTTTTGCTACTTCGATGCATATTTAATTTCATGCCACTGCAAACGTTGCCACACAATAGTGGCTGCCTGTATATAACTAACTTGGACACTGTAGGTGTATCTCCTGGCATACACCAACACTCTCGGCTGTATGATATTCGTGACACTATCAGGCGTTTACTTGTATACCTCCGACACTGTCAGGTGTTTTCTGATATATCCCTGACATCGTTGTGTGCGTTTCCTTGTATATCCCCAACATGGGCCCCCTTTCACAAACTGATCTTAGTTTCCTGGTATATCCCGAACACTGTCAGGTGTGTTTCCAGGTACATCCCAAACACTGTCAGGTGTGTTTCCTTGTATATCCCAAACACTGTCAGGTGTGTTTCCTTGTATATGTGTATCCCTGACATGGTCAGGTGTTTCCTTGTATATCCCGAATACTGTCAGGAGTGTTTCCTGGTATATCCCGAACACTGTTTCCTGGTATATCCCGAACACTGTCAGGTGTGTTTCCTGGTACAAACCGAACACTGTCAGGTGTGTTTCCTAGTACATTCCAAACATTGTCAGGTGTGTTTCCTGGTATAACCTGAACACTGTCAGGTGTGTTTCCTGGACACTGACAAGGTGTGTTTCCTTGTACATTCCAAACACTGTCAGGTGTGTTTCCTCGTACATGTATATCAACACTGTCTGGCGTGTTTCCTGTCTGGCGTGTTTCCTGGTACATGTATATCATCAACACTGTCAGGTGTGTTTCCTGGTACATCCCGAACACTGTCAGGTGTGTTTCCTGGTACATGCCGAAGACTGTCAGGTGTGTTTCCTTGTATATCCCTGACATGGTCAGGTGTGTTTCCTGGTACATCCCGAAGACTGTCAGGTGTGTTTCCTGGTACATGCCGAAGACTGTCAGGTGTGTTTCCTGGTACATCCCTGACATGGTCAGGTGTGTTTCCTGGTACATCCCAGGTGTGTTTCCTGGTACACTGAACAGGTCAGGTGTGTTTCCTGGTACATGCCGAAGACTGTCAGGTGTGTTTCCTTGTATATCCCTGACATGGTCAGGTGTGTTTCCTGGTACATCCCGAAGACTGTCAGGTGTGTTTCCTGGTACATGCCGAAGACTGTCAGGTGTGTTTCCTGGTACATCCCTGACATGGTCAGGTGTGTTTCCTGGTACATCCCGAACACTGTCAGGTGTGTTTCCTGGTACATCCCGAACACTGTCAGGTGTGTTTCCTGGTACATGCCGAAGACTGTCAGGTGTGTTTCCTGATACATCCCTGACATGGTCAGGTGTGTTTCCTGGTACATCCCGAACACTGTCAGGTGTGTTTCCTGATACATCCCTGACATGGTCAGGTGTGTTTCCTGGTACATCCCTGACATGGTCAGGTGTGTTTCCTGGTACATCCCTGACATGGTCAGGTGTGTTTCCTGGTACATCCCGAACACTGTCAGGTGTGTTTCCTGGTACATCCCGAACACTGTCAGGTGTGTTTCCTGGTACATCCCTGACATGGTCAGGTGTGTTTCCTGGTACATCCCTGACATTGTCAGGTGTGTTTCCTGGTACATTATCAACACTGTCAGGTGTGTTTCCTGGTACATCCCGAACACTGTCAGGTGTGTTTCCTGGTACATCCCTGACATGGTCAGGTGTGTTTCCTGGTACATCCCGAACACTGTCAGGTGTGTTTCCTGGTACATGCCGAAGACTGTCAGGTGTGCTTCCTTGTATATCCCTGACATGGTCAGGTGTGTTTCCTGGTACATCCCTGACATGGTCAGGTGCGTTTCCTGGTACATGCCGAAGACTGTCAGGTGTGTTTCCTTGTATATCCCTGACATGGTCATGTGTGTTTCCTTGTATATAGTAGATGCTGTCAAGTAAACCACCTACACGGTCGGAATGGTTAGGTGTGTTTCTTGGTATATCATCATGACCATAAGTTGTGTTTCCTTGTATATCTTGAACACTGTAAGGTGTGTTTCCTTGCATATCCCAAACACTGCCAGGTGTGTTTCCAGGTGTGTTTCCTTGTATATGCCAAACACTGTCAGGTGTGTTTCCTGGTACATGTGTATGCCTGACATGGTCAGGTGTTTCCTTGTATATCCCGAACACTGCCAGGTGTGTTGTTTCCTTGTATATCCCAAACACTGTCAGGTGTGTTTCCTGGAACATCCCAAACACTGTCAGGTGTGTTTCCTGGTATAACCTGAACACTGTCAGGTGTGTTTCCTGGTACATCCCGAACACTGTCAGGTGTGTTTCCTGGTATAACCTGAACACTGTCAGGTGTGTTTCCTGGTGTATCCTGAACACTGACAAGGTATGTTTCCTGGTACATCCCGAACACTGTCAGGTGTGTTTCCTGGTACATCGAATGTCAGGTGTGTTTCCTGGTACCCGAACACTGTCAGGTGTGTGTTTCCTGAACACTGACAAGGTATGTTTCCTGGTACATCCTGAACACTGTCAGGTGTGTTTCCTGGTGTATCCTGAACACTGACAAGGTATGTTTCCTGGTACATTCCAAACACTGTCAGGTGTGTTCCCAGGTACATCCCGAACATTGTCAGGTGTGTTTCCTGGTACATTCCAAACACTGTCAGGCGTGTTTCCTGGTACATGTGTATCATCAACACTGTCAGGTGTGTTCCCAGGTACATCCCGAACATTG
The DNA here is from genome assembly GCF_003918875.1 of Haliotis rubra. Lineage (NCBI taxonomy): Eukaryota > Metazoa > Mollusca > Gastropoda > Lepetellida > Haliotidae > Haliotis > Haliotis rubra. The sequence continues at coordinate 179,026 of NW_025766961.1, read as the reverse complement.
TCAGGTGTGTTTCCTGGTACATTCCAAACACTGTCAGGTGTGTTCCCAGGTACATCCCGAACACTGTCAGGTGTGTTTCCTGGTACATTCCAAACATTGTCAGGTGTTTCCTGGCGTATCCCAAACACTGTCAGGTGTGTTTCCTGGTACATTCCAAACACTGTCAGGTGTGTTTCCTGGTATATCATCAACACTGTCACTGTCAGGTGTGTTTCCTGGTACATTATCAACACTGTCAGGTGTGTTTCCTGGTATATCCCGAACACTGTCAGGTGTGTTCCCGAACACTGTCAGGTGTGTTTCCTGGTACATATCAACACTGTCAGGTGTGTTTCCTGGTACATTCTCAACACTGTCAGCTGTGGTTCCTGGTACATGCAGGGTACATCCGAACACTGTCAGGTGTGTTTCCTGGTATATCCCTGACATGGTCAGGTGCGTTTCCTGGTACATGCCGAACACTGTCAGGTGTGTTTCCTTGTATATCCCTGACATGGTCATGTGTTTCCTTGTATATCCCTGACATGGTCATGTGTTTCCTTGTATATAGTAGATGCTGTCAAGTAAACCACCTACACGGTCGGAATGGTTAGGTGTGTTTCTCGGTATATCATCATGACCATAAGTTGTGTTTCCTTGTATATCATGAACACTGTAAGGTGTGTTTCCTCGCATAGATATCCTTGTATAAACACTGTCAGTTGTGTGCCCTTGTATATGCCAAACACTGTCAGGTGTGTTTCCTGGTATATCCCAAACACTGTCAGGTGTGTTTCCTGGTACATTACAAACACTGTCAGGTGTGTTTCCTGGTATAACCTGAACACTGTCAGGTGTGTTTCCTGGTACATAACCTGAACACTGTCAGGTGTGTTTCCTGGTATATCGAACACTGTCAGGTGTGTTTCTGGTGTGTTTCTGTGTTTATATCATCCAACACTGTCAGGTGTGTTTCCTGGTACATCCCAAACACTGTCAGGTGTGTTTCCTGGTATAACCTGAACACTGTCAGGTGTGTTTCCTGGTGTATCCTGAACACTGACAAGGTATGTTTCCTGGTACATTCCAAACACTGTCAGGTGTGTTCCCAGGTACATCCCGAACATTGTCAGGTGTGTTTCCTGGTACATTCCAAACACTGTCAGGCGTGTTTCCTGGTACATGTGTATCATCAACACTGTCAGGTGTGTTCCCAGGTACATCCCGAACATTGTCAGGTGTGTTTCCTGGTACATTCCAAACACTGTCAGGTGTGTTCCCAGGTACATCCCAACACTGTCAGGTGTGTTTCCTGGTACATTCCAAACATTGTCAGGTGTTTCCTGGTAGTATCCCAAACACTGTCAGGTGTGTTTCCTGGTACATTCCAAACACTGTCAGGTGTGTTTCCTGGTATATCATCAACACTGTCACTGTCAGGTGTGTTTCCTGGTACATTATCAACACTGTCAGGTGTGTTTCCTGGTATATCCTGAACACTGTCAGGTGTGTTTCCTGGTACATCCCAAACACTGTCAGGTGTGTTTCCTGGTACATCAACACTGTCAGCTGTGGTTCCTGGTACATGCCGAACACTGTTAGGTGTTTCCTTGTATATCCCAAACACTGTCAGGTGTGTTTCCTGGTACATCCCTGACACTGTCAGGTGTGTTTCCTGGTACATCCCGAACACTGTCAGGTGTTTCCTGGTACATCCCGAACACTGTCAGGTGTGTTTCCTTGTATATCCCTGACATGGTCAGGTGTGTTTCCTGTACATCCCGAACACTGTCAGGTGTGTTTCCTGGTACATGCCGTAGATGACTGTCAGGTGTGTTTCCTGGTATCATCCCATGACATGGTTAGGTGTGTTTCCTGGTATATCATGAACACTGTAAGGTGTGTTTCCTGGTATATCATGAACACTGTCAGGTGTGTTTCCTGGTATATCCCGAACACTGTCAGGTGTGTTTCCTGGTACATCCCAAACACTGTCAGGTGTGTTTCCTGGTACATCCCGAACACTGTCAGGTGTGTTTCCTGGTACATTCCAAACATTGTCAGGTGTGTTTCCTGGTACATCCCAAACACTGTCAGGTGTGTTTCCTGGTACATTCCAAACACTGTCAGGTGTGTTTCCTGGTATATCATCAACACTGTCACTGTCAGGTGTGTTTCCTGGTACATTATCAACACTGTCAGGTGTGTTTCCTGGTATATTATCAACACTGTCAGGTGTGTTTCCTGGTATATCCCGAACACTGTCAGGTGTGTTTCCTGGTACATTCTCAACACTGTCAGCTGTGGTTCCTGGAACATGTCAGGTGTGTTTCCTGGTATGCATTTTATCGAACACTGTCAGGTGTGTTTCCTGGTATATCCCTGACATGGTCAGGTCGTTTCCTGGTACATGCCGAAGACTGTCAGGTGTGTGTTTCCTTGTATATCCCTGACATGGTCATGTGTTTCCTTGTATATCCCTGACATGGTCATGTGTGTTTCCTTGTATATAGTAGATGCTGTCAAGTAAACCACCTACACGGTCGGAATGGTTAGGTGTGTTTCTCGGTATATCATCATGACCATAAGTTGTGTTTCCTTGTATATCTTGAACACTGTAAGGTGTGTTTCCTTGCATATCCCAAACACTGCCAGGTGTGTTTCCTTGTATATGCCAAACACTGTCAGGTGTGTTTCCTGGTACATGTGTATGCCTGACATGGTCAGGTGTTTCCTTGTATATCCCGAACACTGCCAGGTGTGTTGTTTCCTTGTATATCCCAAACACTGTCAGGTGTGTTTCCTGGAACATCCCAAACACTGTCAGGTGTGTTTCCTGGTATAACCTGAACACTGTCAGGTGTGTTTCCTGGTACATCCCGAACACTGTCAGGTGTGTTTCCTGGTATATCCCGAACACTGTCAGGTGTGTTTCCTGGTATAACCTGAACACTGTCAGGTGTGTTTCCTGGTGTATCCGGAACACTGACAAGGTATGTTTCCTGGTACATCCCGAACACTGTCAGGTGTGTTTCCTGGTACATCCCGAACACTGTCAGGTGTGTTTCCTGGTACATCCCGAACACTGTCAGGTGTGTTTCCTGGTATAACCTGAACACTGTCAGGTGTGTTTCCTGGTGTATCCTGAACACTGACAAGGTATGTTTCCTGGTACATTCCAAACACTGTCAGGTGTGTTCCCAGGTACATCCGAACATTGTCAGGTGTGTTTCCTGGTACATTCCAAACACTGTCAGGCGTGTTTCCTGGTACATGTGTATCATCAACACTGTCAGGTGTGTTCCCAGGTACATCCCGAACATTGTCAGGTGTGTTTCCTGGTACATTCCAAACACTGTCAGGTGTGTTCCCAGGTACATCCCTGGTAACACTGTCAGGTGTGTTTCCTGGTACATTCCAAACATTGTGTCAGGTGTTTGTTTCCTGGTATATCATCAACTTCCAAACACTGTCAGGTGTGTTTCCCATCAACACTGTCACTGTCAGGTGTGTTTCCTGGTACATTCCAACACTGTCAGGTGTGTTTCCTGGTATATCCTGAACACTGTCAGGTGTGTTTCCTGGTATATCCCAAACACTGTCAGGTGTGTTTCCTGGTACATTATCAACACTGTCAGCTGTGGTTCCTGGTACATGCCGAACACTGTTAGGTGTTTCCTTGTATATCCCAAACACTGTCAGGTGTGTTTCCTGGTACATCCGAACACTGTCAGGTGTGTTTCCTGGTATATCCCTGACATGGTCAGGTGCGTTTCCTGGTACATGCCGAAGACTGTCAGGTGTGTTTCCTTGTATATCCCTGACATGGTCATGTGTTTCCTTGTATATCCCTGACATGGTCATGTGTTTCCTTGTATATAGTAGATGCTGTCAAGTAAACCACCTACACGGTCGGAATGGTTAGGTGTGTTTCTCGGTATATCATCATGACCATAAGTTGTGTTTCCTTGTATATCATGAACACTGTAAGGTGTGTTTCCTCGCATATCCCAAACACTGTCAGTTGTGTGCCCTTGTATATGCCAAACACTGTCAGGTGTGTTTCCTGGTATATCCCAAACACTGTCAGGTGTGTTTCCTGGTACATTATCAACACTGTCAGGTGTGTTTCCTGGTACATGTATCAACACTGTCAGGTGTGTTTCCTGGGTCAGGTGTGTTTCCTGGTATATCATCAACACTGTCAGGTGTGTTTCCTGGTACATCCCGAACACTGTCAGGTGTGTTTCCTGGTATAACCTGAACACTGTCAGGTGTGTTTCCTGGTGTATCCTGAACACTGACAAGGTATGTTTCCTGGTACATTCCAAACACTGTCCAGGTGTGTTTCCTGGTACATTCCAAACACTGTCAGGTGTGTTCCCAGGTACATCCCGAACATCCAAACACTGTCAGGTGTGTTTCCTGGTACATTCCAAACACTGTCAGGGTGTGCGGTTTCCTGGTACATGTGTATCATCAACACTGTCAGGTGTGTTCCCAGGTACATCCCGAACATTGTCAGGTGTGTTTCCTGGTACATTCTGGTACAAACACTGTCAGGTGTGTTCCCAGGTACATCCCGAACACTGTCAGGTGTGTTTCCTGGTACATTCCAAACATTGTCAGGTGTTTCCTGGCGTATCCCAAACACTGTCAGGTGTGTTTCCTGGTACATTCCAAACACTGTCAGGTGTGTTTCCTGGTATATCATCAACACTGTCACTGTCAGGTGTGTTTCCTGGTACATTATCAACACTGTCAGGTGTGTTTCCTGGTATATCCTGAACACTGTCAGGTGTGTTTCCTGGCGTATCCCAAACACTGTCAGGTGTGTTTCCTGGTACATTATCAACACTGTCAGCTGTGGTTCCTGGTACATGCCGAACACTGTTAGGTGTTTCCTTGTATATCCCAAACACTGTCAGGTGTGTTTCCTGGTACATCCGAACACTGTCAGGTGTGTTTCCTGGTATATCCCTGACATGGTCAGGTGCGTTTCCTGGTACATGCCGAAGACTGTCAGGTGTGTTTCCTTGTATATCCCTGACATGGTCATGTGTTTCCTTGTATATCCCTGACATGGTCATGTGTTTCCTTGTATATAGTAGATGCTGTCAAGTAAACCACCTACACGGTCGGAATGGTTAGGTGTGTTTCTCGGTATATCATCATGACCATAAGTTGTGTTTCCTTGTATATCATGAACACTGTAAGGTGTGTTTCCTCGCATATCCCAAACACTGTCAGTTGTGTGCCCTTGTATATGCCAAACACTGTCAGGTGTGTTTCCTGGTACATTATCAACACTGTCAGGTGTGTTTCCTGGTACATCCCAAACACTGTCAGGTGTGTTTCCTGGTATATCATCAACACTGTCAGGTGTGTTTCCTGGTACATCCCGAACACTGTCAGGTGTGTTTCCTGGTATATCATCAACACTGTCAGGTGTGTTTCCTGGTACATTATCAACACTGTCAGGAGTGTTTCCTGGTATATCCCGAACACTGTTTCCTGGTATATCCCGAACACTGTCAAATGTGTTTCCTGGTATATCCCGAACACTGTCAAGTGTGTTTCCTGGTACATGTATACCATCAACACTGTCAGGTATGTTTCTGTTTATATCCTGGATTTCGTCAGGTGTGTTTCCTTGTATATCATGAACACCGACAAGTGTCTTTCCCTGTATATAGCAGATATATTCAGGTGTCTTCTCCGTACATTGTACTCTCTATTTCCGGTAAATCACCTACATTGTCGGAATGGTCTGGTGTGCTTCTTTGTATATACCTGAGATCTCGGCACTGTCAGGTGTTTTTAGGTTGATGATGACTTTAGGTTGATCATTGTGGCTTGTACATTATCAAGTCTAGACCAAACAAACTTGTGACTGAAAGCTATAGTCTGTTTGGGTCAAAATGATACCGATGAATCACAATCTAACTCCAAATTGGTTCATGATCAAAGATTCATTTCAACGCAGAATGTAATGAAAACATCAGACCGACTTGGATTCATATATAAGTTTCATATTTTGTCTCCAAAATAAAATGCTGTTCCTGCAATAGTTTACTGTTACTTTACCCTCATAAAACTTCACATGTTAAAACAAAATTATTATAGTTTGTTAAGTAACCTTTTTATTTTGGAGACAAACGTTATGAACCTTTTTCCAGAGTTGGTCTGATGTTTTCATTACATTCTACATTGAAATGAATGTTTGATCATGAACTGATTTGGAGTTAAGTTGTGATTCATCGGTATCATTTTGACCCAAACAGACTATAAGCAATGACACATGTCCGTGAAATGTGATGACATAAAATGAGCCATAGTGCCTGACCACCCTTGGCATGTTCACTCAGCACTCAAGACAGGGGCGTAGCTACCGTTAAAAAAAAAAGCCCAGGCTTACAAATGATTTTTGCTAAAAGAATGTTTTTTCTAATTCTTTCCAAAAATACCTCAAATAAAGGTACTATCTAAATATAAAGCTTTGCAACCTATTGGGCTTCTATGAAAAAATTGGCTTGCTACGCACCTGCAAGACTTGCATGGAGTACTTTGGACAAGTGTGTCTCTGAATCCTGGAGGAGGCATTACTACTTAACACTGCAGAATGCTGTATGAAGTGCTCTTGAGTTTAAACAGTAACGAAAACTGAAGCTCACTGATGACATACACAACAAACAATGATGCACCTTCACACTGTACAATTACATTATGCACATAATCATGGCAACTGACTCGTCAGACAAAGTTGATAGACATGGACAATCAATCAGTTAGATTTTCATCTGTTTCCTTTCACCATCTTTGCTCTCACCGCTTTGGACAGTCTGAACCCACATCTGTTTGAGGACATCTTGCTGGACAACTCTGGCGCTGTTGGGAAAGATTAAGAACAAATAAACAACCATACATTCTTGATTATGAAGATCCATTCTGTGATGACAAATACCCTGGAACCACCCCACAACTAGAGCCAGACCAATGGGAAAGTTTACATTACTTCTGAAATTAGGGTTCAATTCCCCACATGGGTACAATGTGTGAAGTCCATTTCTTGTGTCCTCTGCAATGATATTGCTGTAATATTGCTAAAAGCGGCTTAAAACTAAACTCACTCACTCTGTAATTAGGCTTCTGTGCTACATGGTGGATCCAGAGTATGCCACTATTACTGAGATACAATACACTAAAACATCTATATTGACACCCCGGGGATTTGAGAATTACGTTTGGAAACTGAAAAACATTTGTAACCATGGTATTTTGGAATACTTTGCAGTGTACTGGTGAGTGAGAGAGTGAGTTGGTTTGAACAGTATTCCACTTATACCATGGTGGGGCGGTGTGGTAGCCTAGTGGAAAAAGCGTTCACTCGTCAAGCCGAAGACCCGGGTTCGATTTGCCACATGGGTACAATGTGGTGTTCCCCGCCTCGATATTGCTGGAATATTCCTAAAACCAGTGTACAACTCAATTCACTCACACTATACCATGGTGTGTCAGCGTGATGTGCCATGGAAGAGTAATGCGAGGCTGTTGTCAGATGTCTACAACTTTGGTGAAATGCACAAGCAATGCCATGAGAGCATCCAGGAAAATTTTGAAAGGGGTGGGGTGGGTGGGTTCAGGGGTTCGAACCCCCTGAACCCCCCCTCTGGATCCACCAATGAATGCCATGGTGCTGACAAACTTAGAACAATTGTGGAGAACCTCCATCCCACAAGCATAGGCTTCCCCAAGGGATGCAACTCTGCACAGTGATTTACAAGTTCCTTAGAAGCCAGTGCCACTCATCCCAACAGTGTATACACCTTAACATGTCTCACTCACAAAACTTGTCATAGTTATTGTGCAAGTTGGCAGTATATCAAACTTGTAGCTTACTTGTTCTTACATGTATTTTGATCTCAGAATTACAATTTAACAGAGTGTTCTGTATCGTTTGTATGTTGTTTAATGTTGTAGCAATACCAAACATTAGTGAGTGAGTGAGTTGAGTTTAGTTTAGTTTTACGCCACTTTTAGCAATATTCCAACAATATCATGGCGGGGAACACCAGAAATGGGCTTCACACATTGTACCCATGTGGAGAATAAAACCCGGGTATTTGGTGTGACGAGTCCAGTGGTTGAGAATAGCCCCATGTTTTCAAACACTGGAATGTTGACTTTTGAATTTTTTTAAATTTCTAATATCTATCTCCAAATATACCGGTACTCACCGAACATAAATACGCACTTCTCCTAAGACTGGGACAGTACTAAGGGAGCATCATCATCTATACTTTGTGAATGGAACATAACGCTTAAGAAACATATTAACAAATTGTTTCATGCAAGCTTGTGTCTGAATGTAATGTCTAATCCGACAGGGTAGGACTTACTTTGTTTATTTCTCCACTTGTCAGTCCTCCTTTTCTTCTTCCTGCCCATCTTAACAGGTTTACCTGTATCAGAGAAACTTGTGTAGCTGCCTTCAGATTTCCTCTTTTTCACACTGTTCTTGTTTTTCTTTGCTGACTTGGCTGTTCTCCATTCCGCAGGCACATGGGCAGACACTTTCCTTGATATGAATGTATGCGCATTGTTTATATTGGCTGACTTTATCGTCTTCAGTTTCACAGCGTGATATTCAGAGGAATTCATGGATTTAATTTTTTTCTTTTGTTGTTTATTTTCCAGTTTTGTTAGGTTTGCTGCTGCAGGTGGGAAATTGGCACCATCTCGGTCTGCTGGAATGAATACATGATGTCACATAAACTTTGTTTGTTGGTTCTTCAACATCGCTCTCACTCTCTCTCAGCAAAACTACAGTCGTACAACTTGAAAATTTTAATATAAATTGTATATTTATATACTTATCCTATCTCACAGTATGCACTTCTCTCTCTTTATTCGACACTGAGTGGAACGATGTAAACTTTTTTCCCTAGGCCTCTCTTGTCCATCCGCCCAAGCACTCCATGCTACCCTAATTATAAGACAGCTTCCTAGTTGTCATGCAAAGCATGCGGCATGCACCACTAGCTGCCCACGTGACTATCTCCGAATCATCATTCTCATTCTTGGAGCCACTGGATAATATCCCTCTTGGAGAATCTGCATAGCGGGGAGGATGGGCGGGAATCTGTCGCGTGAGATAGGATAAGTATATAAATATACAATTTATATTGAAATTTTCAAATTTTTAAACTTATCCTATCTCACGGTATGCACTTATCCCACGGTCGGACGGCGGGACACAGATTACCCTAAGTCAAAAGGCACTGACAGTATGTACTGTATAGGCTAAAGACAACCGTAGATAGCAATGAACAAGGGAGGCCGGATCTGACTAGCATAGTACCTATACTAGTGATGGGTTCTCCTGAACCCCTTGGCTTACTAGGCACCATCGCTCCCATGGAGTGGGTGCTCCTGAGCAATGTAATCTGGCCCGCACCTGCTTCGAGACAGCCCCCCAGACCCCATCACGAAGAGGGGAAAAGGAAACTGAATCGGAAAACTCACAAGTTTAACGTTCAGTGCCAAAACAACACCACATGACTTCCACTACTTACCACAGTTAGGTCACAACGGTGTGCTAAGGTATTTAGGAGCTAGAACGCTACGAAATCCATAAGGAAATCGGGAAGGACTCACTACACTGGCGTGATTGCTCCGTGGAGTGGAGGTCAGCAAGCGAGATTGTCGAACACTTCTACATCCGTAGGAAGCAACGACAAGGTAGGCCCATAACTACCAAGGTCACTACTTGCGATGGTTAGTTCAAAACCCATTGACCTACTAAGCACAATTGCTCCCAGGGAAACGGGACTCCCGAGCAATGTGTGTTCAGTCACTACCTTCACGAAAGTGAAAGGAGGCAGCTTAGCAAGCGTTATCAGTCGCATTACCACGATTTCCAAGGTACCCCCGTAATAAAAGTCTAATGACTAGTATCGGGCCAGCCCCTGCTTCGAAACAACCCCCACAGACACCGTCCCGAGGAGGGTGAAAGGGTAATTGAATCGGAAAACTCACAATTTTAACATTCAGTACCACAACATCATCTTATGACTTCCACTACTTACCACAGTAAGATCACATAGATGTGTATAGGTACTTAGGAGCATGAACGCTACGAAGTGTAACACTTCGGGAATGACTCACTTCACTGATGTAATTACTCCATAGAGCAGACGACAGTAAGTGAGGTGGCGACTCTCCAGAGTCTCAAATTAAATTGAGAGGAGAAATCGAAGTCCCGGAAGAATCGAAGACACAAATCAGAAATAAAATTCAGAATTTTATTCAGATTGTACACAAAGCAGCAATGATCGCAACTGGTGATCATCTGCGCTGAAGCTGATGGTTGTACCGAGTGGCGAACAGGTCTACATCTGGTCGTGATAACAGGTAGATCTTCGATTGGAATATCAGAGGCAGTTGTTTCCACTCCATGAGTGACGGGTGTTTGGGACGTGACAGGGCATCGGCAATGACATTCCTCATCCCGGGAATGTGTCGGGCTCTGGCCACTGTGTTGAGTGAATCGATCAGATGATAAATTCGAAACATCAACTGAAGCAGAGCTGCTGATCCTGTCGACCCCTGATGGTTTATGTATCAAACTACCATCGAAATGTCTGATTGAATCAGTATATGAGAGGACCGTAGTTCAACTGCCCAATGCCGAACGGCGAGAATGACAGTGCTGAATTCCAATTCGTTGATATGAAGGGCCCTTTCTCCTGATGACCACTGCTAGGCCACTTGATGGAGAAAGTGAGCGCCCCAGCTTGAGAGACGTGTCGACGAACAGGTGTTGAGTCGGTATGAAGGGCACCAGAGAGACTCTAACGCGAACATTCCACTTGTTGAGCCACCAAACGAAAGACTGAATGTAGTTGTGCGGGAAGATGAATCAACTCCCTGGGGTTGTCGTCCCGGATGTATGGGCACAGAAACATCTGAAGAGGGCAAGCTGCAGCTGGCCCCTGTAAGTCAGCGCTTGTGCCGATGTCAACCACCCTAGGAACTTCTGCCACTAGTGAAAAGTTGTGGGTTGGACCAGCACTAGTGGTACGTTGCACTTAATCTTGTCCCACCTCTCCTGGGGCACAAACATCATGACCTGTCGTGTTGAATATTGTCCCAATAAAAAGTAATCACCGGGTCGGTGTTACCTCCGATTACTCCCAATTCAGCAGCCATCCTAATTGCGTTCTATAGTTCTCGAATGTCACGCCTCGACAATGGAGGTAGCTTGTTATCGGATTTGGTACCTGAGAAAAAAGCCACGAGGCCATAGATATTCCAAACAGCAGGATCCTCCATTGGTATCAATGATGCCCCTTGAAAGTAAATCGAAGATACTTCCGATAGTCTGGATGCATCAGGATGTGAAGGCAGGCGTCTCGCAGGTTGAGGGAAATGAGAGGTCTAACAACTCTTGCCACTGACAAAGAGATATCTCCTGAGATAGGAACGTTTAATTATTCCAGCTACCATGCCGCTACTAATGGAGTGCTGAATGTAGTAGGTTTGGCGCATGGAGATTGTCAGTCAATCTACAGGAATGTTTACATTGTAAACAAAGTGAAGTAATTCGAGCGATCGTTGACCTCAGGAATGTTTTGTTTGGCCGAACAAAATGATGGTTCGCCAGGTGGAGTGATAAAGGTAGTAGATCGCTGCCTGGTGACAGTCCAGACAAAACTGCAGTGACCTTGAGCTAGTGTAGAAAACCTCGTAAACCCAGCCAAGGTCAAACCGTTCATGGGTGTTTCTGTCTGTACTCTCGATAAGCAGTCTCTCTCGACTGGCTGACGGAATCCCGACACAATCATTCTTACTGGGAATGGCACCGTTCATTGTTACTAGCCTTTGAAGGCTGGACTTGATATCCGACTCGTGGGACCAAGACAAGTCTGCCAGGGCACTTCATAGTCACTCTAATCATCAAAATTCTGGTAAACAAACAGTAGTCCGCCATTTGCAAACGTTACCCACGATGCGACAAAAATCCGGACAACACAGTCTTCGGTTAACCGGGCGAGTCACAACCCATAAATTCCGGGCTGAGCTATGCTGACTACTTGACAAGACATCGCTGCTGGTACCATGCACAAAAACTTGACCCATCTGTCATCTGTCCAGAAACTTGCTGATGATGTAAAACGCAGGGTGCTGAAGATGACAAACCATCTGCAATGATTGCACCCAGCGATACACAAACACGCTGTTACGAGTAGTCTGTAGTAACAAGACTCAGTGAAGCATCGTAAAGTATTCCTGGCTAGCAAGCTTATCTAGTAATGCCCTATCGGGTGGTCGTAGTGCTGATATCTACGCCGAAGGATAGATTCTTTGAACCGAATCATTCATCAAAGGTGAAGATCGGATGGTAGATTAAATCTGGAATGAGATGAGTCCTGGTCACGGAGGAATCTTGAGAACTGGGACCGTCAGACCGTCAAGTGCCGAGCGTAATATGTCTAGATGACTGCGCTACTGACATCAAATGTGAATCGATTCGGCATGGTGAAGCACATAGCTACTACCTCTGTTCAACCAGCAGAAAAAGGGTACCAGGTGGGATAAGTTATGTGACTAAAAACTTTAAACGCCTCACAAGCCGTAAGGTAAACCGGATAAACAAATCAGTTTGTCGTGCTTAGAGCTTGCCACTCAGTGGTGAGGAATTCAGCGCCTCACAGATGCCCTGAAAACTAGGATCGTGTTGAAAACTAGCAGAGTTCGACAAATTTGGCCGTATCTAGATGCAAGTTCACGATCCTCGTTGAGGATGTAAAAACCAGTGTTGACAAGTCCCGATCCTTCATGTTGAATGTAATAAATAGAACATCTGGTATTTTCCTCTAGGTAGCTGTAGGTGGTCGGCAAACCAAGCGACCATGTGTGTCGAATCAACCAAAACAATTCCTGCATCTTAAAGGCGACTGGCATAGCCCGAACCATGAAAACAAAGACGAAGTTCGATGTGGGTTAAGTGTCTTGGGAGGCATCCCAGACACAATTTGCATAGGCTCTGACGAACCAATAGGCTGGTAAGATGGGCTGTGTTGGAAATAACACGAGTGGTGAATCGCCAAATTCGGTGAATCAGCTCAATTGGTAGGCAAGGTCCGAGGAATGGATTATTGACGAATGCTGACAGTTCGAGGAATGTTGATGATTCAGTGATCTTGAACGGCCAGGTGAAGCAGTTCGGCCTGATGAAGCAGTTCGGCCTGGTGAAACGGGACGAGTCGGGCTAGAAAATCGGTTCAGCTTAGTGATCTGATTCAGAATGGTGAGCCGAAACGTTGATGTGATCTGGATTGGCGTTATGATCTGGATCGTGACTGTGATCTGGATCGGTTTGGTAGTCCGAAACGTTTAAATGATCTCAGCTGATGGAGAGATCTAGAACAATCAGATGAACCGGTGAGGTGAAATGTTCCGGTGAGGTGAAATGGTTCGGCCGAGGTGAATCGTTTGGTGAAGAAAGCCGTTATGGCGAAGGCGAACCGTTTGATGCGCGATGAATCGAACCGATGATGTGGTGCGGTGATAAGAAACAGTCTTATATATGGCGAATTGAGTCGATGTCGTGATCCAATACGCCTTGGCGAAACGGTTCAGCCTGGTGAATCCATTCGGTGTGGCGAATCCGATTCAGTGTGGTGAATCGGTTCGGCGATTTGACGATGTAGATCGGCTGTGTGAGTCAGCTGGCAACACAGAGCGATTCGATGAGGCGGAACGACGAGTAGACATCTGATGATGCGCCAATAAAATCATCACCTTCCGACATGGGAATCTCCAAATGACGAGCAGTTAATACTGGTCGTTGAAAGCGGGGGTTTTGTCGGGTGATCAACTGTTGAAGTGTAACGAGCTCTGTCTGCCAGCCAACGGAAGCAAGCATGTCTATATGCTCTAAAAACGTCCTTGATAAGGCAGCACATTCCCGACAACGCTTGCTTCAGGAACACAGGTCAATACAACCCACACATCACGAGTGGGGATCCGAGGAAGAAAATATTGTTACAGTGTGCGCAAAATTACGCTACTTTGGGTTAACTACCCATGATATATTTCTCATGTTAACTTTAAGGAAAACTGAGAACTCTCACAATAAGTCCACACAGTGGTGCGACAAGAAGAAGAATGATCACTCTGAGGTAGTCACGTGGGTAGACAGGGGAAACGTGCTGCACGCTTAGCCAGGGACTAGGGACCTGTCCTATAAAGAGAGCAGCCTGGGGAACACGGGCGTATGGACAAGAGAGGCCTACAGGAAAAGTTCTCATTCGTTCCACTCAGCGTCGAAGCAAGAGAGAGAAGTGCAAATCGTGAGATAGGATAAGTTTATCTTTTAAATTATAATCGTGAACTGCAAAACTGACATGATGAAATGAACTGTGTGGTTTTACTGAGTGATCAATATTTTAGTACTATGTACACAAATAACTACTTGCTGAGACAGGCCTGATAGTCTGATGTCCTTGTAAAATCCTGGTTCACATAGAAAGTGATTTAATATGTTCTCACACTTTCAACCTAAAGAAAAAGGGGGGAGTTCAGAGGTATGTGCTTAGAAAAATCAGAACGGATAATGAAAATAATTATTAACCATGATTGCATGTGCCAATAAGTATGTGTCAGTCTGTAATAATGAACAGCCTGAGAAGACTCCACTGGGAATCCACTGTGTTTATCCACTGTGAACCTGGCACCAACTGATGGACTGGTTTATTACAATCTCATCAAAATGAGATCCTAGTTCTTCCTACCTGTATGAGGTTGTGACACAACTTACAAAGCCATAATGTTTACTGCCTCCACAGTTGTAGCAGAATGTTCTCTTGTTGGTGAGGTCGGACTGACCTCTCACTGGACATGGCTGCTTCACAGATGTCTGCAATACAACAGTGACCACAATGACAGTTACCCTGAAGCTAGCACTCTGGATACAGCATTACAGTTGGATGTTCATCTCTATTGCCACAATTTCAAGAATGACTAGTTTTCATTTTCTATCACGAATCCTTATTCACAGTTCACTCTCAATGAAGTAAATGATACATATTTCCAGGTAATTGATCATGGAAGAGGTAAGTATTGGTAAATAGGCATTAAAAATAGACACCAGTTGATTTGGGTGGCCTTGACCTTATCTTCAAGGTCACCACGACACTTTTAACACTTTTCAAACTCTTGTTAACGCGATATCTCATGGACTGTTGTACCCAATGTCTTCAAATTTGGTGACAGCCTACAATGGGAGATTACGCAGGCCAGTTGATTTGGGTGGCCTTGACCTTATCTACAAGGTCACCACGACACCTTTAGCACTTTTCAAACTCTTGTTAACACGATATCTCATGGACTGTTGTACCCAATGTCTTCAAATTTGGTGACAGCCTACATTGGGGGATTACCCAGACACCAGTCGATTTGGGTGGCCTTGACCTTATCTTCAAGGTCACCACGACACTTTTAACACTTTTCAAGCTGTTGATAACGTGATATCTCATGGAATGTTGTAACCAATGTCTTCAAATTTGGTGACAGCCCACATTGGGAGATTACACAGACACCAGTTGATTTGGGTGGCCTTGACCTTATCTTCAAGGTCACCACGACACTTTTAACACTTTTCCACCTCTTGTTAACGCGATATCTCATGGACTGTTGTACCCAATATCTTCAAATTTGGTGACAGCCTACAATGGGGGATTATGCAGACCAGTTGATTTGGTTGGCCTTGACCTTATCTTCAAGGTCACCACGACACTTTTAACACTTTTCAAACTCTTGTTAACGCAATATCTCATGGACTGTTGTGCACAATGTCTTCAAATTTGGTGACAGCCTACAATGGGAGATTACACAGACCAGTTGATTTGGGTGACCTTGACCTTATCTTCAAGGTCACTACGACACTTTTAACACTTTTCAAACGCTTGTTAACGCGATATCTCATGGACTGTTATACCCAATGTCTTCAAATTTGGTGACAGCCTACATTGGGGGATTACGCAGACACCAGTTTATTTGGGTGACCTGGACCTTATCTTCAAGGTCACAATGACACCGACCACTTTTCAAACTTATTTAAACACGATATCTCATAAAACATTGCACCCAATGTTTTCAATTATGTTGACAGCCTACATTGGGTGATTATGCAGACACCAGTCATTTCAGGCATCTTGTATGTGACCAAAAAATAAAATATAGTAAATATAAATGTTCCATTCTTTAGCGGTGGCGGACATTGCTATATCAGTGATAAACACTTGTATTACTTGTGATCATAATTACCGTCAAGTGAAACTGCCTCCAGTGGTCAGTGCAATTCTACAAAAAATATAGTTCATCATAAATACCAATAACACATTTTGTTCATTTGCTCAGTACCTTCTGACAAAAATGAAAATACACCCTCACCAAAATATATGCTCAATATCACAGTATCAGCTTGTCCATACCCATGCTTAAGATGATGTATTACAACATTAGTGATACATAATCCAAACGTGATGATAATGTACACCATGTGTTGTAGTTGAGTGTCGTACCTCGTGAGAGTGGCCCAACATATCACAGCGGAAACATGTCCAATGCCGCTTCTGCCTTGGGGCCTCGCACAGCCTGGCGGTGTGACCTGGCTGGTTACAGTTGTAACACAGGGACTGAGGACAGTTGCGGTAGAAGTGTCCCGTGTAACCACAAAATATACAGATCTGGGACTTCTGAAATAAAGTGAAAAATCACATGTTGTATGAAGAAACACTTGAAAAACATGGGTATGTACAGGCCAAAGGTTGTTGGTAGTTCAAAAGTCAATATTATCAAAAACAATACTCACAAAATCACATTAAAATTATATATTCTGATATTCCTCATATCACATTATCATGATTATGGTGTACTAAAATTTCATTACAATGCATGCAGAAGTGGATGAATTTGGGAAAAGGCCTTTTCAATATGGCATCCATGGTAGCCATGTTGTAAGTTAGCTAAAACTTCTGTGACCAGTTATTACAGACACTATAATTGTGATCGTTTATGTCATGTATCAGATGGGTAGGACTTTGAGTTCCAGAGAAGTCAAAGTTTTTACCTGTATCAATAATCAATGTTATAGGGAGAAGTGCCATTCCAGCGGGATTAGATTAATCTGTATTTGATAAAATGAATTACTTGCTACACTTGACATTAATTAATAAATTTTGTTTGCCTAATAACTCTTTCCAACATAAATTTTTATGCCATGACAAATTGTGAGAGCATATTACTGTTATTTCAGATAAGTATGGAACATTAATTGTTTTAGACATGTAACAATCGTATCCCACCTTTGGTCTTGGACAGTCTTTAGACAGATGGCCAACTTCATTACAATTCAAGCATTTGACAGACGATGGCCGGTAGTACCTGCCCCCAGCCCTGCACCACCGAATCTCCCACATGATGACCCTTGACCTCTTGACATGCCCGCAACATTACCCAGGCGATCTTGCTGGTTGATTTTCCACTTGTCTGGATCATGTCCTTCCCCTGAAATAACCATAGCATTAATCGCATTCATGCTTCACATTGCTCAAAGTCATTGTTACTTCATGTCCATATTCAGAGTTGATCAGCATTTTATTTCCTCATCTTAATGCAATCCTGTGGACAGTGTGCAAAATAGCCACTGGCCCGCTAGCCCGTGGATAGTAAAAATCCAGTTGGACCAGTAAATCTCCACAGTAACTGGCTAGTGAATTTTCATGGGGTCATTTTGTAAATATATCACTCTCTCCGACTTATAATACACTTTTAAATCATGCAAGATTGTGGCCTTATAACAACTTTCATCATATTAGTAACATGTCATGCTGACAATACCATATTCTCATCTATTTTTGAAATAAATTGCTTAGTTTCTACATTCAAATTTCGGGCTAGTGAATTATTTTCTGGGCTAGTAACTTTCAGGTATGGGTAGCCTGACTGGCTAGGAATATTTGGAAACTATTTCGCACACTGACTCTGGATGCTGCTTCAATTTTAACATATGTAGCCTTGTGCCAAGAGTATTTACTCTTAACATGCTTCACACACATTAGAGGTAATAATACAAATTACAAAAGATTAACTTGTGAAAGATAGTCATGATTACCAAGTATTATCTTAGTTATTCACTCCTGATGACAATCACATTCTAGCGCCAGGGAAAACCCTTCTACTAGTTATCTTGCATAATCAGAGCTCTGTGTCTTGTCAAACAGTTGAATACCACTAGTCTATTGACACCACACACTGTAGAACAAGTTATACTAAAGAATACACATTGCCTTGTAGGAAGTGGTCAAATGCATCATATGTTATATTTGGGATGACACTTTCTCAGTTAAGTACATAATGTAGTAGTCAGAGCCAGCACACAAAGTCAGAGATCTAACGAACTCAGCCGATGAGGTAGTTCACCATGTCATAACAGGCCGAGTAGTTCACCAGATCATAACAGGCAGAGTAGTTCACCAGATCATAACAGGCCATACTGCTATATGCTATTACTGTTTAGGCTAGCAGATGTAGACTCAACTATTCACAGGCTGCTAATAATGTATCTGTAACACCAGAGATGCCAACCCCAAATTGGTGCAGTTAGGAATCTGAGCTCCCTAAGAATTATAAGATAGAAAATAAATAGGAATTTTCCCAACAAATTAGAGATTCCTATAAATTGTTGCACTCAAGGAACAAAACTTTTCAATGCCATTACACATAGAGACCCTTATACAACTGAAACCGGTTTGCAGTACTCGGCAGCAGTGTTTGTGAATGTTAAGTAAACAAAATAAACCGTGCATGGAATTTATCAGGCAGCCTACTCAACTTCCGGATTGCTTTCCTGTGTAAACAATTTGGGAACTCCTGTAAATAAAGTGTTCTATTTCTTTAATTATCATTATTTATAGTCAAAGATTATCCTGGCCCTCTATCTATATCTTTGTTATATTTTGAAGAAAATCGGAATGACTTTGACTTTGTCGGAATGGACATGCATTTTTCGGGAGGATTCCGTTAAATTGTGGACTGATGGCATCTCTGTAACACTGCTGTCTGTGGCATAACACCACAGCTATGTAACTTCTTACCATCCTTGAACCTCTGAGTAAGGCTTCCTTGTCTAAAGTTGACCTGTATATGTGGTACATCAGTGCTGGAGTTGGTGTCACTTGCAGTCAGATCATCCCAGCTGTCACTCTCTGACGAACTCAAACTGATAATGCTAGTGTTTGGTTCAAGAACACTATCCATTTCAACAACAACCTTTTCTCCATAATATGACCTCATCTGTGTATCATCAACACTACTGTCAGAATGTATTAAAATAGGATCATGGGAAGAGTTCTTGTATGATTTAGATCTGTTACCATGGTCACTAATTGAACAGTCACTACTGATTACAATAGTCTTCTCCATGGCATCTGTATTCCCTTTTGTCTTCTCCCTTTTAACTGACTTCCCATGGTTAAACACTGTGTCATCAGAGTCATGAATTTGGGAGACAGAATTCAATTTTCTTTTCCTAGATTTACTTTTATCAGCTAAACTGTCGCTGCTTGACCCCTCATGCTTGTTTCTGTAGATCATGTGTTGAATAGCACCTGCAGGCAAACCAAGGATGTTCGACACAGGTGTCGAGGAACCAGTTTTTGCTGGCTTGTCAGGCAAGGTATCATTCTTATGAACTGTTTCAATGTTTACATCTAAACCATTTGAAGTAACATCTTTTAAATCCATCAACTGGGTCTGGGTATGGTCATCTTCAGAGATGTGTATATTGTTTGCCTGTTCGTAATGCAGCTGACTGTACAGCATACATTCAATTTCAAATTCATCCAAATCCTGTTCATCTGCCTCATCCTGTTCATCCTGAAGTTCAAAGGTTTGGCTCTGCATCTTTGTGTTCTGAAATCAAATATAATCGATACTGAAGAATGTAAACCGAAACCACTATTGTCTATGACACTATAATACAATACTTGGAGGTTGGAGTAGCTTTCCTATAGCCCCAATATTATGATTATGGTTAATTTGGACATATTTTTATGTTTAGCATTTTACTACATGAAGAAACTTTAAAAAGAACCCCAAAACACTTGTCTACAACCTTTTACTGATGTAAGATTAAGACAAGGCTAACAGACTGGTGGGAATCTGGAAGACTAGACTATTGTTTCTGGTTTTAAATCTTGTTTTGTAGGTTGTAGAAAGCATTTCTATGAAATATCTGTGGTTCCATAGCCGTCTGTTAGTGTGGAAAACAATGAGAAGCAATATCTCTACTGTTAGATGTAAAAAATCTTGAACATGTGGAAAGATTTCCACCCGTAACCCCATTTTCTTTTATCATTCTATGCCTAAAAATAGATATTTTTTTAAATAGAAAGCCTACCCTAACCCTAAACCTAACAAAATGCTAAATATAAACCCTAAACCTAAACCCTAGAGATAATCCTAATAAATAGAATACATTTCAAGCAGGGGTTAACGGTGGAACTCTTAGTCTTATGGACAGATTTCCATCAGTAACCCCGCTTTTTATCATTCTATGCCTAAGATTCATAGTAAGAATAGATGTTTTTCACAGAAAGCCTACTGTAACCCTAGAACTAACCTGATGCTCAATCTAAACCCTAACCCCTAGAGTGAGTGAGTGAGTTTTGGTTTTACGCTGGTTTTAGCAATATTCCAGCAATATCACGGCGGGGCACACCAGAAATGGGCTTCACACATTGTACCCATGTGGGGAATCGAACCCGGGTCTTCGGCGTGACGAGCGAACGCTTTAACCACTAGGCTACCCCACCACACACACACACCTAACCCCTAGAAATAATCATAATAAATAGAATACATTTTAAGCGGGGGTTACGGGCGGAACTCTTACCAAAATGAACTAATGAAAATTATTACAGCTACACTAAAATAACAAGCAAGAATTTCGCCGACTGACGAATACTTATGTCCGATGACTGTATATTCATAGACGCCCAACTCTTCTATTTATCAGCATCAATTATTTTCGAAATATTGTTTTTTGGGTCGTATTTTACGTACAATCATTATTTCACAATAATTAAACAATGATACATTGTTATAATTCGTTCTACGCCTCTGATTACTTGCTTACCAATATTGAATCTTTTCACGTGTTGTTGTGGTGAAACATAAAAGGGAGAGCACCCACACCAACACGTTCCACTTCCGGTACAGGTTCCCGCCTGAAGAGGTATGCGGCCTGAAAACTGTTGGGTGTTGTTCTAAATGGTATTGTGAAACTGTCTGTTCAGACCGATCAGCTGTACGATATAAGGTTTGGACATAAATGACTGTTTTGAAATTTTAAAGAGATAGCTTCTATCTAGGCAGCCAGTAGGCATGGAACGAAAACACCTTGGTGTCACCAGTTTTCGCTCATCAAAACAAGACATGCGCCAGTGTACCGTTGTATGGATGCAAAAATTCAAAATGTTGTTGCATCACATGCTAGACGCTGTGTTTACATGCTTTGCTATTGTTAAAATTTAAATTGCAAACGGGAAGGAGTAATCAGTGTCGAAACTGTCGTATCCTCTACGAGATATTAATATTTTTTAAAAACCGAGCCACTACCCTGATAGCATTCAGACGTTGGCCCAACGTTGGCAATGGTTTTGCCAACATTGCCAACGTTTGGCCAACGTCCGAATGCTATCTGGGTATCCTTGGGCATAATTAAACTTTGTTGCAAAAAGCAAAACCCCACCAAATACCCCCTCCACAAAACCTAATCAAGCAATAATCACTTTTTAAACTTTAAGAAATGTTCTGTTTTCTTATTGTTCATATCAAAACATTTGAATAAGTAAATACGTTGGTTTTACTGTTTAAGTGTATTGTCATTTAAGTGTATTCGTTGGTTTCAGATTACTTTTCAACTCCCTATGCGCATGTGCAGAGCGTGTGAAAAATATCAACTGACATGATTCCGGTTTGGTCGTATGTTTATTGATAGTGTAAACTCTCCGAAGAAATCAAAACAAATATATAGTTTTATGTCGAATACAACTGATCCCAATTGATTTCTGAAACAGAGGCTGGGATCAGTTAAATAAATAGCTTAAGTTATGTTAACAAGCTCTTGTATAAGGACATCTCACCACCACCGTCCTTCCTGCACACAGCCTTCTCACAACTAAACAAACACATCTCTGATGGAATTGCAATCAAACTAGGACATCAATTATCGAAAAGCAGAGGCAAATGGAAGTGTGTACTCAGCTATGAACAGTTGTCACAACGTAAATAATTTTCATAACAGCTTTTATTTGGAGTGCATTTACACTATCAATAAACATACAACCAAACCGGAAGCATGTCAATGGATATTTTTCACATGCTCTGCGCATGTGCACAGCGAGTTGAAAATTAATGTGAAACCAACCAATTGAGTATAGTTGATCCTGCCCTCAGGTATATTCTTGTCATGCCTCCTGCCAAAGTCATAATCCTGAATGAGCGCTTTAAAACAACAGTATTTGGGACAGGCTTGCCGATCATGAGAAACAGACAGTTTAATCATTCAAGCAGTATATATATAAGCTATGCTTTGATTTGACCAGTAAGGGCATATGCAAACTGAAATAGCTGCTTTGAGTAAATACTGTTTTGTTAGTGTAAACTATTATTTGTTTTTTAAATGTGTAATGCAATAATGTAATATTTGGTAAATGGCTTAGGTGCGGAACATATTTATTAAGATAATGGCAGAAATATATTTGTAAATTAATTTCCAGCTTCTTGTATGGTGATTGTCTGGAGACAGTGCAGGTTTGACAGTATCTGCACTCTCTAGAGGAGCTGGGGGATCAGCGTGTGGATACATTATGTCAGTTGAGGATACCTCGGATCTGTTGAGCCAGGTGGCACTAGTGGAGGAAGCTGCAGAGGATGTATTGGCAGATCGGAGACAAATAATTGACCTGGATAAGAAGAGGAACAAGACACGAGAGGCCATCAGGTTCCAAATATATTTCTTTCAATACTTCACAGAGTTTTTTCTCAAGAGAATGTTACTTTTCTAACATCTGAGGAATCTGGATCAGTCATCTAAAGGACTGTGGTCACATCCCTCTGGTGTGCCTGGATCTGTGAAGCAGAAACCAAGATTGAGGTTGCTTCTGGTTCACTATCAGGACTTGTTGAGCAATGTGCAAAACTGAGACTTGTCCCTGTGTAATTTGTAATCATATATAACCGATTTCTATAAAACTTGAGCTAGCAAAAATCAGCCCTGTTTTTGAGGGACTTCAGTACAACTTGAGGGGGAACTGATTGCCAAGTCAGTGCTTGAACAGATATAGAGACAGTATGTAGTCCAGAAATATTTCAGAGACTAAATGAGCTATTATCATGATTATCCATGAAAAAGTTTGGTATGTAATTCTACAACTGTAATTTGTTTCATTTCAGAGCCCTACAGAAGACAACAACGAGTGAAAAGTCATGGGTGTGCTTTGGAAACATGTTCATCAAAATGCCAAACAAGAAAGCTGCAAACCTTCTTGAAAAAGGTGAGGATATGGAACTACAAAGAACCAGAGCCTTCTGACAGTTTGTACCGCCTCCGTGGTGTAGTGGTTAGAGCGTCCGCCCGGAGAGCGGAAGGTCACGGGTTGGATCCCCGACCGCGTCATACCAAAAGACGTTAAAATATGGTACTTGTTGGTCCCTGCCTGGCGCTAGGCATTAATGGGTACAACAAGGACTGGTCGGCTCGGAGTCAGTATAATGTGTCTGCGTGGGGTATTCATGCTTCACTGCGGCATGGTATCTCAGTGGGCTAGCACTATAAAACCAGCTTAAGTCTGGGCTAGTACACTCAGCCGCACATACACATACACCCGCATGCACGTCGTCATATGAGCGAAATATTCTCAAGCACGACGTTAAACCCAATTTCACCTCACCTCTAACAGTTTGTGTATTGCATACTCAGGAGTTCTTACATGTTCCATGTCTTCATCGGAGGACATTGATAAGTGTATTTTGGATGTTCACCCCTAATCTCAGAAACAGGCACATGATCATGAACAATGTTCTGTTGCATGATATTGGTAGAGTATGTCTGTTTTAGGGATAAATGTGGGAAATATAATGAAGTTACTTCAACAGTGACCTGAATATTATAAATTTGTTTACATAATTTATAAACACCCTTATATGCCCAATATATGTATGGTACTGTTCCCAGCTTAGCTGCCTGAATGTCTGATGTAGATACAGCCATATTATGTGTAGGGTGTGCATGTCTGATGTAGATACAGCCATATTATGTGTAGGGTGTGCATGTCTGATGTAGATACAGCCATATTATGTGTAGGGTGTGAATGTCTGATGTAGAAGCAGCTATATTATGTGTAGGGTGTGAATGTCTGATGTAGATACAGCCATATTATGTGTAGGGTGTGCATGTCTGATGTAGATACAGCCATATTATGTGTAGGTGTGCATGTCTGATGTAGATACAGCCATATTATGTGTAGGGTGTGAATGTCTGATGTAGATACAGCCATATTATGTGTAGGGTGTGCATGTCTGATGTAGATACAGCCATATTATGTGTAGGGTGTGCATGTCTGATGTAGATACAACCCTATTATGTGTAGGGTGTGCATGTCTGATGTAGAAACAGCCATATTATGTGTAGGGTGTTCTGATTAAGAAACAGCAACTTTAAATGTAGGGTGTTCTGTTGACAACAACTTTAAATGTAGGGTGTTCCTTGAGCAACAACTTTAAATGTAGGGTGGTGTTGAGCAACAACTTTGTAGGCAACAACTGTTGAGCAACAACTTTAAATGTAGGGTGTTCTGTTGAGCAACAACTTTAAATGTAGGGTGTTCTGTTGAGCAACAACTTTAAATGTAGGGTGTTCTGTTCAGCAACAACTTTAAATGTAGGGTGTTCCATTAAGCAACAACTTTAAATGTAGGGTGTTCCTTGGAGCAACAACTTTAAATGTAGGGTGTTCTGTTGAGCAACAACTTTAAATGTAGGGTGTTCCATTAAGCAACAACTTTAAATGTAGGGTGTTCCTTGGAGCAACAACTTTAAATGTAGGGTGTTCTGTTGAGCAACAACTCTAAATGTAGGGTGTTCCATTAAGCAACAACTTTAAATGTTTCGTTGAGCAACATTTTTATACTGGTATATGCAGTGTTCCATGTAGCAACAGCTGAACTATTTTGCTCCTTTTTTAGATTATAATCAACTTGATGAAGAACTGACTGATATCAGGAAAAAGTTGAAACCTAAAGTCAATAATCTGCGGAACTTGGAAAATAAAGAGGACATGAAAGGTTTTGGGCTGAATCCTCTCAGCAAAGAAGAGCTCAGAGCTATTGAAAAGATGTTATGAAAACATTTGCTGTTTGTGATACCTGGACACTTCTTGTACATTTTGAGAAGTGATTCAATGAACAGTATGTGTGCTTGCTTGGAAGCAATGGACCCATTCCTGGTTTCTGGAGATGAAATGAGAAGATGCAGTTATGACATTACAACAAACTGGGGAATGAGCCATTGACTGCCAAATGAGCTGTGAACCATGAGGTTGGCAATCAGCAACAAGCTTGGTATTGTGGAAACCTGTTTTGTTTTATTCTGCACAGTGCCAGTTGTCATGGATGGACACTTGTTATCATCATAACCAAAATATAGATGTTTATCTTACCTCACACATAAATGTCGTTTTCTGATTGGCTGAGGGCTCTTCTATTATTTTCAATGTAGCCTGCTTTACAGGTGAGTAACATTTTCTGTGTTACCCTCTGGGAATGCCAAACTGTGGGAATTCATTAGATACTTCATGTTAGTAGTTCTTCATTTCGAATAATTGAGCCACATTTGATGTACAGATGTTTTGCAAATGCAAATCAATGGAGGGAGATAATTGGTTTTTCATCTGTATTGGCTAATTGCCTAACTCTGGTACTGCTTATTATGATCCGTCCGGTATTATTTTCTTTATATATTAATGAGCTCGTATCGACCTTAGAAAATAAGTTTGATGACGGTATATTTATCTCCGAACATATGTTGAATATTATAGCTCTGTTATTTGCAGATGATTTGGTTTTGATAGCTGATACTGTTGTTAGACTACAGCGCCGCCTTGACGCCCTACATATGTATTCCCATAAATGGGGCATGGATATTATCACGGATAAAAGTAAAATAATTGTTTTAAAATGGGTGGACCCTTGTCCAAACACCGAAAAATGGTTCTATAATGGCATTCGAATGGAAACTGTCAATGTTTATAAATATCTAGGACTTATGATAACTCCCAAATGATTTGGACTAGGGCATGTAAAACATTATCTGATCAAGCCTAATAAGGCACTGTGGCGATCAAGTCATTTATAAGACGATACGATATGTCACTCTCAGAAGGATTTTATATTTTGATAAAAAAAAATTGTACCAATTCTAACATATGGTGCTGAGATATAGGGTTTTAAAAGAGAGAAAGTATTGAAATTGTCCATCTAAAATTTTGCAAATTTTTACTCCAGATTAGTTACAAGATCATCTAATGCTGTTGCATATGGAGAATGTGGAGGGCACCCTTAAGCAATGTGTGTTATGTCAAATGTATTAAATACTGGCTAAGATTATTGAGAATGCATCAAAGTAGATATCCATATCAATGTTATAATTTTTATTATCTGTTGAATTCAGGAAACGCCCCACATGGGCCTCGGACATGTCAGTGATTTGTTATTTTACCTTGGCTTTGGTACAGCTTGGATTTCACAAGATGTCGGTGATACAAAAATGTTTCTATATATGTTTACTGAAAGAATTAACAACTGCTCTATGCAAGAGTGGCATTTGTCCCTAGATGTTCCTTCGGGCTGTCCTTCTATAAAGTCCCATAAATCTCTGTTGACCTGTGAAAATATTTATCATTGAATATAAGTAATAAGTGCAAGTCTGTTCACATTATTTAGATCAGGTGTAATGCACTAGGTATCAAATATATTAGAAGAGGTACTGCCTCCTGCAATGATGATATTGTATTATGTAAACACTGTGAAAGTATTGAGGATGAAATCCATATTGTCTATGTTTGTAAACGCTATGAGGATAAGGCGTCGGCGTTACATTCCGAAATCGGTCCATGGATATTATTATTCACTCCGCAGCATATGTACATCATCCGACAATAACATCATAAATAATTTTGTCAAATTCTTAGAACATGTTTATTCTGCTCCTGTTAGCGTTGTTGTATGAAAATGGTAACCAAAACCACTATTGTACCACCTTGTACGATGGGTCGTTTGGCCTTTATACAAAATAAACCCTTCTTCTTCTTCTTATTATGATCCAATACCTGTGCTTCAAACAGTTCAAAATTAACACTGAGGTGTTTGGTAAGATAAATAAGTTATTCACTGGTTCCTCGGGGCCCATGGGTTGATGTACCCTCAATGTTTATTTATGTTCCCCTTGCCCTTCAGGCTCAGGGAGCATCATCCCATGTCCTCCTCGTGACCAGTGAACAATCTATAATGTGCCATGTTGGAATGACAAATAACAGACTGAGAACTCACAATGGGTTGCATACAGACTCACTAAGGGCTGATGTTACATACAGACTCACTAAGGGCTGATGTTACAGCAGGACTCCACATAAGGGCCGCATCGGTGTATGTATGGATAAAAAATATGCACGATACGGTTGGAAATATTTTGGAAAACGTAGCAGATATGCACCACAGCAATGGAGTACGGTCTTAGAATCATTTACAGTCGTATTTATCGGAAAAAGTATTGTTTTATTATTCATTGACCTGTTTACACAAGAAGCAATGTTGTGGTGCATATATGAAATGAAACACAAGATTACTGATACTCCATTAAGTTCCATTCAGTACTCTAAATGTACTCTTAAGGTTTTCCAGTACTTCTGTATTGAAAATAAGGATTACGTTACTCTGATGTTGAAAGTTAACTGGAGCCCTGTTACAGACTCCTCAATGGGTTGCATACAGACTCACTAAGGGCTGATGTTACATAAAGACTCTCAATGGGTTGCATACAGACTCACTAAGGGCTGATGTTACATACAGATTCACAATGGGTTGCATACAGACTCACTAAGGGCTGATGTTGCATACAGATTCTCAATGGGTTGCATACAGACTCACTAAGAGCTGGTGTTGCATACAGACTCTCAATGGGTTGCATACAGACTCACTAAGGGCTGATGTTACATACAGATTCACAATGGGTTGCATACAGACTCTCTTACGACTGATGTTACAGACTCACTAAGAGCTGGTGTTGCATACAGACTCTCAATGGGTTGCATACAGACTCACTAAGGGCTGATGTTACATACAGATTCACAATGGGTTGCATACAGACTCTCTTACATGGTCATGACTGATGTTACAGACTCACTAAGAGCTGGTGTTGCATACAGACTTACAATGGTTTGTATACAAGGCCGTGCGGGCCAACTTGGGAATGGCCAGCAAGTCCTAACTTGACACACAGAAGGAAGCTAGCTACAGACATATTTTATATCATTGGAAAGATCTCGAGGAGATGAACCCAAAACGTTCATGTGCAAGTGTGTTGCACATGTTCATAAGCTCACAAATTGGTTCTGAAAATGTAATTCTGCAGAAATTTCTGGTGGAAATTTTTTCCTGCAGAAATTTCTGGCGGAATGTTTCTTTTCTGCAGAAATTTCTGGCAAAATGTATTTTAACTACCAGAAATAACTTAACTGAGTAAAAATTAGGTTCCATCTTTGGATATTTTGATATGGATTTTCTTTAAATGTTTTTCTCCTGAAAACAACTTCAAGTTGGAGGGGAAATGGTTACCACAAGTAGAGCACCGCCCAAATATTACAAGACATATCTCATCAAGATGAGAAAATAATTTGGGGATTTGTTTATAAATCATTTATTCACACTCTGTATACCAAGGGTTTCATTGGGCAAAGTTGCAGTCATCTTGGACATGAGTCCTGTTGTCTTTGAGTGCCCAATGTTTTCACAGATGGATCCTGTCAGTGAAATATATTTATTGTAGTTGAATGGATTCATTTTTTCAAGTCATTGAAGGCTATTAGGGCATATTCTGAACAACGTGAAAAACACACACTGTTATTTCCTTTCAGCTATAAATGCATTCGACATGCTTCGGACACATATTGAAGACAAATTAACAATATAAGACCTACAATAAAATTGAGTCATAATTTGCACCCCAGCAAAGTGTTGTATGATCCCCAAGGCAGCTGAGCTGGATATTGGTGCTCTGCGAATAATTATAATTTGAATTATTTGGCCATTTATGTATTCTTAGATATGCCTCTATCAACACATTCAGCATGACCAGTGTACCAAACTGAGATGTTAAACAATACCTCAGCGACAATGTATCACTGCTCAAAGCAACAATACCTGAGAAAATGTAATTGCCTCGTTGAAACAAAGAAGAAGTCATCTTGAGGCCCATCCTAGTGGTATCTGAGAGTTCTTTGATCTTCTTTGAGAAGTTGTCGCCAAAAAGCTAGCCTGCTACTGGTGTTTGAATAGTGCATAAGGCCTTGTACTCGGGTTGCAATTCACCTCTGATAGAGTCTCTCTGTCTTAAACTTATGTCATAATTGGCCAGTGAAAAGAGGGCTAGTCCATCCATCAATTGAGACACTATCTTCTCCATATCTAGATTTGAGGCTGGTTCTTTAGTGAGTGAGTCGACTATTTTCACAATGGGAATAATCCCCTTGCACAAAAGGTTTTGTGATTTTTGGAAGGAAATGTCCGTATTCCGTGTTTCTGGCTCCATAATGCGCCATATTTCTGAATTGACTCGAGGGGCCATTAGTTTGTCACAGTTTTCCGGGCGTAAATGTTTATAGAAAATTGCCAGTTTTTGTTTTTCTTCCAATTTAGTACACATCATGTCATTGACAAGATCCGCCATCTCCTTTTGAACCGACTCCCCGATAAGATCAACAGGCTTTTAAGATGAAGCCAGCTTCGATAACAGAGAATTTCCATCAACTGTGGCCGCTGCCATATTGGAAAGTGGAAGGGAGACAACTGCGACATCGCCTAATGCTAGTACATCGCTCTCATGCTGATCTGTGTCCAGCGAGCTATAAATAGAATCATGGGCACTCGGCGATTCTTCCGCCTCTTCGTACCCATACATTTGGTTTTTCAGGTCTTCCACTACAGAAAGTATCTTGTTCATTTCCTTTTTGTGCATATCAGAAAACATCTCATGATCTGCATCAGTCTCTGTTCGTGAAGTTCACTTCACTCGGACCGGGCTGCGCCGTGTCCCTCTCCCCAATCTCCGACACCCCTTCAGTCACATTAACACTTGCAGTTTCATCTCTGTCTGCTAGCGGAGAAATCTCTGAATCTGATACATAAGGTATTTCAGTAGGTGGAGCAGTTTCCCTTGAAACTGTTGAATCTCCTTGATGGTGGATCATAACATCATGTCCTGCCTCCCGCCTTCGGGATGACGTAGACTGACCCAAAAGTTCTTCTTGCAATTTTCACAAGATGGTGACCTTTGGACTCCATCATGATAAAACAGTCAACACACGTTATTAAGCAAACTACCGACAAGTTCAAGAGGTAAAATCACAAGAAAGGAAATTTCCAGTAAGAAATTCTCTCCACACTATAAATTCCATGGTAAATCCAGCGTGAAAAGTACGATAGCGTAATCACAACTTGGCCGAACTGATGCCAAACTCGCACTGAACCGATTCCTCACGCGTAATCTCACGTGACCGGATGCCGAAGGAGAATTCCCAGTCCTCCATTTGCTTTTTGCTGGCCCCTCCTTTCCTATAACAGTGTGTATTTAACTTTTCAGATGAAGTGGGCCCTGGGCCCATGGGTAATGAAACTATAGTACTGTCGGAAATAGAAAAAAACTTTTTTTCACATTTATATCTACAATTTAGGTAGTTAATATGTGAAAGTGTGCAATATCTGTTAAAAGAAGTTCGGCCTAACTACAGTCTCAGTGGGAGGGAGATAGGAAATGTTAAAGAGGGATTTTACTGAGGAGAGATTAGTGCAGAAATAAGCAATGCAGTTTTTTTCAAAGTCTGAAGCGACTTATTTGGAGCAGACCATGGCTTTATGCAAATTAGTGTGTGATGATACTGTATAACAAATGACACTTTTTGAATATCCATTATGAAATTTGACTTAGTTTTATTATAAGCTATAGCAGACGTAAAAAATAACAACTTTAATACTGAAACTATTAAGGAGATAGATACCATTGAGTCTCACTATCACTATAAAAAGAAACAGGTAGGAGGGGTCGTCTCAAGAGCAACACCGGAGACGGGTGTTGCTGACAGTAGTTGGGGTCGGGCTTTGGGATAGAGTCATATGCTACGATTAGATAATCAATAGAGACATATTCAATATACATGAAAAAGCATAAAATATATCTGAGATGACCCTTGTGTCTGTGGGCAGCACGTGCATTTCATGTCAAGTGAGTCGACGGTCCGTCGTCATACCTGGCTGAGCGACCTAATTGCCATCTATAGTCTGATCCTTCTCCATCCTCCCCTGCTGGAAGATGACCAACGTCATGTTTTTCTAATTTTCAGTCATGGACGTAAAGAAGACAAGATTCAGGCAATCCTTCAGCCTGAGTAGCAACCTTTTCTCCTTCTACCACTTCCTCCTCAATTACGTCAGCTTCAGTTCTGGGTTCATGTCCTTCACCAGAGCTTTTGAATCCAGGATTTCCCATCTATGAATCGACTTCTCCTTGTCCCCATTCAGTGATTTGACGATGTAAACAGATGGCTCAATTTTACTGATTACTTTGAATGGTTCTGATTCCAAATATCGTAACTTGTGCCTCCCTTGGAAGTGATTTTTGATGAAGACTCTGGCACCAATCGGAAGTTCGAGATCAACTGGATTCTTGTTCAGGCTTTTCAGCCTTTTGAGAGCCTCTTCTTCTGTACGTTCCCTGGCTTGTTGGAATGCAGTTTGGAGACGGTTCTGATGTTCAGTCACCCACTCCATCTCAGATGTTTCTAAAGCTTCTCCTAGCAGTAAATCAAGGGGAAGTCTTGGATCTCTGCCATAGAAGAGATAGAATGGAGAGTATCTGGTGGTGGCATGTGTAGTGCAGATGTAATCAAATATGAGCTTCGGCAATAGTTGTGGTCATTTTGTCTTTCGCTCTGGTGGCAACGCTCACAGCATATTGTGCATGGTCCGATTTTATCGTTCGTGATTGTACATTTCCCTCTGGTCTTTGTATTCTTGACTCCATAGATACTACACAACTCACGAATTAGCTTACTCTCAAAACATCTCCCTTGATCACTGTGAAGCCGATGTACCCCAAACTTGACAAAACTTTCTTTAACAAGGGTTTTGGCAACAGTCTTTGCAGATTGATCTTTGTTGATAGGCTTGGGTGTATTTAGTGAAACATGTGTTAAGACAAGGAAGTTCTCATATCCGTTGTATCCTCTTTCTAAAAGCGTAAATTCCATGGCTAGAATTTCCAAAGGTTTTCTGGCATTGATAGAACCAAGGGTTGGCTTTACATTGGGACCATGCTTCCCAAGCTAAATTGCTCACATGTCTGACAGTAGGAGTCAACGTCTCTAGTCATATATGGCCAGTAGCATCTGGATTTCAAAATAGAGAGAGTTCTATCTGTGCTCTGATGTCCACTCTCATCATGACATGCCTTCAAGATTCTTCCTCTCAATTTCTTTGGGACAACTTGATAGATGACTACCATTCTCCTGAACGGATCAGTACAGTACTTGATTCTCTATGATCATCGATTTCCAATACTTCCATGCTCCTGGGCATCTACATTCTCAGAGGTGCTTACTCATAAAGTAATCCATCAGTAATATCAGCACCTGACTTTGGTAATTTTCACTAATTTTGGATGACTTTCAGTAATATTTCTGAAAATTACCCAAAAATATACTAAAACCTTACTAAAGTTTACAAATGGGTGTTAATCTTTATTTACCATAATAAGACCCACATGTTTGACTCAAAACAACTTCTTTGAAACATTAACAACTTCTTTGAAACATTCATTTTTCATTCACTGTACAACTCTCTTTAGTTCTTTATAGTATGCGCTCTTTAAGCGCCTGAGTTCACTGCTGGTGTGCCTGGTGCAGATCTCAGCACCATGAGTGATTCCAGTGTGGAACTTCTTCATTTGTTTTGGCATCTTCTGTTCAGGTCAGTTTATGTACACTCTAGTTTCACCCATGTGCTGATCGATTGGGTCAAGCCTAGAGTCCGGTAGGCGAAGTGGGTACGCTTCCGGGGTTTCATTGCGCACACAACGGAGTTTTGAAACCAGTTTAAGGTTGTTAGACACCAAAATGAAGCTTATCCAATGATCTTCACGATCCCTCTAACCGGTTTAATAAACTAGTGTCTGAATACCACGTGTTTTCGCATTTCATTCCTCTTAGTGATGCACACGGTATACTTGTAATTACCGTACACCAAACCTTGTAATTCCGTACAGGCATTCTATCACCGTACACCTCATGACCAGGTATCATTGTAAATTCCAGCATATATTATTTTTACTACTCACATTAATTGTTCACTATCTAGATATTATCACATAAATACATATTTGTTAATGTGTGCTGTAACTGTTTGCACGCACGAGTATAGGGCTTTATAAACAGGGAACCATGTTGCATTCATTCAACACGTGGCATTCCTGTGCTGGTGCTTACGGGACTTTCCAAGGGTCCACATGTCTGAGTTTTGCAATTACAATTTATTTTCAAACCCTTTAAGCGGCAATAGGTATGTATGATAAATGACGGGTTTTTTTCTAAAAAAAATTCAAATTAAACTCTTTTAAACTTCTTATTCCGTGGTGTATTTAAGATATATAAGAACGAGTCAGTTGCTGAAGAAATAATCAAGGTTTATTTCGTAACAGGGAGGCAGACCTCAATTCATTGGACAACGGTGGGTGTATAACAGATCTGGGACTAGATTTTCGAAGCACTCTTAGCGCTAAGACAGTCGTAAGAGCCATACATTAACATTAACTTACGACTATCTTAGCGCTAAGAGAGCTTCGAAAATCTAGGCCCTGGGTCCTTATTCACAAAACTACCTTAACGTTAATTATGATGGCCACTGAATACTTTATCAAATTTATGTTTCATTTTTTTTACATTTCACTCTTTGCCGCTTTTCTTTGCGGCATTTCTTTTCTGCTTCGGCCTTCGCCTTTTCTTCCGCCCTTTCTCGTTTCATTTGAATTATGGACTCACTGGTCAAAATCCTGTGCGATGTGAATTTCCGAGAATTGTTTTTCGTTTCAGGGCGCTGATGAGGCTCGGGCAAACTGATCTCGGCATTGACAGCTTCTAGTTCGCTGACTGGTACCAGTTGTAGTGGGGTTTCTAGTGATATGTTCATATTGCCCGAGTCATCAAATGTGGATGGGACATCTCCTGTTAGTACTGACATTATGAAATCTTCAGCCGATAGAACAGTTGCCCCTTCAGGCAACTTAGCCACCAGTGAGGACACGTCTGGTGTGGAAGGGGTTCCAACAGTTGTAGAACCACTTGTAGCAATTACTGGAGTGGCAGTGATGTCGTCAGATGATTCTACAACCGCAGGAGCTCCAACAACACCAACAGCACTGACAGAAGGTGCCTGCTCTATCCGTGGAAAAGCCTCAACACCTTGGGACATACCAGAGGACACATGAGTGAGTTCAAATAATTTCTCTTAACAAGGTACTTGTGCAAAGCTGAAATACATTGTTCAATTTGACAATGATTGTATAAGCTGCCTTTGACAATGGCCAATGGCCATAGAAAAACATGTACACAAATGTTCAATCAAAATCCTATTTCAACAGTCACCAAGATAAAAGGGTAATGTTCAAACCATCTAACAGTGGATGAACCAAAGTTTAATAGAGAATGATTACAGTAAACATTCAAATGTGTAAAGTAAAGTGTAGAAATGAAAGAAAAACATGGTTTGTTCATTGATACAGAAGGTATGCAATACATCGTTGAAATACTCATAAATTGTACTGTAAGTAGCAGAAAAATACTGTTCAAATTATCACCTGAAACATTGTGTGGAGAGGGCATTTTGTATTTAAAAGCTGTCTTGTGAGTGTTAAAGTGGTTCAGATTTTGCAATGGCATGGTTTTCACAAAAGAGAAACATGACAAGCAAGTGAAGTACAGTATCTTAAATCTCTCCAGAAGTATATATTAGAAGATGAGTAAATGAGAAGCTTTATGTATATTACACAGGATTACTGGGTTCTACAATTTTAACATTTAGTACCTTGTGGTACAAAACATAAGGTCTTGGTGTTTTATTACCTAACAATGTACATATTAATCAGGGATGCCTGTAGTATGCTTACACCTAACTTAGGTAAGGAGAACATATTTATTTTACTTTCATACAGAAATTGTTTTAAGGCTGTCATAATTCAACTTACAACAACAATTTGTGTTAAGTCAGTATTCAATAAATATGGACAATTATAAGGAATTTATTGATGTTTTTCTTTCAAGCTTTGAGTAATACTTTCCAATGATGCCACCAATGCCATTTGTTGGTTTTGCGTTTTGCGCCAGGAGGACTGGCCATAAGTAGCAGAATGGCAGTTCAGGCACACATGCGCAAAACTGCACCTGTCTCTCTGACAGCCTTCATGGCCTTGTAGTTCATTAAAGTTATTGCACAATTCCCGATTATTATTAAAAACTTGAGGTCGTCCCTTGGAGTCTTGATCCCTAGATCAATTCTGGTTGAACTGGCGGTCACCAGGGTATCTACTGGGCTTACCAGATGCATTCGGGTGAAGGGCTCTCAGATTGATGTGGTCCAGACTGTTGCACGACGCATACTTCCTAATGATTGAGCACAGCATGCATTGAAAATGTTGCTGTCCGATCTCGTTTTCTGATAGCAGCATATGCTGCTACCCTCATGGCAAAACGCTTATGATATTCGTGAGTATGCATCAGATTCGTACTGGGCTGCTAAATCCAAGACATATTCTTGTGAGCCTCCATGCTTTCTTTGACTACAGAATTACCCGCCGCATAAATATTTCTGTTGACTCTGAAAGCCTCTGCTTAACTCCCCATGGGGAAAGATCCCTATTTTAACTTAGCGGTGGAACATGTAGGTTCTGGATTTGCCATCCCCTAATAATGGACTGTTGTTAGAAGCATAGCCAAGTTGACATATTGCAGGTTTTGGTGACCAGTTGCTCGGGGACGAGATCAATTGGAGGCAGAGAGTCTAATGGGATAGCTGATGTTGGGTGTTAAGTTTATTTACATTAAAAATGAAGCCAAACAATTTTACATGGGAACATATCAATTGGAAAACTTAACTGCTTCTTGTTCTGCTGAGAAGATAGTTATTAATATCTAAACACTGACAACGTATTACTAAAGCAGGTACAAAGCATTACTTCGTTCACACATCAATGTGCTACTGGATGAGGCACTGCTGTTAGCAGACCCAGCAACTAGAGTTGGAAGAGGGGCTAACACAACAGTTGGTGAAGGCAATGTACTAATGGTGCATGAGGCACTGCTGTTAGCAGACCCAGCAACTAGAGTTGGATGAGGGGCTAACACAACAGTTGGTGAAGGCAATGTACTAATGGTGCATGAAGCACTGCTGTTATCAGACCCAGCAACTGGAGTTGGATGAGGGGCTAACACAACAGTTGGTGAAGGCAATGTACTAATGGTGCATGAGGCACTGCTGTTAGCAGACCCAGCAACTAGAGTTGGAAGAGGAGCTGTTGTTAGCAGACCCAGCAACTAGGAGCTTGAAGAGGGGCTAACAACAGTTGGTGAAGGCAATGTACTAATGGTGCATGAGGCACTGCTGTTAGCAGACCCAGCAACTGGAGTTGGATGAGGGGCTAACACAACAGTTGGTGAAGGCAATGTACTAATGGTGCATGAGGCACTGCTCATATCAATTCCCTTTGGAGGCAGTGGAGGTGCCTTGCCTTGCCTTCTGCTTGATCATGTTGACCTTCATTTCTACTTCCTGTAGTCGCATCATATATGCAATGTCTGGGGACACTCTATGTCGCATACATTTTGTCAATATCAAGTGAATAGATAGACATTCTTTGCTCCATCCTATCAATCCTGTCTGCAAGACTTCTCAACTCCGCGCTTTCCTTATTTCACTACAACACTGATCCATAATGAACATGTGCTCCACAAATCCACCATTGATATTACCCATAATTCCTTACCCACTGTGTCCAAGACATTGTCCAAATTTATGTTTGACCCATATGAATCATATATTATCTTTATTGTGTAAAAGGAAAGTTATATTTATTCATGAACACAAGCATGTTGAAATCATGTAGAAAAACTTTGTATGCTAATGAATGATTAATTTCTCCATACACTTACTAAAAACTAGTTTCAATGAAAATTTTACCGATAGTTTTAAACACTTACTAATTCAAAATTACTTTTGCATATGTCACATTGCCACACAAGAACATTAACTTCAGAATGGCAGTTCAGGCACACATGCTAGAAAACTGCACCTGTCTCTCTGACAGCCTTGTAGTTCCATTAAAGTTATTGCACAACCCGATTATTTAAAAATTTGAGGTCGTCCCTTGGAGTCTTGATCCCTAGATCAATTCTGGTTGAAATGGCGGTCACCAGGGTATCTACTGGCTTACCAGATGCATTCGGGTGAAGGGCTCTCCAGATTGATGATGTGGTCCAGACTGCTGCACGACGCAGCATACTTCCTCCTCACGATTAGCACAGCATGCATTGAAAATGTTGCTGTCCGGATCTGTTTTCTGATAGCAGCATATGCTGCTACCCTCATGGCAAAACGCGTTTATGATATTCAGTAGTATGCATCAGATTCAGTACTGGGCTGCTAAATCCAAGACATATTCTTCGCGGAGCCCCCATGCTTTCCTTTGACTACAGAATTACCCAGCCGCATAAATATTTCTTGTTGACTCTGAAAGCCTCTAGAACTCCTGTAGGGAAAGATCCCTATTTAACTTAGCTGTGGAACATGTAGGTTCTGATTTGCCATCCCCTAATAATGGACTGTTGTTAGAAGCATAGCCAAGTTGACATATTGCAGGTTTTGGTGACCAGTTGCTTGGGGACGAGATCAATTGGAGGCAGAGAGTCTAATGGGATAGCTGATGTTGGGTGTTAAGTTTATTTACATTAAAAATGAAGCCAAACAATTTTACATGGGAACATATCAATTAGAAAACTTAACTGCTTCTTGTTCTGCTGAGAAGATAGTTATTAATATCTAAACACTGACAACGTTTATTACTAAAACGGGTACAAAGCATTACTTCGCTCACACATCAATGCATCTCAAGGTAATCACTACTTGTTGATGTGCTAGCAGACCCAGCAACTGGAGTTGGATGAGGGGCTAACACAACAGTTGGTGAAGGCAATGTACTAATGGTGCATGAGGCACTGCTGTTAGCAGACCCAGCAACTAGAGTTGGAAGAGGGGCTAACAAAACAGTTGGTGAAGGCAATGTACTAATGGTGCATGAGGCACTGCTGTTAGCAGACCCAGCAACTAGAGTTGGAAGAGGGGCTAACACAACAGTTGGTGAAGGCAATGTACTAATGGTGCATGAGGCACTGCTGTTAGCAGACCCAGCAACTGGAGTTGGATGAGGGGCTAACACAACAGTTGGTGAAGGCAATGTACTAATGGTGCATGAGGCACTGCTCATATCAATTCCTTTGGAGGCAGTGGAGGTGCCTTGCCTTGCCTTCTGCTTGATCATGTTGACCTTCATTTCTACTTCCTGTAGTAGGTGCATCATATATGCAATGTCT
The DNA here is from genome assembly GCF_003918875.1 of Haliotis rubra. NCBI lineage: Eukaryota > Metazoa > Mollusca > Gastropoda > Lepetellida > Haliotidae > Haliotis > Haliotis rubra. Next base: position 140,016 of record NW_025766961.1, on the reverse strand, counting down.
GGGACACTCTATGTCGCATACATTTTGTCAATATCAAGTGAATAGATAGACATTCTTTGCTCCATCCTATCAATCCTGTCTGCAAGACTTCTCAACTCCGTCTTTCCTTATTTCACTACAACACTGATCCATAATGAACATGTGCTCCACAAATCCACCATTGATATTACCCATAATTCCTTACCCACTGTGTCCAAGACATTGTCCAAATTTATGTTTGACCTATATGAATCATATATTATCTTTATTGTGTAAAGGAAAAGTTATATTTATTCATGAACACAAGCATGTTGAAATCATGTAGAAAAACTTGTATGCTAATGAATGATTAATTTCTCCATACACTTACTAAAAACTAGTTTCAATGAAAATTTCTACCGATAGTTTTAAACACTTACTAATTCAAAATTACTTTTGCATATGTCACATTGCCACACAAGAACATTAACTTCAGAATGGCAGTTCAGGCACACATGCGCAAAACTGCACCTGTCTCTCTGACAGCCTTGTAGTTCCTTAAAGTAATTGCACAATTCCCGATTATTTAAAAAAATTTGAGGTCGTCCCTTGGAGTCTTGATCCCTAGATCAATTCTGGTTGAAATGGCGGTCACCAGGGTATCTACTGGGCTTACCAGATGCATTCGGTGAAGGGCTCTCAGATTGGATGTGGTCCAGACTGCTGCACGACGTGCATACTTCCCTCCTACGATTAGCACAGCATGCATTGAAAATGTTGCTGTCCGGATCTGTTTTTCTGATAGCAGCATATGCTGCTACCCTCATAACCAAAGCGTTTATGATATTAGTAGTATGCATCAGATTAAGTACTGGGCTGCTAAATCCAAGACATATTCTTAAGTGATCCCCATGCTTTCCTTGACTACAGAATTACCCGGCATAAATATTTCTGTTGACTCTGAAAGCTCTGCAACTCCCATGGGGAAAGATCCCTATTTAACTTAGCGGTGGAACATGTAGGTTCTGATTTGCCATCCCCTAATAATGGACTGTTGTTAGAAGCATAGCCAAGTTGACATATTGCAGGTTTTGGTGACCAGTTGCTTGGGGACGAAGATCAATTGGAGGCAGAGAGTCTAATGGGATAGCTGATGTTGGGTGTTAAGTTTATTTACATTAAAATGAAGCCAAACAATTTTACATGGGAACATATCAATTAGAAAACTTAACTGCTTCTTGTTCTGCTGAGAAGATAGTCATTAATATCTAAACACTGACAACGTATTACTAAAACAGGTACAAAGCATTACTTAGTTCGCACATCAATGCATCTCAAGGTAATCACTACTTGTTGATGTGTTAGCAGACCAACAACTGGAGTTGGATGAGGGGCTAACACAACAGTTGGTGAAGGCAATGTACTAATGGTGCATGAGGCACTGCTGTTAGCAGACCCAGCAACTAGAGTTGGATGAGGGGCTAACACAACAGTTGGTGAAGGCAATGTACTAATGGTGCATGAGGCACTGCTGTTAGCAGACCCAGCAACTGGAGTTGGATGAGGGGCTAACACAACAGTTGGTGAAGGCAATGTACTAATGGTGCATGAGGCACTGCTCATATCAATTCCCTTTGGAGGCAGTGGAGGTACCTTGCCTTGCCTTCTGCTTGATCATGTTGACCTTTATTTCTACTTCCTGTAGTCGTGCATCATATATGCAATGTCTGGGACACTCAATGTTTTCATAAATTTTGTCAATATCACGTGAATAGATAGACATTCTTTGCTCCATCCTATCAATCCTGTCTGCAAGACTTCTCAACTCCCGTCTTTCCTTGTTTCACTACAACACTGACCCATACTGAACATGTGCTCCAAGAAATCCACCATTGATATTACCCATAATTCCTTACCCACTGTGTCCAAGACATTGTCCAAATTTATGTTTGACCTATATGAATCATATATTATCTTTATTGTGTAAAAGGAAACTTTTTATATGTTCATGAACACAAGCATGTTGAAATCATTTAGAAAAACTTTGTATGCTAATGAATGATTAATTTCTCCATACACTTACTAAAAACTAGTTTCAATGAAAATTTACCGATAGTTTTAAACACTTACTAATTCAAAATTACTTTTGCATATGTCACATTGCCACACAAGAACATTAACTTCACTCGGTGAGCAACAGTCAGGTGTTAGCAAAAGGAAACAGATAACACAACTGACTGATATTTCCCACAGCAGATGCAAAATACACAAATGTCTCAAATACATAGTGAGGTAAGCCAAATTTTCATGCATGACTAGGATGCCTGTAGTATGCTTACGCTTCACTTGCAAGTAGAACATTTTTCTCTTACTTTCATACAGAAATTGTTTTAAGGCTGTCATAATTCAACTTACAACAACAATTTGTGTTAAATCAATATTCAATAAATATGGACAATTATAAGGAATTTATTGATGTTTTTCTTTCAAGCTTTGAGTAATACTTTCCAATGCCACCACCCTCCTAGTTTCCAGCTCCATCCTGTCCTGGTCCATGGTGAGGAGGTCTCTCCTCAGAGCAGAGATGGCCGATTCCATCCTGTCACTAGATGAGAATCTCCTCCGTCTAGGAGCTGGAGTAGCTTGGGGTCCTTCTTGCACTGGCTCCTCTGTTTCCACATCCACACTACACCTCTCCTTCTGAGTATGTGTGGTCGGCAAGCTACTAACAGCAACAAGTGGCTCCACTGCAGGATCGCCCTGTGTCAGATCTTCCATAACAGAGAAATATCGACACGTTGATTGGCCACTCCCAGTTTTCTTATTTCGCTTCACTATGGTGCTGGTGAAGTGGAGAAGCTGAGGAGGCCCTGGGTGCTTTGGAGATGAAACTTCTGGAAGTCCTGAGTTTTTTAATGATTGGCATCGTCTCCAATTCCAAGGTTGACGTAGACGCTCATGATTCTGTGGCTGCAATAAAGTAGCAGTATTTACCAAAGGAACCATTCATAAATAATTTACTTTATCGCTTGCCTTTTATCAATAACACTCCTGAGGACATTCACTAGTGTTAGTTGAATGAATATTGCAATACGACCAACTCACCCTTGGGAAGAGCAGCCACACCCATGAACCTAACCTTCTCCTGAGCAGTTAGGTGTTTGGGCACAACTGCACCCAGTGTACCAAGCACGTCATCATCAACATCTTGACTATAGGCAGCCCGAGACAGTTGATCGAACTCAGACTGTTTCCCTAAGGAAACTCTGCTGCCCTTAGCCATGGTTGTACATGTCAGCAGCAGCCCGAGCTCTGATAACACTTGCCGTGACTGTGTCAATACTGAACACAAAAATATATGACAAAATCAATATTTTTCCTTATCCTGACTCACGCTCTTTTGCTTGTCTTCTTGCGAACATAGTGGAACACTTGTATCTCCCTAATTGAAGTTCCCTTCAATGTAAAATCACTAATTAGTACACCACGAGTTACCTCCCTTCCACAAGCGCAGGAACGAGGGCGCCACCTCTACCCATGTGCCTCACTCTCTCCTTCTTCGACCAGTGAGCTGGACGTGAGAGCGCCTGTGTCTCCCGACACACTATATCCTTTGATTATATTTAATTGGTTACCTCGTATAGACATCTATAGAGGTTTAGCTAGTATCCTTCAACAATTATATATTGATATTTAAGTAAAAGTGGTTTCTACTGTTTATGCGGGCCACGTGCTGTTTCAGTGGATTACGTTGATAAAATTCGTACTACTGCAATATTACGCTTTTTATTCTGCTGCTGATCCGCATTTAATATGCCCCTAGCTGTACTCGCGCCATGTTTCATGTTATTCCGCGTTGCAGTTGCGATACTAATTTATCCAATTCTACCTTTAATAAATAATTACTTTGCGTTTGAGGCGGCGCAGCAGATAGGTCGTATGCAGAGTCTAGCCATGACTGATACACCTGAACCCTCGGCCAGTCTACTGCTGTTGGTCGACCCCCTCCGTCTGGTGTTCCGCTAGAGTGGTGGAGAGGCGTGGGACGTAGTCCGCCGCCCAAAGAAGCGTCCTGCTTCCCAGACATCCCATCGTCGCAGAAGACTATAGGGTTTCTACTGCATCTCAACGCGACCTCTGAGGGGAAATCAACGAAGTCTACTTGAACTTTCTGAGCCGAGATTGTTCCCGTCGCAGATTTGGGCCTGTATGATGATCAGCCGATCATCATACCTGATGTACATCAAAAGAATGACCGATGTCGACAACAGTGATGTCAGCGCAGATCAACATGCAGCTGATATTCTATGATCTTCCTGAGGGTCCCGTCGCTACCAACACTCAACGCAGACTTCGCACCCCCAGGGCAGCGTCGACCTCTGAGGGGAAATCAACGAAGTCTACTAGGACTTTCTCAACCGAGATTGTTCCAGCCGCTGAACTGGGCCTCTACGATGATCAGCCGATCATCATCCCCGACGTACGCCACAAGAAGCGACCGAGACAGCTACAGTGACATCAGCAGAGATCGCCATGCAGCCTGAGGTTTCTACACTGGCGATCAGGCGACTTCCTGAGGGGGCCCGCCGCTAACATCGCAGAGGCGGCACCGACTAGGTTTCGTGCGCAGACCATCCCAGATGAACTGTTGCGGCAAATCATGATCATGATGGAGGGCCACTACAGACTGGAGAAGCAGCTATCCTAAGGCCTGAGCCTTCCGCGAAGGTTCCAACATGAGCGACACCCCAGAGGCACCCCCATCAGCTGCAGTGGCAGCCACGGCGAAAGCCACCTTCGGGAGAAGGAAGTCGAGACCACCTTCGGAAGGCGGATAGATCATCACCTTCCTCGGCTTCATCCTTAGATGCGGACTCAGACCATCAGACCTCACGGAAGCCTTCGCGAAGGGTCGAAATCGCCCGTTCGAGGACCCGGACGCCAGAGGAAGCTTAAGCGAAGGCCTTGGCGAAGGACACCTGACTACACAAGAGCTTCGGCGGCTATCAACATTCTCCTCACAGGTCTCCGAGAAGGTCAACCCATAGACGCCAGATCACCAACACGATCTCCGATCGTGCGTTCACCCGCCGATCTCCCTCATTACATCACCCGTCGATCGTCTCACAGGTCACCACACAAGTCTGCACACAAGTCTACAGTCAGGTCTCCCGGCGTCACCCGACATAGAGATAGAAATACACAGTCCACCATCTAAGAAGAGCATCAACCTCTCATCAGCGATGCTGGGATAGAAAATGATGGAGGCATCATTTTCTCAGGCGCTGAGATACGATATTGGATGGTAAACAACCTAGATCTCTCTTCACCTTCCAAGAGTGGCAACTTCGGCGCCAGACATACCTGATAAAGGAAGGCGAGGCAGACACCATCACCTTACCTCCGATCGAGCTCGATTGCTCAGTGTGCCACAGTATGTGGACACAGCCTACCATAAAGCCATAACAGTTCAAGCGCCAGAGGCGTATGTTCTTAGCCCTTAATAGATCTAGAACGATCAATGAGATTCTTATCACCAGATTTCGTTGACACCCCTCTGAAGATGATAGGATGATCTACTCGGCTCTACTTATGCAGAACCAGCAAGAACCACACCCTATATGAAGCTAGCGGCTCATATATTGATGGATTCTAGACACTTCGGCTAAGGAAGTCCCAGGCCACCTCCGCCGAAGGAGCTAGAGCCCTCACCAGTTACAAGGGCGTCCACGGAGGAGTAGCTTCACCGACCCCACATATTGCTGAGTGCGGCGTAAAACAAAACACTCACTCACTCTACTCCTGTTGAACACAGAGGTGCGTTAAGCGAAGCAAAAAGCTCATATATTATATATATACTGATGGGGCTCTGACTCTCGATACCTTCGCGAAGGTCGCGAAGGCTAAGTGGCTCCAAGTCTACCTCACACAGAAAATCTAGAATGGATACCGAGAGCTTCGCGAAGTCTCCGTGTCCACTGAGGAAATCTCCTCCAAGGTCTCCATATATTAGCCACTTTTCGTCATATAGCTACTCGTCAGTCCGTTCAAGACATCGCATAAGTTGTCTATCAACTGTATGCCATATGCCGTCTATAAGCCTATGACGAAGACAATTGCACAGGCTATTTACAACACAGAACGTCGCTGTATTAATTAGTCAGCGGCGTTTCATAGATCTTCACAGGAATCAACCTTTCCGTATAGGGTGCTAGAATATGCAATCCCGGACTACTGATACGATTATCTACATGACCATTACGCGATGAATCTGCGAGACAATTCAATATTGAAATTGAACAGCAGCCTTGTTACAGCTGGTATAACTCATAATCGGGTCAAAGTTTCTGAGAAGAAATATGTACAACAAGTTCAGCTTTAATTCTACAATTATGACGATACATTCATGTATACAGTCTACAAGCTGACAACTTGCAAGTTTATTGTACCTTTATATAAGGGAAGTCTGAATTATATTCAAAACTGAAGTTACTTTCACGACAACCAGGAAAAATAACCTACCCAGCATTAATATTACAGAGCGAGGTATTCGGCAAGCGGAGGTTTCAAAGGCGTTTACCTTTAACCCTCGAAACACGTGGTCACTTTCGGGTAACCGGGGAAGCTACGGTGAAGAACCGGCGATTATGCTAATATCAACGGCGGCAAGATTTTATACAAGGTTTTTTTCCTGCTACACCGGTGACATCTGGCGCTGGTATTCTACAGAATCAAAATGCCTTGTTCTGATTGGACCGTTGGACAACGACCTCCACGAGAGGTCGATCTTAGTTCATAGTCAAGACTTACGCTACAAGTGACAACTATATATCAGTGAACGAGCAAGCCTCCTTACAGTCCAGTTAATCTGAACCTTCATGATTGGGCTGCTTTCTTCAGGTTAGAGACCTCCCCTGTCAAGTTAGGGACGAGGCACGGCAGTCAGGCAATTTTACATAAAGTTCAACGAGGACAGACACACCTGGTTGTGCACCTACATCGGCCAAGGACTTCATGGCGAATAACCTAGAGCGACGGGATACAAGTGGATCTAAATCCACAGCGTCTCAGACTACAGCTGAATTTCATAATCAAGCTACTAACACAACTAGATGGTTAGTAAACCTACTTAAACTTTCTGATTGGAGAATTAAAACGGAAGTTTCACCCTCCAACTTGGGGATCTGAATATAGTGCTCCAACACCTCACAAGTGAGGTTTATGAACACGCCTGGATGACATACTTGGACTCCATGATACAATGTTCTATCACTATGGCCAGCAAGAGCACTGTAAATTTATCTCCACCGAACCAAACAGAAGGGAAAAATGCAACAGATTATTTCCTCTATCATCAACTTACACGCAGAATGAAATCTCACTGTTACTATATCTCCGTTTGGATCAGAACTGTCATACTACGCGGCATACAAGGCCGGATGGACCCAATCCGACCCTCCATGAGCTTTAATACTCATGATATTAGAGCTTAACTCTACAATTGATCTACACAATGTTATTTGAAATAATGGAGGGTTTATTTTCTGAGATCCGATATGGTGGTTGCCAACCATTATCTGAGAGATATCATCACCGAGGACGTCTCAGGTATCCACCAACTGGATCCCATGGTCCTCAAGACAACAGTTGACAGTTCCTCCGAGGAGAAGATAAGTCAATCTTACAGATTTCTACTTATCTTATAACAGTACTAAATAGCTACATGCTATATATAATTTGCTTAAGTTCTTTTTATCATCACAGTACTATGATTATTACATCATACAATATATAAGTTAACAACTCTACAGAGTTGGTTATTATATATTTACCTTAACTTAATTATATCTTAAGCATAGTACTATACTCAGATTGTAAAAATATATAAGCTAACAAACTCTACAGGTTTGGGCTATTATATAGGTAGCTTAAGCTTATTCATATCTTAAGCTCAGTACTATGTTTATATCATACAAGTATATTAGCTAACAAACTCTAAAGAGTTTTTGCTATTTGGCTTAAGTCTCATCATATCTTAAGCAATATGGTTACATTATAACATGTATTAGCTAACAAACTCACTGAGTTTTGGCTATTATATATGTAACTTAAGCTTATTCATATCTTAAGCGAGTATATTATGTTTATATCATATAGGTATATTAGCTATCAAAACTCTAAAAGAGTTTTTTTGCTATTATATATTTGGCTTAAGTTTCATCATAATTTAAGCTTTATGGTTACATTATAACTTGTATTAGCTAACAAACTCTACAGAGCTTTTGCTATATTATATATGTAGCTTAAGTTTTCCTTCAAATCTTAAGCTCAATACCATGTTTATATCATATAAGTATATTAGCTAACAAACTCTCACGGAGTTTTTGCTATTATATATGTAGCTTAAGGTTTCCTTCAAAGCTCAATACTCATGTTTATATCATAAGTATATTAGCTAACAAACTCTACCTGAGTTTTTGCCATTATATATAGCTAAGGTTTCTTCATAAACTCAATACTAGGTTTATATCATATAAGTATTTTAGCTAACAAACTCTAAAGGGGTTTTTAAGTTATTTTACAATTAGCTTAAGTTTCATCATATCTTAAGCAGTATGGTTACATTATAAAATGTATTAGCTAACAAAACTCTACGGAGTTTTGCTATTATATATATAGCTTAAGTTTAATTATATCTTAAGCTCAGTACTCATGGTTATAACATAAAAGTATATTAGTTAATAAACTCTAAGGAGTTTTTTTGCTATATACATTTAGCTTAAGTCTAATCTTATCTTAAGCTTAGTAATTATGGTTACATTATAAATCTATAAGCTAATAAACTCTACAGAGTTTTGGCTATTATATATGTAGCTTAAGTTAATTATATCTTAAGCACAGTACTGCTACTCATATTGTAAAATATATTAGCTAACAAACTCTACACAGAGTTTTGTTATTACATATGTAGCTAAAGCTTTATTCATATCTTAAGCTCAGCACTATGTCTATATTTCATATAAGTACATTAACTAACAAACTCTAAAAGAGTTTTGCTATTATATAATTAGCTTAAGCTTAACTCATATCTTAAGCTTAGTACCATGTTTATATTTTAAAGTAATTTAGCTAACAAACTCTAAGGAGTTTATACTAAAGATATTAACAAGCTTTAAGTCTATTAGTCTTAAGTATTGTATTAATGTTATATATACTTTTATCATAATAAAGTACATTGTAATAACCTTTTATATGGCAGCTGATAAATTAGCAGCAGGAATTCATCAGTTCAGTGCCTCTTATGAAGTTCTATAGGGTTATTACAATCATCACAGTTCAAATCACTAATTATTAAAATCCAAAGTATTATATATTCCCACCTCCGCTCTGTGAGGATTCTACAAGAAGATAGCATGAGTCAGGATAAGGAAAAAATATGTAATTTTTTTGAGTAAAATTGATGTTTTATACTTATCCTGACTCATGAGGTCAGCTCCTCCCATCCTCCCCAAATAACACTTTGGATTTCTGTAAATTCAAAATGTTGGGCCCAGTATATGAGGAGAGAGTGAGGCACATGGTGAGGTGGTACCCCTGCCCCGCCATGGAAAGGGAGGTAACTCCTGTGGTGTGTACCAATTAGTGATTTTACATTGAAGGGAACTTCAATTAGGGAGATACAAGTGTTCCACTATGTTCGCAAGAAGACAAGCAAAAGAGCATGAGTCAGGATAAGTATAAAATATCAATTTTACTCAAAAAATTACATACTTATGAATTGTGGGATCAGAAAGACGAAAATATACCAAACGTTTATGCATTTATGAAAGAAAAAATAATGTACACAGTTATCCAACTTCCACTACTTCATGCCTATGGTGACACATCTTAAAGGGGCAGTAGCATGTTTTTCTAGTGAAATAAAAGAGTTCTCATGAGAAGTGAAATAAATGTTACCAACAGTGTAGCAGTCATACTAAATCATTAAAACAGAGGTCTAAATCAAATGTAGCTGATTTGGTAAAGCTAGAAAATCAAATCTCTTACCCAAAGTATTTAAAGGTGTTCACGAAAAATGATTGCCTCATGTAAATTGATCTGTTTTAGCAACAGTGTTGCATCCAGGAATTTGGGATTAAAGGGGACATCCCCCTTTACTGTTACAAAGAGGGGACCTGACACCAATTAGGGGGATCTACATATTTACTAAAGATTGATATTTACTCGTAATGCTGTTGCCATCACTACAACAATGCTTGACTATTCACATGAGTTTTCTAACCTGGCCTTTGGCTCAACACTTGTGGAAATAAATGTCTCTCTTCTTTAGCTTCCATGCTGCAACAACAGCATCATAGGGAAATTCCTTAGATCTGGGCCCTCAATTGGGATTGTAGAAGGGTAGGGAAATTCCTTAGATCTGGGGCCCCTCAATTGGGATTGTAGAAGGGGTCGGCTTATCTATGGGTTACACTTTCATGATAAAACATTTTTCAAGTGGGTAAGATAACGCATTATTACATTACATTTCTAGAGTGAACAAACAAGAGAAGACGCACATAGTAAAGACAGTAAATTTTGCAATTAAACATCACTAGTCAAGATTATTGTTTACCATTTCAGTTCTAATTTACTTTTGCTTTGCAATGTTTTTATATGCAGGGATTAAGATTACCGTAGGTGTATTTGTCTCGTATGATACAGCCAGAAATAGCAATCTGATGCAGGATCGGAAAATATAGTATCTGAAACCGTTATTTTATCAAGAGAAATATATTCTAGCTTCATCAGTCATTCTAATTGTGGGTTTTGGTTTCATCAATGTAAAAATATTGATAATGATAACTAAGGTTATGTGACAGGACTTCGCTGTTACCCCAGTTCTGAAGTATACCCTTGGTGTGCCAGGCTATTGTTAGTTATGCAGCACCTGATTGGCTGAAGTAAACCTACTGACTATACCGTACATTAATATATGCAAAACCGAAATAGATGAAGGAAGGTCAAGAAACCGCTTTAGGTATTTGTCGCGAAACCGGTTTGGTTTAACAAACGGAAGATTTTATCAACATGATTCATGCGGTCTTGTTTACATGTTTACCAAATTTTGTAATATGTAAATGCGTCACCTAGACCCACACATGTTACGCAGGTGTGTGCGCTGACAATGGATGATAGGTATGTTGTCAGCTTATATTATGGACAGGTTGCGCGATTCATTGTATTTTTAGCGGGAGATGTATGTTAATAGGGGCAATCCTGCAATCGCGACAGCCTGGATGCAACACTGCAAATGATATGGCAAACATTTTCTATGGGATACAGATGATTGGTTTGTGTGGTGGATTGTTTTACCTCATTTGATGTTCTATAAACAGATAGGAATAACAAATTTTAAAAATAAATTAAATTAAATGCCCCTTTAACCCCCTGTAATGTTGAACTCCATAACATTGCAGGCAGTCCTCATATAGCACCAAGTCATGTAGCAGGACAAGGAGTAAGAAACCTGCTCCTATTTTTCCGCCACAATTCATACACATGAAAATTTAGACAATCGCAAGTAATAAATTGTAGATTTAACCGAAGTTGTGACATTAAAAAATTCAAGATAGTGAATTATTGAAGCTATACCAATGAATATGTTGTTGAGAATATGTCGCTATAAATTTTGTTTGAGGCCTTCTTTATGCTCTCTTCTCTTCTTTTCAGTCGATGTCGCGACGGTTTACGCGATTTCTGCCATGACTGGCAAGTACTAAACTCGCCGCGAACACCAATGTTGAGAGCATATTCGCATGTAGGTAATAGAAGAAGCTTAGTCCTACTCACTGCGGCTGAGTTCTAATTCTCGACTCAATCAGATTATCTGAAAAATTTAGACAGTCATATGAAATAAAACCATTACCATGGTCATAACACAGGTCTTTTCTAGATGAATCCATCAACCCATAATTAGACATTCTTAAATTCCTACATATGCATGTCACTCACCGTCTGTATTATCCACTGCAAAAATTCTCTCCAGATAATTGAAGATTAATTGAAGTGCCTGGAAGAAGTTAAACCGTAAGAATAATTCTTTTACAAATCACCAATTATTCGACAATGTCATGGTCTAAAGAATCTTTAAAATCTTTCATCACAAATAGAAATTAAAATATCAATAATGTTTTCATAATACACTGTACATATCACAAAGACATTTTATAACCCTAAAATGAACAATCGCATAGAAGTAATAAATTGTAGATTTAACCGAAGTTGTGACATTAAAATTCAAGATAGTGAATTATTGAAGTATACTAATGAATTTGAAATTGCAACAAATTTAACTTGAGACAGTGGGATGCTTAAAAGAACGAAAGGTGTTTTGCTAATCCATTCAATCATAGCACAGACTAATAACATACACTGCGCGGAATGTTTTAATGGTTGAAAAAGTTAGCTTACCAGTGTCGGAGTGGATCCTAGGTGATGTCGGGACAAACATTGTGTAGCGTTTTGTTCCTTCCTTTGAAGAACAACTTCTTCCACTGTCTCCATGTTAGTTGCCATCTTGGTTCGCTTGGCGAGGCAGCTCAAAGGATAGTTCATGTGCTCACGGGGACGCCAAAACGGGCAAAGGCGTTTAGGATCGAGCGCTTGCTAGCCTTTGAGGGCACACGCGGTTCTGAACACGCCTGTGGTCCCTTACAGTCCTCTTCATTTTGTGTTGCTCCATACCTCCATAGTTTTTTTTCCATGACTGAGGGATTTTCAGCTTCACATCAGGGGTTGGCTCGTTATTAGCCTTCATGTCCCTTGGCATAAAAACCGGAGATGGCGCTGTTGACACCATCAACGTTGTGTTGATGCTCACTTGTCTCAAAGGACATCCCATGGGCCCCTTCTTGTTCCGGATCTTCGTCATTGACTGGAACATCTGCATCAGTAGGGTTTGATTCCGCCAGCGTGAAATCAATTAAATCCCAGGTGGCTGCTGAAATTGTAAGATGGAGATCTCGTAAATCCCTTTCAGTCACATTGCCATTGGCATCCCTAAGTTGCATAATGGATGAGGCCGATTTCACTCCAATCCCCTGGACTTTCTGAAGCTGTCCATAATCCAACTCATTGATGCGGATTGAATGGACGGAATACCTTTGGTTGCTCTGCTCCAAGTCAGACATTGTTGTGTCAGGGGTTATTAGGGTAGTAATGTGATAAGTTAATCGTTACCCTTCCCAGGTGTAGCACAAGATGAAAGAAGTTGAAACACTATATTTGTTACCCTTCCCAGGTCCAACATAAACAAACAGACCGGAAGTTGCTATAAATGATCAGGGAGGTTCAGGGAAGTTCAACCTGTACCCACGTGGTCATGGTAAATTGCTAATTTACAGCAAAACTGACCATGTCAGTCAACAAATCTTGCGTTAAACGTTTATAGGTAAATGTAAGAACCTTCTGTAATTCAGTACAAGTGATGAATCACTTGCAGTGAATAGTAATATCGCCTGAAAAATCAAAATTCCCGCAAAAGTCGCGAATCCTGTCTTGCAAATATTGTAATTAATTAGTTACTGGTGCATAACGCCACCTAGTACCATGGAATAGTGGTGACACTCGCTCGGCAGTTTAGAGGCAGTTGCATTCGGCTATGCTTGACACTCGCAAGATGCCTTTGGAGATCTGTTTTACCTCCGTGTGCGACGGATATGTCGTTCCTACAGACCAAACAATACGCAAATGTCTCCCCTTTATATTAAGATCGGAATTCAGGCATGGTTTGAGAATATGTCGCTATAAATTTTTGTTTGAGGCCTCTTTGCTTCTTTTTTCGGTCGTATGTCGCCGCGGCTTGGCAATTTCTGCCATGACTGCTACTCTAGACTCAAGAACACCATTTGAGAGCATATTAAGCATATAGGTAATAGAAGAAGCAAGTCCTACTACCGTATGCGTTGAGTTCTAATTTCGAATTTTAATCAGATTATCTGAATGAATTTTGTGTGGATCTAGTGCAAACAATGGCAACGTGAAAACAACACAACAGATAAATTATATGTTAGGTTTTTTTTAATAACATTTTGAACAATTTATCGGAGATTTTGGACATCAAATCACAAAATGGATTTTTCCTTTCTACAGTAGCCTAATAGAAATTGGCAGATTTCAAACGTTCTGTACAAGTGAATGGTAGTCCATTTCCTGTAGCGTTTTGATGGGGTGAAGCCATGCTGGCTGTCGACAGCAGTCCCACGGTGTCCCGGGTAGATGTGTCTCCTCGCTGTTGGGTCCATTGATTGAACATTCGGACGCCTAGAATATTCTCTTCCATCTTGGTGGCTGGGGTACTTGCCCTGTCATCGGGTTCATTTTGTCAAAAACCATTGCCAACGCTAAATAACGCCTGAATGCTATCCGGAAATTGTGACAAACTTTGACTGAGTAGACTCATTTTACATTTATCTGCAGTAGAGTTGAGTTCATTGATTCGGTATGCCTGATCTGGACACATTGTCTTTTCCCAGTATGTCCCTACACCACTTCTGCAGTTTCAGTTTAAAGCTGGACAAGGTGACTGGCCCACCACCCGCAATGTATAGAAATTTACAGAATAATCCATAGGTTGAAACATAATCAGACGCAGCGAAATTTATATTTTTTCATGAGGGTCTTTTCAACTTTTTGTCTGGGGGATTTTATTTGGTGATTATATTTTGTTCAATTCAAGACCCCGTAAAACAGGCTAATTTTGCACTCTGACCTGCTGACTCTGTCACTTGCAATGTCTTTGGTAAGCTCTAAATATTGTCACGTAAGTAAATATATGATCTGACATAGCCAATACAATCTGGACTCGTACATCCTCGTTCACTCATTAATATTACCATGACCATTTATTACTCAATTCATACTCCTTTTAAGTAATCATTTTTCATCACACACAGACTGTCCAAAATGAATAAGTATGGACCATAAGTCTATATTTGAGCTCTTACCTGTAGATACAGCCCCTTTCTTAAATGCTGCAATTTCAGACTTTGATTTTGACTGTGTTGTGCCACTTTTTTTCAACTTCCTCGTTTGTTCTAACACATCCTGTCAGAAAATGAAAAAACCCATTTCATTGAACAATTTGAATAAAAAACTATGAAATCACATAATTTCATTTACAATAAATTCACATTTTTGAGCTCATGTTGTAATGTTATTCACAGCGATTATGATGTAAACAAAGGAGATGTCTGAGGGTATGATAAGGGCCCAGTTTTGCCCACTAAAATTAGTCAAATTTCAGAATATTAGTGCTATTTTCAACATACTATTGTTAATATTAACATGAAAACAGATAACACTGACTCTGTGTATGCCTCTGGTTGGAATTGAACCAACTCCACATAATGGACTGCCATTCAAAGCTTTCAGGGAGTCAAAATAATGAAAACTAAATCAGAGGGGTCAGTGTTTGATTAAATAAAATAAAGGCACACAAGAGAAATATTTTGCAAACACAACAAAACATATTTGTCATTCCTTCATGAAAAGTGTAAATGATAATGTGTGAGCAGCACAATAAAATGATAATGTGTGAGTCTTTCACACTGGGTAAAATAAAATAAAATAAAATAATAATGTGTGAGCCTTTCACACATGGGTAAAATAAAATAATAAAAAATAATGTGTGAGCCTTTCACACTGGGTAAAATAAAATAAAATAATAATGTGTGAGCCTTTCACACATGGGTAAAATAAAATAAAATAAAATAATAATGTGTGAGCCTTTCACACATGGGTAAAATAAAATAATATAAAATAATAATGTGTGAGCCTTTCACACTGGGTAAAATAAAATAAAATAATAATGTGTGAGCCTTTCACACATGGGTAAAATAAAATAATATAAAATAATAATGTGTGAGCCTTTCACACATGGGTAAAATAAAATAATGTGTGAGCCTTTCACACATGGATAAAATAAAATAATGTGTGAGCCTTTCACAATGGGTAAAATAAAATAATAATGTGTGAGCCTTTCACACATGGGTAAAATAAAATAATAATGTGTGAGCCTTTCACACATGGGTAAAATAAAATAATGTGTGAGCCTTTCACACTGGGTAAAATAAAATAATAATGTGTGAGCCTTTCACAATGGGTAAAATAAAATAATAATGTGTGAGCCTTTCACAATGGGTAAAATAAAATAATAATGTGTGAGCCTTTCACACATGGGTAATATATAATGATACACGTGTGAGTACACTTGGGTGAAATAGAGTTTCATGTGTGATTCCTTCACATGAAAACCTATAATAGAAATATCTTACCTGCCTTGATAATTACCTGAATATCAACCTATTTCTCAGATAAATTAAACAAATTATCAACATGTCAAATCATGTTATTGTTATCATTTCATTCACAAAAAATCTACATTTGACTATAAAACCAATAAAGAGTATCATTTATAACTGTCTAATAACTCAGCAATTAACTACATGTACTTGACTTTTATATTATTTCAATGAACATACTAAGCGTGTCTGTGGTTGTATACTTGTAAGCTGTTACGACAGAAAATGTATGACAATTGACTTCAGTATTTGTTACTTCATTAACACTATAATCGATATCACTGATGTTTGAAAGCATAAGTCCAATATCACTTGTCAAAGTTTTGAGATTGGTGATAGAAAATAGTACATATGAACCATCTCCCTTTTTCAACTTGCACATTTTTCAACGTTGAACTTGTTATTAACAAATAAATATATTTATAAATTAATTATTGTAGGAGGCAAATACTTTACAGTTACATATACAAGGTGATAACATTTTAAAGTGCACTCAAAATTTACGATCGTCACTTACCTGTGAAGGTGGCATTGATCTGCTTAGTTATATGCGTCCAAATTTCCTTCTTTCGAGCAGATGTAACGCCTGGTCCAAACTTGCCGAGTAATACAGCCTTGTTTTCCTCAACAAGGCGAGTTAAGTACAACGTCTGTTCGGCCATCCAGTTGGTTTTCTAGCACTTTTCTTCTCCATTCTGATCTGTTGTTGTCGCTCATGTAACTTTTTTTCTATCTCGACGCAGGAGAGTTCAACTATGCTATTAATAGATAATGGGATTTCCAATATGTCATCTAAGAATATTCTTAGCATGAATTTGTATCCCATAATCCATACATGCTTTCTCACTAAGAAAATTCTAAGAATTTTAAAATATCTCAGCTAAGATTTACGCTTAGTGGCTTGGTGGATTGCTACTTAAGATAAATTCTCAGCTAAGAATTCTTAAGGAAACTTAAGCATAAAAACTAAGAAAATTCTAAGAAGTTTAGTGAATCCGGCCCTAGAACAATTAGCCTTTGGTTGCTTTCTTAATAGAAATCCATTAACACCTTTGTGTTTTCCTGTCATCACATTTGCATTATCACATCCCAAAGCCTGAATATTTGTGAAAGGTACAGCCTCTTTTTCCAGTGTTGACTCAATCAATCTGTAAATGTTTTCACCTGTTGCTCTCTCTTCACATATGGGAACAGCAAGCACTCGGCTTACAATGGTGTTGTCCTCATCACTAAAATATCTAACACTGGATACGGTTTAAGATCCACATCGCTACTTCCATCTGTGGCAACTGAAAATGGTTTATCCTTAATAAGATATCTTCTTTCTTCATTTCTGCTATTTCATGAACAAGAGCTGTTGTCTTACTTCTTGCACAACTGTAATTTGCTGCTATTTTTGCAGCTGGAAACATTTTCAGAAAAAGTTGACTTGCATGGTTGGTGACTGCAAATGGTAGATTATGTTCCACTACAAATCCTGTAAATAGCACTTCTGCATTCAATATCTGATTCACTAAACTCCTCTTCGGCAGTAAAATGTGATAATATTTTGCTAGTGGGTTGTTCCATGGCACATAAGTAATTGTTTTAGTTTTTTTAGTTTGCACGTGTTTTCTGCAGTCATTATTTACTTCCAGGCATATGCCTGAACTTCAGGTGAGAATGGATGGCGAAATTAATAGAAGCTTCAAATGGGAATAAAATCATTAGGTGAGTGTCACAGGATTCTTGGGTTGAAATAAAGATATAAATTACAAAACAACTGGCCCCGTCAAGTTTGCATGGTCATCATATAAAGGCGGTCAGACCACGAGACCTCGAGCGAGCTTTCAGTTCAAGGACGCTAAATGCTATTTAATTTTTTTATATTTCTAATGTTTAATGATAGCTGATTATTAAATTCATGATAAATCTATTAATATGATACAACATCAATGAAAGCTTACACATAATACAGTTAGTGGCTTGACGGAAGAGATAAATAGACAATTGGACCATCACATCAGTCAATATGTGCAAACTTCAAAGCAAGGTAAACACCATAAAATGCAAAAGTAATTTAGTGGAGCAATTATAAATTTCTCAAACTTCTTGGGAACATGGTGTTAGGTCATGTAATGAAACTACGAAGTTCAAAACATAGCAAACATTGTAAAATGCAAACTTGATTACAGTCTGTTTGAGTCAGAAACGGACCGATAAATTGCAAATTTTATCATTGTACAAAATTGCCACATAAATATAAATAGTACACATGTTTATCATTTACTAATACCCAACAGCTTTCTTATATTTGAAAATTTTCCGGACTCCACCAAAAAAGTTGTTTAAGAAACTATCATCATTGAAAACGCAAAAGTTGTGATCTGTCGTGGAGGGGTGAACATCATGTATGCACATAAATAGCTTTGAACGCCTAAAATATATGAAGTTTAATAGCTGAAGGGTTGTTTAATATTATAAATAACAAGACCGTGTCAGTACTCCTTCAAAGTTCTCAGTACACCTCCACTAGCAATATGAGGTATAAGTACACTCACACCCAAAAAGGTATCTGGAGCCCTGTTTATCAGTGTCACACATCAGAAACAAATGGCTGTGAGACTATCAACTATTTATTCATATTTTAAAATGTTTTTAATAGGATACAATATGAATGCATTTCAACATTAAAGTCAGCAATATTTCAGCTATTTGAATATGTTATGCCACCAATAGACAATCAGCTATTTATTCTTATTTAAAATGTTAGTTTTAATTAGAACATGATATGAATGTATTTAACTCCAAAGTCAGCAATATTTTAGCTACGTCTTGTACATAATCTTACACAAAGCAAAGTCAGCAATATTTCAGCTACGTCTTGTACATAATCTTACACAAAGCAAAGACAGCAATATTTCAGCTACGCTCTTGTACATAATCTTACACAAAGCAAAGTCAGCAATATTTCAGCTACACGCCTTGTACATAATCTTACACAAAGCAAAGTCAGCAATATTTCAGCTAACGCCTTGTACATAATCTTAGACAAAGCAAAGTCAGCAATATTTCAGCTACGCCTTGTACATAATCTTACACATAGCAAAGTCAGCAATATTTCAGCCACGCCTTGTACATAATCTTACACAAAGCAAAGTCAGCATATTTCAGCTATTTGTACATAATCTACACATAGCAAAGTCAGCACCATTTCAGCTACGCCTTTGTACATAATTACACATAGCAAAGTCAGCAATATTTCAGCTAATGCCTTGTACATAATCTTACATACAACAATGTCAGCAATATTGACCCTTGTACATATAGTCACAAACTATTTGAGTACCATCTAAAGCTACCAACTCCATATTTAAAACTTGCTTGTTTTGATGTGTGACCCTAATGGAGTCACACGACAACATTGCCTCCTCAATGTCATCCACATCATTTTGACATTTCAGTTCTTGTATGAATGTTGTGAGACATTTGCCTTCTGCCGTCAGGTGTAGAAGTCTACCTGATCCAGAGCATTTCAATGTAAACTTTGAGGTGACCCTGGTTACAATGTTTTTGGATTTCTGGCGCATGTTGCAGGAACCATACTTATATGTGGTTGATGTTGGTTCACATGGAATTGTAACATGGCAGTTCGAACACATATGTGTTTTCTGTACATGCACAGTTTCAACACTTCCTGTTGTGGCTGGAAGTACTTCATCCAGTTCCACACTGCTTAGAACTTCATCAACTTGTTTCACTTCTGTTGTTGATGTGGTAGTTAAATATCTTTCCGATCCATACTCTTTGATGATTACATTTGAAAAGAGGAAAGAGTCTCCGACACTGGGTAAAATCCCTTAATTTCTCCCACAAAACAAGTGGCATACATCCTGTGTTGTCACACACCAGTATCTTCCTTATCTGCTTCATGTCTCCATACAACAGACATTCTTTTTCCATGAGGAAGCAGCCAACTTTGGCTGTTATGTTGATCTTTATGTCCGCAAAAACAACTAAGAGAAGTTAGGCAATAGAATTTATTAATATGTCAAAAAAGGGGGTGCAACGTCTACCATCTATACTGGACGGAAGCTGAAGCTGTCATACATGCCAGCCGTTGCACCCCTATGCATGCTGGAGGTAGATATCACGACACTGTTGACTATTTACATGAACAAAAAGAAGTAGATACCTGAATATTGCGTACTACCGATGGAGTTGGCACAGTAAGACAGGCCGAGTAACTCGCCCATTACTGGCCCATCCACTATCCCCATAATAAGTAAGCCAGGGGCGATGCCCCCATTACTTATTATATTAAGGCTACCACTACAGCTAGTAGACACCAGCTCTGATACATGCTAAAAACATACTCAAACTGGAGAGAGCGCAGTAAGCCAGGCTGATTTTGACTGCCCATTACTGGCCCTTCAACTAACATGAGAATAAGTAAGCCAGGGGCTTATGCCCCATTACTTATTGTTACCACGACTGAAGATTTACACTCGCGCCTACTGCTACAACTAATAATGCTGGAGGAGCACAGTAAGTCAAGCAGATCTGGGCTGCCCATTACTGGCCCAACCATTGACAGGCTGGTAAGTAGTTATGGGCTAAGCCTCTCATTGCATGCAGCCAGTAGAGTAGACCAGGTAAGTGTTACCCCTACTGTTGCATTGTCGGACGGAGCATAGTAAAACGTGCAAGGTATACCTATATGAAAATAACCAGTAACAGCATTTCGGTATACATGAAAGCCTATATATAAAATAGAGAACTTAAGTACACCAACGGTACAGCATTTTGGTACACATGAAAAACATATATATATATATATAATATACCACCTACGTACAAAAAACGTTTGTGGGTGGCAAGCTAATATGATTTAGCTTACCCAAAAAAGGAGGCTTGCTAAAAATAAAATAACTTGTGGGTAGCAGAGCCGAAAGTGCCACCCAAAAATAGGTTAATACTGACACATAGCGAAGTTGAGCAGCTTTTCAGTGTATCCAAAGAGGTATGGATGTATCGTATATGCCATGGAGGACCACCGACCCAATGTTTGAATGAGATGGTCGCCGACAAAGTTGGCTGCTGCCGTAGTAGCCGCGCCAATACGGAACGAGTGCCCATTAAAGTCACTGCTGCTATAACTGAGCCTGTTTAGCAGCACTTGCAGTTTGTGGAGGAAAAGTTCTCTTGTGAGAGGGTATCCTTCCTGCGTCACAAACAAAGCGGGGGAGGGACGGGGGATAGAAGCTCTGAGCCTCAGATATTGAGACATAGCGTGTACAGGTTCAAATCGTTCATTGTCAAACAGGACTATCTTGACTCCTCTCCGATATGGGTCCGTCTTGGAGGACCGGAGGGTAAGCTCCATTAAGGAATTGTCCTCCGCTAACACAACATCATTCCTACACAAATTACTGTCACAGTCAAAACTGCCTCTAACTGTGAATTCCCCACAACGGAGGAACCCCAAAAAGGCCAAACAAACTACTGCTAACATCAGGCTATCAACAAAAGGGGTAAAGCATCCTTGATGTAAGGACCTGCACATGTGATCCAGGATGTCGACTGTGATGGGTAATTGTCGTCTGGCCGGGTGTACTTGCTGCCTTTTGATTCCCTTTAGAATGTACTCTAATCTGGGCAGTGGGACCCCCTTTGGTGACCACAAAGGATTGCCCCTACCTGCTCTAATATAAAAGAAACGTATCCCTGCTAGGTATGTTTTGATTGATGTATGAGCTATACACAGAACTGAATGGCAATCCGTTACAAAGTCTACTAGCACTGTCTCTGTTAATAAGGGATACCGCCATGGCTCCCAGCACAAATTATAGGCTGCCAAAAAACGTTTCAATGCTTGCAATCCCGATCGGTAGACTTGATATGTGGATTGAGATAAGGCTTCAGACCACAGAGTGTTTACTTGAGCTTGTAGTCCTGGAAGACCTCCTTGAATGCTGGAATCTTGGTAGGGAGCCTGGCTGACTTGGGTGCAAGCTGTCTGAAGAGCTGGAACTGGAAACGAGACAACGCGTCAGCAATGCAGTTCTCTCTACCTGGTACATGTTTTGCTAAGATCACACAATTATTCTCCATAGCACAAAGGGTTAGGCGTCTCATAAGGTGATTAAGCAGTTTGCATTGACAATTAGCCCTGCCGTTCAGAATGATGTGCACAGTAGCCAGGTTATCACAGTGGAACATAACACGTTTTCTGTGCCACATATGACCCCACACAATTACACACACCACGATGGGATAGAGTTCCAGTAAAGCTAAGGAACGATTACAGTTGAGCAAGTCTGGAGGCCAAGAGGAGCTTAACCACCGACCCTGGTAGTAACCTCCAAACCCCTTGGTGCTTGACGCGTCTGTGAACAGGTCCAAATCAGCTGCCAATGATATCTGACGATCGAAAAAGGAGAGACACCTCATTCCATTGGGAAAGAAAGAACAACCACATAGACAGGTCAGTCTTAGTGTCCTGATTGATGTGCACAAAATGGGAGAGCTGCTTGACTGAAGTTGAGAGTAGTATCAAGCGAGACACAAAGGATCGTGCCGGGAGCACCACTCTGGAAGCAAACTGCAAGTGCCCGAGTAATGATAGTAGCTGCCTTTTCGTACAAGACTTGCGCTCTAGAAAATACCTGATTTCTTGACAAATACGGTCCACTTTGTTTTGGGGGAGATGTTTTGTTAGATGGCAACGGAGTATGGGCGGCGCCATCTTGGAAACCCCCGGATGTAGACAGTCTCGCGTGATCCCGTGTAGCAGACGATTCGGTGAGACTTGCCGAAGCTCCGCACGCCGGAGGAATTCCTGAGTCTGCAGGCGTGTGCTGAATCATGAGTGTGATCCTGTCCTCTTCATGAAGTGACCGCTGCGGTGGTCGGACCTTTGTGGACGGCTGAATCCTGCACAAAATTTGCCTTGATAAGTCGCAGCATTTCCTTGCGAGGCGAAAGTACCAGGAAGCTGAATGTTGATACCACTCAGCATACTCCTCATGAACGGAGATGTCCAGTCCTCGGGATGCAACGATGAATTCCCTGACGAAGGAGCCGCCATTGTCTCGGTGGCCCGTGACCTTGCTGGACTTAGCGATCGCCCATGCGGACGTGACGATCTCGTGCTTGAAAGAACTGTCAGAGATGGTGAAACCGTTCTCCGGGCTCGTCCACATGTACGGGGACGGTCATTTTCCATGGTTTGACAAGTATCACAAAATAATCGATTTTTAACTTGTGATACCTGCCGGAGGGTATGCTGCTGACTCGTGCAATGCCAAATAGTGCACTTCTAAAACAAAGGATAGGTATTACTACGCACATGCTTTAAAGTAAAGTACCCTGCAGTGTGTAACCCGAGCCTGAGCAAAGTAGTGCGCTCATTGTTTTGCCACATAAACCAAATTCGTTCAAAAACAAACAAATAACATTAAAAAATATAAAGATGCATTTAATTACAATGCATCAATCACTGGCACAGACCAGTAATAATCATATTTCTATGGTACTTGCCAAAATGTGTGATAAAATCTGCTCAGTCTTCCATTTTATGTTCATGTATTTCAAAACTTATCAAAACATACCAGCTATAAAAATAAATAATGTTATTAATTATATGCAGCCTTAAGCAACACAGATTGCATGGTTTACCAAATGTTTATAGCTGGTTAAATTGTCTTGGATCTTTTGCAGTTATGTTGTACAAATTTGAGATGATTTGCAACTGGTTACTAAATGTATGTATTCACATTTTATGAGATATGTTGTGCTATGCTATGAACAAAACCAGAAGTAGCCCCTTTAGAACTACTTACCTCTATCACGTGTTTCAGTTATTGAATGCAAAACATCTCATAATCATTAAGGTATTATAAAATAGTGAGCCATGTTAAAACTGAAACAAATGCTAGACAGGGACATAAATACTGTTTGAGATATGTTTCATGTTCCGGTTGTAATTTTATCCTCCACATGTGGATGCAAACAACCACAACAATATTTTTGGACTACATTGGTGTATGGAATGAAAGGTAATTTGGAGCTACCCTATCATATCATAATATAGCTGGTCAACTCAAATTTCAGTTCACTTTGAAAGAAATCATATACACATTGTTATTTTTTCAGTGTAAAATAACAAAGTCAAAACACAGCATGCATTAAATATGTTGCTGTCCGGTTTTGACCAGTCAGTCTGTTTCCTAGTTGCGGCATACGCTGCTACCCTCATGGAGAAATGTTTGTGGTACTCATAGTAGGCATCAGATTCATACTGGGCTGCTAAATCCATGACATATTCTTCATGAGCCTGCATGCTTTCCTTGATTATGGAATTACAGCAGCGTAGATATTCCTGTAGGCTCTGAAGGCCTTTGCGAACTCATGTGGGGAAAGGACCCTGTTTGATCTAGTAGTGGAACAAGTAGGTTCTGATCTGCCATCTCCAAAATCATGGAATGTGGTCAGAAGCAAAGTCAGGTTAACATATTTACCTGCACAGATTTTTGTAACCAGTTGCTCAGGGATGAGGTCAATTGGAGGCAGAGAGTCAGTTGGGATGGCTGAGATTGGCTGTGTCAACTGGGAAAGAGATCAAGACATAAAGTGTCCCTGTGTAACACTCCTCTGATTCTGCGTAGAAGTAGGTGAGGCTTGATGAGGTGCTGAGCTTGTGGCCTCGCTACTGGAATTCGAACTCTGGTTTAACGCAATAGAGGAATAAGCAAGGTTCTTCAATTCCTGAATCCGGTTGTTGAGAGATTGTATGACTGATCCGATGTTCCCGGATTTCAAGTCAGAGGACGTACTCCTAGTAAGTAGTTCTGGATCGCCAGCACTTCCTTGATCGTTGACCGCTGTTAGCACATCACTGTGTTGGTTTGGAGCCTCGGTGGAATTTGGGGAGAAAAGTGTTGTGTAGTCACTACTAGGCAGCATGCTGACTGTTGCAGATGGTGAAATAAGATTCAGAGTTGACCGTAGTTGGTCAGGTTGTGGCCTGGTGCTGGAACATGGTGCCTGTACTTGAGAGGACTGCATATCCTGATTTCACTCTGGTGTATAGGCTTTGTATAGCTATAGCAACAGTTTCCTACCCCACGTCTGTGGAAATTGAGCACCAAGGGCACGTAATCGTTGACAAAGAGTATCTGTTGTTAGATAAGGGGAACCCCGTCTGGCTTGTCACCGTTGTTGTGCGGTGAGAGTGGAAATTTGGTCGTCTTCATCAGCTGTAGCGAGTCTAGGGTATGAGCGAGAAGTACGGCGCTTGGCCATGATGATCTTGGTA
Source organism: Haliotis rubra (assembly GCF_003918875.1). Taxonomy (NCBI): domain Eukaryota; kingdom Metazoa; phylum Mollusca; class Gastropoda; order Lepetellida; family Haliotidae; genus Haliotis; species Haliotis rubra. The sequence goes on along the minus strand of NW_025766961.1, from coordinate 114,417 downwards.
ATGGGTTTGCAGTAAACGAGGTTAAGAAAATATGACAAACATGGCGCTGGGCTGAACAATGAAGACAAGATAAATGCGTGCGCAGCTACACATGTGTGCAGGAATAGGTGACGTCATCAAAATATGTGAACCTAATTATGAATTATTAACAAGTTTGAAAATATATATGGAGAGAAAATTTAGGGTTTTGGTAATGGGAAATAGGAGTACATGAAATAAATGATAATTAAAATTACTTTTAAAAAGTGTGATGTAAGGCACCTAAACGGAAGTAGAATACGAAACTAAATGCTGTGTACTGATCCACTGCACTGCGCGATCCTGTAGGCTCCTTCTCATTTCCAACACGACGATCGGTATCAATGAACTATGACTTTATTTCTAACTTCTAAACATGTTAACACGTCTGTATTCACTGCTGGCTGTATGAACATACAATACCAATCGCTGATTAAAGGTTGAAAAAACTGTGAGACCTCGCCTCGTTCTGTAGCAAAACTGAGAAGCACATGGCTTCCTGCTTCCGGTCACATTACCTATCACGTGACACCATAAAAGTGTTCTAAAAATAAACAATGACTAGAACAGGCCGCTCAGATGCTACATACCGGCCCCTGATTGTTTCAAGTTGTACTATTTGAACAATTACATACATATATAAGCTGCTAAACAATATCAAGGGGATACTCAATTGTGAATTATTCTAACCCTTACATTATGAAACAGTGATGAAACAACAAATTAACACTTTAACTGAAGTGCTTTTCTATAAACTCAAACTCTCTGCATATTAAATGATTTATTTTTACGAATAGTTGATGATAGTTATGTAAGGTGTTGCATTGACTGACATCCACATATTACACAGTTCGTGTTAGAACTGTTTTATATTATATCTAGTGTGTTGTCACCTACTGTAAATGTTTCATGAGAATTTTCATAAGTTGTTTTGTTATTATGATCATAGTTACCAATTCATAAGAATTTCTTTGATATTTTTGAAGGATAATGTGGTTAATTAACACACTGAAACATTGATTGTAAAGACACATCGAGTCCTTTCACATTTTACTTGCACAGCAAATATTTGGGTTTACTAACACTTAATGAAGATTTATGGAAGTACACATAAGTCATATAATAATATAATACTTTGGGTTAATCTAGTATTATCAAGTGTTAATTCAGGAAGATGTTTGTGAATCCTTTAAGTTCCCAATATAGTTTTGCTCGAAATGCTATTTCATGCTGTGTTAAATATTTTTAAAAATATATGACAAACATTTTAGAAGAAGTGGGGTTTGTTTAGAAATAGTATTAAGCAGGGTGAATACTGACCTATTTCTGCATCAGTAATAAAACTATTAGGAGCAGAAATAAGAATGTATGTCTGGTTGTGGAAGTACAGAGATTCAGGATTCATATTCAGGTATTTCTGTAGAGATAAGCATGTAGACGAAAGGTTTCATTTCTTTCTTGATGTTTTGAAGAAGAGGAGGATATATTTGGTTTTCATCATTTGATATATACAGTGTCCTGAATAACAGCACTGTTTATGAAAGTTCATTTGCGTATATAACTTATGATAAAAAATAGCCTAAGCACTTACTACAAGTAAAACTATATCCAGGGCTACAGATAAGGGGTGTATAGGCGTAATGTACGCCTACAAATCAATGAAGTATGACATGATATAAGATTTCAAGCATATCATGTACGCACATAAATACCTTTGAACGCCTAAAATATATGAAGTTTAATAGCTGATGGGTTGTTTAATATTATAAATAACAAGACCGTGTCAGTACTCCTTCAAAGTTCTCAGTACACCTCCACTAGCAATATGAGGTATAAGTACACTCACACCCAAAAAGGTATCTGGAGCCCTGTTTATCAGTGTCACACATCAGAAACAAATGGCTATGAGACTATCAACTATTTATTCATATTTTAAAATGTGTTTAATAGGATACAATATGAATGCATTTTAACATTAAAGTCAGCAATATTTCAGCTATTTGAACACTATTTATTCTTATTTAAAATGTTAGGTTTTCATTAGAATATCATATGAATGTAATTAACTCCAAAGTCAGCAATATTTCAGCTACGTCTTGTACATAATCTTACACAAAGCAAAGTCAGCAATATTTCAGCTACGTCTTGTACATAATCATACACAAAGCAAAGTCAGCAATATTTCAGCTACGTCTTGTACATAATCTTACACAAAGCAAAGTCAGCAATATTTCAGCTACGTCTTGTACATAATCTTACATATAACAAAGTCAGCAATATTTCAGCTACGTCTTTTACATAATCTTACACATAGCAAAGTCAGCAATATTTCAGCTACGTCTTTTACATAATCTTACATATAACAAAGTCAGCAATATTTCAGCTACGTCTTTTACATAATCTTACACATAGCAAAGTCAGCAATATTTCAGCTATGTCTTTTACATAATCTTACACATAGCAAAGTCAGAAATGTTTCAGCTACGTCTTGTACATATAGTCACAAACTATTTGAGTACCATCTTAAGCTACCAACTCCATATTTAAAACTTGCTTGTTTTGATGTGTGACCCTAATAGAGTCACACGACAACATTGCCTCCTCAATTTCATCCACATCATTTTGACATTTCAGTTCTTGTATGAATGTTGTGAGACATTTGCCTTCTGCCGTCAGGTGTAGAAGTCTACCTGATCCAGAGCATTTCAATGTAAATTTGAGGTGACCCTGGTTACAATGTTTTTGTATTTCTGGCGCATGTTGCAGGAACCACACTTATATGTGGTTGATGTTGGTTCACAAGGAATTGTAACATGGCAGTTTGAACACATATGTGTTTTCTGTATATGCACAGTTTCAACACTTCCTGTTGTGGCTGGAAGTACTTCATCCAGTTCCACACTGCATGGAACTTCATCAACTTGTTTCACTTCTGTTGTTGATGTGGTAGTTAAATATCTTTCTGATCCATACTCTTTGATGATTACATTTGAAAAGAGGAAAGAGTCTCCCACACTGGCCAAATCCCTTAATTTCTCCTACAAAACAAGTGGCATACATCCTGTGTTGTCACACACCAGTATCTTCTAATCTGCTTCATGTCTCCATACAAGATGGTGGCCATTTCTTTCTCAAACTGCTGTTTGAAATTTGGAATATCTGTACAGCACCTCTGCAGATGGTGGTGCGCTCCATGGTGGTTGTGCTGTGAAAACTCGTAAAGCGCAGCACTCATGGACATGTCCATGTTGTCAAGGAAAGCTGATATATTCGACTTGACATTCTGGAGCATTTGCATCAGTCTAGGCGTGTTTGGAGGCAGAGACGTTGGAGATGTTTTGAGAACTTTAGGGGGAGTAACAGAAGGAGCTTGTGAACATCTTTTAGTTGGTGTGTTTTGAGAGGCCATGTTCTAACTATTCTTGCAACAGAGAAAAAAAATGACAGACAAGTGAAGTAAGAGTATAATCAAATGAATTTTCCTAGACCAATAACGAAGCAGTTTCTTCGACAAAAAACAAAACGCAACAAATTTCGGATTAGTTTCTTGGTGAGTGAATCACTGAAATCAAGCATGAAAATGGAAATCCAACGATTGTAAGTAGCATTCCGACAGCCTAATAGTGGCTCACCAAAAAGCCTTAGGTCGCCTCTCTCATAGACGCCCTGAAGTTTGTAGGTGTAGACGGCATCATCCCCCTCATACACAATGTTGTACCAGTCAGGAAACCCACTGACTGTGTCAATCACTTTGCCTGAGTATTCAACACGTTCGTCGCCTTCTTCAAAGGTGTGAAGAACATGTTTTCCAGCTAACAATGGATTTCCTTTCTTCACAACCTCCGATTCTTCCCTGGTTGTGAATATGCTGCCAATCAACTTAATAAGGTTATCTTGGAGCTCTGACAGAATGTAGTCTTTTCTGTCTTTAGAGAGGTTGAACTTTTTTTTTTCACCATCCTTACACTCTCAGTAGAACCAAATGTGATGAATTTGTGAATCATATAGCATCTATTGTAAAGACCAATGTCTCTGTAATGACTAGCTGCCACAGAAGATAATGATAATGTTTCAATACATAATGCTTGTATTACCTCTGGTACTTTACAATCTTCTTCTGTTTTCCTTTTCCTCTTTGGAAGGATGATGCTGTCAGATTCGGAGGAATCTCTGTCCGACTCCATCCTGAAATAAGAAAGCATACATCTTGTATTGTTGATAGAGTTTGGAACAGCTGATACAATACAATAATATATGTGCATTCTTGTTCCTTCCTTAACAGCCAAACACTTGACAGTTCTGAAAAAACAGCAGTTAAAGAAAAAACACATAAAAGAGTTTACAACTTAAAATATTAAACTTACACAAATACTGTAAACGTATTATATTTCGCGCAGGTTTTATTTTAGCCACGCTCGCCCCTGAGTTGTTACCATAACACATCAAGTTTGAAGACAGAAATCTACGGGAATCTTAAAATGACGACTGATAGTAGCATAAAGAATCATACTTAACTGTCGCTGTAATGGATTTCCCAAAACATAATTAAATAATGAGCCAAATCCCATCGCCGAATTAGCGAAAACAACAATGTGTGTTGTGGCCGCCATGGAAATTGGTCACATGTTCTATATCGACCAATCGTAGTGACAGATGCCTCCTCAATTTCATCCACATCATTTTGACATTTCAGTTCTTGTATGAATGTTGTGAGACATTTGCCTTCTGCCGTCAGGTGTAGAAGTCTACCTGATCCAGAGCATTTCAATGTAAACTTTGAGGTGACCCTGGTTACGATGTTTTTGTATTTCTGGCGCATGTTGCAGGAACCACACTTATATGTGGTTGATGATGGTTCACATGGAATTGTAACATGGCAGTTCGAACACATGTGTGTTTTCTGTACATGCACAGTTTCAACACTTCCTGTTGTGGCTGGAAGTACTTCATCCAGTTCCACACTGCATGGAACTTCATCAACTTGTTTCACTTCTGTTGTTGATGTGGTAGTTAAATATCTTTCCGATCCATACTCTTTGATGATTACATTTGAAAAGAGGAAAGAGTCTCCCACACTGGGTAAAATCCCTTAATTTCTCCCACAAAACAAGTGGCATACATCCTGTGTTGTCACACACCAGTATCTTCCTAATCTGCTTCATGTCTCCATACAAGATGGTGGCCATTTCTTTCTCAAACTGCTGTTTGAAATTTGGAATATCTGTACAGCACCTCTGCAGATGGTGGTGCGCTCCATGGTGGTTGTGCTGTGAAAACTTGTAAAGCGCAGCACTCATGGACATGTCCATGTTGTCAAGGAAAGCTGATATATTCGACTTGACATTCTGGAGCATTTGCATCAGTCTAGGCGTGTTTGGAGGCAGAGACGTTGGAGATGTTTTGAGAACTTTAGGGGGAGTAACAGAAGGAGCTTGTGAACATCTTTTAGTTGGTGTGTTTTGAGAGGCCATGTTCTAACTATTCTTGCAACAGAGAAAAAAAATGACAGACAAGTGAAGTAAGAGTATAATCAAATGAATTTTCCTAGACCAATAACGAAGCAGTTTCTTCGACAAAAAACAAAACGCAACAAATTTCGGATTAGTTTCTTGGTGAGTGAATCACTGAAATCAAGCATGAAAATGGAAATCCAACGATTGTAAGCAGCATTCCGACAGCCTGAAGTGGCTCACCAAAAAGCCTTAGGTCGCCTCTCTCATAGTCGTCCTGAAGTTTGTAGGTGTAGACGGCATCATCCCCCTCATACACAATGTTGTACCAGTCTTGTCTTGGAGCTCTGACAGAGTGTAGTCTTTTCTGTCTTTAGAAAGGTTGAACTTTTTTTTTTCACCATCCTTACACTCTCAATAGAACCAAATGTGATGAATTTGTGAATCATATAGCATCTATTGATACAATTACTGTAAACGTATTATATTTCGCTCAGGTTTTATTTTTGCGCTTTTAAAGAAAAAACACATAAAAGAGTTTATTAAACCTACATGTTCATTATTATGTTGTCTGAAAGTGTGCACCCTATACACAACAATAAATGGCTATCACTTGATACAGTAACCATTACTATTAACTATTAAAGTCACTTTCATTCAAAAGAAAACTGAGATAAATATGGGCTCAAATGCTAAACCTCTGTGCAATATATCACAACCAATTACAAATCATTAAGTAGAATTCATACATTCATTCAGGTTTTCAAATAATTTACAAGTCTACTTTTAAGTGAACAAAGTAATATATACTAATTCAATTGATTAAACACTGAACGGTATCACTATTTCAACAATATATGAACGTGTCATGATGCTTGTCCTTGCTGGGATTGTTTACATGCATATACTTTGAACAATTCATTCACTTTTGAAAACAGTAACTAGATTTACATTTTATTGGACCTGCAAATTTTAAACAAAACAAGCCAGTTACAAGGTTTCACAAATTCCAGTTAATTTCCCAAAATCTCCCAAATGAATTGCATTCAAACTCCAAAAACAACTGCAAATAACTCAAACCAACCCAAGAGGTTATAAAAAAACCAACACACCAACTCTACAGAATTTTGTTATCATTTTTGTCAGCAAAATAAAAAAGGTTCTTTAAGAAACTATCATTGTTTTCAGTAGAAAATTCACAATTAGTGAGAAGGGTGTAGCGACAGCTGATGTAACCTGTTGGTAACAGTCAGGTTAGCTAGAATTGTGAGCGATGTTGACTGTTACATCAGCTGTCAATTCACCCTTGTCATAAATCGTGAAATGTCTACAAATATTAATGATAGTTAAATTAATTATGTTGACAAAAAGTATAACAAAATTCTGTCAAGTTGGTGTGTATTTTATATTATTATTAACTTTGGTTTTGGTTTGAGCTATTTATGATTAGATCTATTTGTTTTTGAGTTAGAGAGCAATGTATTGGTGAGATTTTGTCTCAGACTGACTGTATTGTATAATGTGTATTACATGTTTCATTGTGACATGGCAAGAAGAATTCTGTTGTACTTTACCTTAACAATGTGAAAAAGGAAAATATAAACTTACCCTGCTGCACATGTGCAACCAGCTGCATGCACATTTCCTGACATCTTGGCTAGTGATACCCAAACATTATAATCAGGTCTTTGATTTCCCTTTGTACCTGGTATGGATGGTATAACATTACACTTCACATAACAGTGGGAGCATTCATCTGCTATACAGTGATGTTTAATTGTGTGCACATGTCCCTCCTCAAAAAAGACTTTTGCCTTCAGTTGATGCTTTGCTTTTGTTGTTTTTTGATCAAAAGTTCTCCTTCTGTTAAGCACAAGATAATTGTAGAGATCTGTATATCTTATAATAGGAATGTCCTCTTCACTGTCAGTCCGTTCAGAGTTGGGTATTGTCCAAGGTTCAGGAATTTTTTCTCCAAGAGAGGTTGTAAACCTTGCCTCCTCTTTTAAGAATTCCTGATAAAAAATGTAATGATAGTCTTTTTTGAGTGGCATTTTAGAAGTTGGGAAGTACAATATAGAACAAACTTGATGGATAACAACTTCTTTTTATTCATGAGTGCGACGTTTCGATACAGATTCTTGTACCGTTGTCAAGCATAATGGAACATGAAGAGGGGGGAAGTGTATATAGACTGGATGTAACAATGTAACAAAGAAAACAACATAATTAACATAATTGGCCTTTCTGCCTAGCCACTCGTCCACCACTGGCGGCTCGAGCAGTGAATCCACCCCCAACTGATACCGTTTGCCTACGTCCGGTAAATCAAACCGAGACTGTGCACCAGTCAGCAGGGGATTCACTACCTCACTCACCAGTGATGGCAGAATGCGCAAATGCACCTCGGCGACCCGGCTAGGCGCAAAAGCGTCCCCCGGGATCAGGTGCCTGCACCGGTATAGTCACCTGGGGTAGCACTTCCGCAATACGATCACGAACTTGCCGCAGGGACGACCCGAAGAAGTACGGAACCCCAACTTCCGACCCCTCTCTCTCCTCATCCTCCTCCATGTCGACATGTACACACTCCTCGGCTCCCATACTCTCATAATCAAGAGAGGTCGCCGAGGGCATTACAGATGCCGAGCACGAAGTGCTCAGAAGATCAAGTAGAGCCAAAAGGCTCGGGTCGTCGAGGCTCCCGGGAAGTACCTGCCCCTACAGGCTTCCCGGGCAACCAAGACTGCACACAGGGCGCTGAGGTGTCCCCGACCCGGTCAGCGCCAGGGCGACTGCCAGTCGGGGCACCAGGCGAAGACAAGTCAAGACCTGAATCGCCGGCGCCAGGCGCCTGTAACGAACCTGAGCCCGAAGCTAGGTCGCCACAAGGTGCCCTAGGCAAGCTCAAGAGCCCAAGCTCGGATCAAGCCGCCCAGAGGGAGGAGCGATCCCCGAGCCTAAACTCGGGCCGCATTCAACTCCCCCAGATGCGACCGATCCATCCCTGACGACAGGCATGTTGATCTCCATGCGGAACCCAGCTAACGCCGTGTCAATCAAAGATTTCACTGACGACATCTGCTCCTGAAATAAAGTTGATAAATTCGAACAAACCGGGACATTCTCTAACCACTGGTGGTTAACAAACTTTCCTTCATATGAATATTACAAAATGAATGAGAAGAATAAAGATTAATGTTGATGGGTTCTTTTTGCAAACACCTGCAAAATATCCTGCTTGTGCAATTTCAAGGTATTCACAATTCTAGTTTTAACATTTAGCTGCATACCTTGGCACTGATAGACCATACAACAACTGCAACCGTGACCCCATTGATCGACATCTGAGATAGGCATGACTGCCATTTTGTTCTTCCTGCAATCATGAAAAGTAACTGTAAAACGGTGTACTTCATCTGACAGCACTGATAAAAATGTTGTTTCATAATTGTTTCAGTTTTCGTTTTCAGTAGTTCTTAAGAGACTTGTGTAATCTAATGATGATGTCATTTGAATCTATTTGTTGTGTATACATCCTTCCTGATATGAAATAGTGATATAAAAATAGAACAGTGGACACTTTGTGTGAATTTATTGGCTTATAAACTTTCACAGAACGAGGGACAAACAAACTTTCCTACAGTTTGGCTCTCACTGTGTGAAGGTTCAGTCTACAATGAACACAAAATGAAAGTCAATTTTTAATAAAAGTAAGCATACCCCAGACTCAAAGTCAATATCTGACAAGGGTTGTGTGCTAGCCACGGTTCATGATCGTGTCGACCTGGTTCTTTGCCTCCTTGGTATGGCTGCATCTGAACACAAACAGAAATGAGATTTCCTTCATATGAATAGTAACATGAACTAAACAACCATTTTTTTCAAGTCACCCTAACTTAGGTTAGTGATCGTGTTGACCTGTGATCACTTAGATATGCAATTCACGGAGAATTTTTGTAAACTTTTTAAATCACTAAAATATAGTAATGTTGAATATGAATACTTTATTTACAAAACTGGAGAGAAACAGTCGCATGGCATGTTGACAAGAAACCCTATTCGGTCGAACGAGGGACCACATTGTGCAGAATTGCAAGTCTGACACTGAAAAGTATGGACATAAGTTTGAAGCTTACTACAATAGGGGGTTGATGCGCTACATCAAATTTTCAAGATTAGACTCATAGCGACGAAAAACATAATGTACCTAAGCCTATTCGTCTCCCCTCGCCGCCATCTTTGACGATTTGTATGCCGTTTCGGATGCTATGACTGCTGTGTTGGGATGCTATAAATGCCGTTTTGTAAGCTCGGTGACCGTTCTCGCATGCTCTTGTAGCTGATATGCAAGTTTTGTTTCCATTTCAAACGATTAGTCTTCCATTACAGATGAATTGTTTCGGTTTTAGAGGATATTGTTGCAGTTTTGGAAGTTTATTTTCCTATTTTGGTGATTTGTGGTTTGTTTTGGTGTATATGAGTTCAGTTTTGATGATTTGTTTACTGTTTGTATGGTAGGCCTGATGCCTGTCAGTGAGGTTACCATTGATGCTCATTCTCGCTATTGCTTGCGCATGCCTCATGGCGGCCATAGATGTCGCTGTTTAAAGTATGTACATACACAATGTCAAGCTAATCATGATATAATGATATATATAATACAATAATGACTTGTGCCACATCATTGATTTCACTATTACAGTTTTGGAGGAAGATTTAGAAGTTTTATGCTGTATGGGACAAATGATTTTGAAGTTCTATTATTTTGTAATACCTGTTTTTGAAACGGTGTCCAAAGGACAGATATTCATACCCTTCTTTTAAAAAGTGTGATGGAGCCGATTGAATGGCCAGAGCTTTCTTTTTAACTCTTGACTCATACTGAAAAGGAAGAGGTTTGAAATTGAAGCCGCAAATTTTGCTGGATATGTTTACAATTTTGTCAAGTTTGTTTTTCTATGTAAGAGGAAGATTGCTATACCATGCATGAAAGCAGAAGTAAAAAGTACTATTGATGAAGGTTTGGTAGAATAATTTCAAGATAATAGTGTCTACATTAAATGATCGCAATTTTCGCAGAAAGAAGAGCCCCTGTTGTGCTTTCCTATGTACATGATGTGAATTTGATTTCCATGAAAGTTTATTATCAATGATAGTACCCAGATATTTATACTCTTCCACTGTTTTTACTTCTTGCCCATCAGTACAAACAGGTTCCAATTTGTTCTTTTTGCTTCAGAATAGCACAGCGTGTACTCGTCCCATCTATTTTGATATCGTCAAATGATTTCCAACCCAGAAAAAAACCAACTTTGTTTGTAATAAAGTAACCTCTCACGGGTGATCTTTGTGGCATCAAAGTAATGTTTGCCGGCCCCCCTTCGTTTCGCTGGAAACGTCATTTTGTATAATGTTTCCAACCCAGTTCCACTTTCCTTGTGGCAAAACATTTGGCTTTCCCAGTCTTCCTCCTCTTTCTCATCTCCATGAATGTTGTCAATACGGATGTTGATCTACAGCCTGTAACGCAATGTATGATATTTCCCAATATATATTGCAACCGACACCGATACCTCATGTTGGACGAAAGGATATTAAGAAGAAACCAATACAAACATACAAAACTATATGTGAATCATTTTAAGCATTTTGTCAAGGTATTTGCATGTTCTAGATATTGTTAATTCAACATTGTACTGGATACAATCTAAAAAATTACTCAAATGGTCAGACCAAAACAAATACAGAAAAATGCAGAATCAATCCACTCATATACCCACTTACATAGTTTTAATTCAACTAAACATCATAAAACACACTTGTAATTAGATGTAATGCCTAATGCAATCATTTATATTCATTGCTCAGAATGTAGACATGTGTAGATTTAGACTTAATGTGCTCTTCATTTTGACTACTGGGCGAGAATCAGTCTAGACATCAGATCAAGTGATCTCCTATGAAAGAGCGTGACTAGCTTCGGGCTACATAAGCACACATATCTAAAGTGCTACAAACTACAGTATGGAGACAATACTGTAGAAATGATCTAAAAGATAATATGATTAAAAAATTGTGTTACTTACTCTAGGGTTAGGCTTAAAACGTAAGAATGTGAAAAATACAACATGCAGGAGTTCGCTATTATGTATGGATACTGAGGTTCGGATGAACGAGTTTCATCTAAGAACAACAAATAAAACTTACTTGCATACCACACAAAATAATTAGAATAAAGAGTTACAAGAACAATCAATGTCAACAGGTAATCGGGGTGATCTCCCGTACATCAGATAGAACGGGGAATAACCCGTCAAATCATTTTGGGTACAGTTGTAATCGTGCACAACTTTGTTGACATGTTCGTGCCACCTTGACTTCGCTTCTTTCAGGAGAGTTTGGAGCATGCTCAGTAATATCCTGTTAAATTTTTCAATTTTCCCATTTCCTTGCAGATGATAGCCTGTTGTCCGGCCATGTTGAACACCACTGTATTTCTGGAGATAAGAAAACAGTATATTTTCAAATTCACCACCTTGATCATGATGGAATCTTCTCAGGAACCCAAACCTCATTGAATATTTTCTCAGCTACAGTTTTCGCCTTCTTGTTTCGTGTGGGGTATGCTTGTGCGAATCGAGTGAAGTGACCAAGTCTTTTGGAGCACCAAATTCACATGACTTGGTGCGTTTTTCTCAATTCATTGATATAGCGGTCAATAGACTCACCCTGTTTCTGGTTTCAGAATAGATAACATTTGATTACTGTATTCTTTCTAGGGTTACAGTAATCTTCTATCTTCGTTATAACGACATCATACTTGTTATTGTCGCCTTCTTTTGCCCATGTGAAGGTATTGTACACCTCTACAAGGTCATCACAGCAAAATGGCGACAAAAAGAGTTGAAATTTTTGTATCCATCATTTCCAGTTTTCAGAGTGGCTATGCAGTTGATAATGTCCAAAGAGAATGAACGTCCCGATCGTTAAAATGTATCATATCACCTCTTGTGAGGTTAAGTTGTGCCCTCAAAAAGAGACTTGACTGTCCGAATTCCCTCTTGATTTCAAGGCTGTGGCATACGTGATGCCACTGGACCCCAGACCTTTAATGGACTCTTCTGCTTTGCCCCTTAGCACCTTCTTTAGGTGTCCCATTCTCTGATGATCTTTTGACATGTTTTATATTTAACATGTGTCACTGTAATGTGGCCTATGACTTTTATGAAACAGTACATGCAGATTTGTCATATGATCTTGTTTGTAATATTTTCCCCATGACTGGGGTTAGCATGCTTTCAATGATAGTATATCTCATCTTGATTGAATAGTTGGATTTCACCAACTATTCATGTATTTGCCTGGCCTTATGAAATGGCTGTGGCATTATAAAAAGTCACATTCACTTGTACACTGCAAAGTAAATAATTTCAAAGTAAAATAATTTAGATATATTTTGGGTTTGCTGATGTACAAAATAATGAAGGATCTGCTTAATGTGGTTTCAAGGATTATACAACTGGTATATACATGTGTTCAATTCTCCAGTTGGAGTGACTATAAGCAACAAAGATACATAGACCATACCCTATAGTTTTTTCTACTGAATTCAAAGTGGATATTACTGCAGAATGAAAATAATTCTTCTAACTGTTTCTGTAGAGAAGGACACTGAGGATCCGTCTCTGAAAACACTGGGCACTCAAGAAAGGGTCTAGGACAATTGTCACCCAAAACATAAGAAAATATTTCAGTTTCTTTACCAACTTTTATTGAGTTTGACATGGTAATCCCTAAACAAATAATAACATATTCTTCCATATAACCAACTTTGAACAGCATTGATTTTGAGAAGGTGTTCGATACAGTATCTACCAAAGATTTCTTGAATATTGTTCTAGCTAAATTTGGTAAATTGCGAGAATCTCTAAATAAGTTTGCAATGTTGAAAAAAATTTCTTAGTCTCAATTTGTAAAAATAAATCTTGCCAGAAATGTCTGCAGCAAAAAAATAAATTATGCCGAAATTTCTGCCGGAAAACAATATTTCTGCCAGAAATTTCTGCATTTTTTTGTTTTCAGAGCCGATTTGTGAGCTGATGAACATTTGAACACACTTCCACATGAACTTGTTGGGTTCATCTCCTTGAGATTTTTCCAATGATATAAAGTATGTGCTTTTAGCTTGCTTCCTTCTGTGTGTCAAGTTAGGACTTGCTGGCCATTCCCATGTTGCCCCGCACGGACTTATACAGACTCATTATGGGCTGACATTACATACAGACTCACAGTGGGTTGCATACCGACTCACTAAGGGCTGATGTTACATACACTCACTAAGGGCTGGTGTTACACATAGACTCACTAAGGGCTGGTGTTACATACAGACTCACAATGGGTTGCATATAGACTCACAATGGGTTGCATACAGACTCACTAAGGGCTGATGTTGCATACAGACTCACAATGGGTAGCATACAGACTCAATGGGTTACATACAGACTCAATAAGGGCTGATGTTACATACAGACTCACAATGGGTTGCATACAGACTCACAATGGGTAGCATACAGACTCACAATGGGTAGCATACAGACTCTTAGGGCTGATGTCGCATACAGACTCAATGGGTTGCATACAGACTCACTAAGGGCTGATGTCGCATACAGACTCAATGGGTTACATACAGACTCAATAAGGGCTGATGTTACATACAGACTCACTAAGGGCTGGTGTTGCATACAGACTCTCAATGGGTTTGATTTCAGCTATATACAAACTCACTATGGGCAGATGTACAGACTTTCTATGGGATAATGTTCTATACAGACTCACTATGGATTGATATTTGAGTTGTACACAATAAACACAGACAACTAAAGGTATGTTTTCAAGTGAGATTTATTCAAGTGTCACATTTGAGAACTAGCAGATGCTCAAGACAATCGTACTTAATAAATATGTTAATAAACACAGGTCATCATTACACCTGTTCATATCAAGCCAATTGTTTGTGATTTGTTTCATGTGTCAGCTGGCAATCAGTGAGAGTGGTGCCACATTGACCAGTATGTTGGTTACACCACAGTGTGTCCACTTGATGTGGGGTGAAAGCCTCCCGTGATGCAGGTACTAGACATGTATCCTTTAAAACCAATGCTGACAAACCCAGGGACATGGTCATGGGTTCCGGGTACGCCAAATGCCCACAACTCTGTCACTGACTGGGCTGGCACCTGGTTGTCAACCTCAAGCAGCAGACCATGCCTCAGTATGTCGCCTGTTTATGTCTCAAAGAAGAACATATGAGCCAAGTCATCAATAAACATAATCTTTATGTTTTTCAGTGTATAATTGTGAACTTCTCTTCAAATTTGTATGTTCTCTTTGCCACATACTCAGCAATGTGGAAGCAAGTTCTGAACAATGGAGTCTAAACCAGAGACCGCCTCCCTGGTGTAGTGGTTAGAGCATCCGCCCGGAGAGCGGAAGGTTGCGGGTTTGATCCCCGGACGCGTCATACCAAAAGACGTTAAAATATGGTACTTGTTGGTCCCTGCCTGCCGCTCGGCATTAATGGGTACAACAAGGACTGGTCGGCTTGGAGTCAGTATAATGTGTCTGAGTGGGGTATTCATGCTTCACTGCGGCATGGTATCTCAGTGGGCTAGCACAAGCAGCCGCACATACACATACACATACACACGCATGCATGTCGTCATATGAGCGAAATATTCTCAAGCACGACGTTAAACCCAATTTCACCTCACCTCACCTCACCACCTCACCTCACCTAAACCAGATGATCATCTGATGTACATCATGAGTAACAATCCACACCATCATCATATGATGTCTCGCCAACATCCCTTAAGAAGATGAAATACAAGCTTTAAATCTTAGTGGTATAGTATAATTTGAGGAAATGAGGTTTGACTGTAACTGGAAAGACAATATGACCAATGATGGCACACTTTGGTCATCAGATTTACAGAATCACTTCTAAAACAATTCTAACCATGTATCAATTTACAAAGTAGGTAACATTGAAAATAAATATCAATAAACTTTACAAACTCACTCAATAAGCATCTTATGGAATAACAGAAATAATAACAACAAGCATTGTCACTAAGGTGACATAATCCCCCGCTGCAAATTATCAAATCAAACTTATAAAGTAATGAAAGTTTAAGATGAAGGTAAATGTTAACATGTCTTGATATCTTGCTCTTTAGTTGTTCAAACACACACATATTTTCAAGACTGACTTTGACCTTGACATGAATGTCATAGTGTATGAAATATGCAAAAATAGTACTAAAGAAATTGCTTATTTAAAAACATTCAAGGGAAGTCTTCAAAGTCTATGAAGAAAATCCAGTGAACCGTTCTTGAAATATCTTGCTGACAATTCAGGTTAACATGCTGAAATCTTCAAAGTGTCGTCGTGACCCTGAAAATTATGTGAAGGTCACCAAAATTGACTGAGCACTGGACCTTCCCTAGATGAATCTTGGTGTCAAAAATGAAGAAAATCCAGTGAATATTTTTTTTGATATCTTGCTGACTATCTGAACATGCAATTTAACATGCTGAAATGTTCAAAGTGTCTCTGAGACTTTGAAAATAAAGTGAAGGTCACCAAAATTGACTGGGCCCTACGCCTTTCCTGGATGAAGCTTGGTGTCAAATATGAAGAAACTCCAGTGAATGGTTCTTGAGGTATCTCGCTGACAAGCATAACATGCAGGTTAATATGCTGAAATCTTCAAAGTGTCGCCATGACCTTGAAAATTATGTGAAGGTCACCAAAAGCGACTGGGCCCTGCACGTTCCCTCGATAAAGCCTGGTATTGAATATGAAGAAAATCCAGTGAACGGTTCTTGAGATAGCTTAACATGCAGGTAAAACGTTAACGCCCCTTGTGACCTTGAAATGAAGGTCAAGGTCACTAAACCTGACTTGGACCTTTCTTATACTGTGATGAACCTAGGTACCAAATATGAAAAGAATCTAGTCAACGGTTCTTAAGATATTCCAATTCGTACGGACAGACGGACGGACGGATGAGCCTAATACTATATCCCCGCTTCGCTAAACGCGCAGCTGGGGAGAATGACATGATCCAGTTCTGTCTATCAATGTCCTGAAAGACCCAAGTGTTCTTTGTGTCTACAGAAAGATTCCTGGTTCATCATATATGTAGACTAGGTTTGTTGCCACTTCCAGTCCACCGGCAGGCTATTGAGTGAGTCAGTGAATATGGTTTTACGCTGCTTTTAGCAATATTCCAACAATATCATGGCAGGGGCAGAAATGAGCTTCACAGATTGTACCCATGTGGGGGAATCAAACATGGGTCTCTGGCGTGATGAGTGAATGCTTTAACCACTAGGCTACCCCACTGCCCATGCAGGCTACTCATTGGACTGGCATAGTTTTACATTACTGTGTTCATATTATCTATGCATATCACATTTATCAAATTCATTCCTAAATTACTATCATATAACATGAAAAATTATGTCCAATTCTGATCTGATTAGGTTATTGTATTTCCGTGTCTTTTGGATGTCAAATTTAGAACAATGAAAAGACTTGTTGGAAGTAGACTGAAGAAAGTATGTTTTGAAACATCTGTTTGTATGACTGTTTTCATGAAGACTGTTTTGGTATTAGGAAAAAAGACATCAACATTGGTTGATCAACTGTACCAGCAAATCCAGAAAAAAGTAATTGGTTTGGCCTCGAGTTTACATGGTATAGATTTCACAAATGAAACATACAAAAATCAGATAATACATTTCTCGACGATGTTTTTTGTTTGTTACTTATATTTACACAGCACTTGACAGTCTTTCTAGTAATATGAGTGAGTGAGATATTTAGTGTCATCTAGTAATATGATGGAGGCCTGCCAATAATTGAGTCTGGATCATTCAATCCAGTGATTAATTCATGCAAACTGGGTATGTTGACACACAATCAACCAAGTCACAGCAAAACCATACAATCCATCTTCTTACCTCTTATGACCAGCATAGGTTGTTGGGGAACTAGTCTAACCTGGAAACCTGGCAGGGCCATGATCAATTAATATCTCTCAATATAGACATGGATTGCATCAGCTTGTAGGGTAACGATCATAAACACATCATTGGATACCACTGTCATATCACTTTGTGTGCTAGCGCAGGGTCGTGTCCTATTGTATCAATATTACATGCATGGACAATGCTTATGAAAGTACACAGATTTCAAATATGGACAACGCTCCTGAAATGTAACAGCTTCAACATTCAGGAGGAATGAAATAATATTGACAAGAATAATACATTATTCACAACACAGCAAACAGGAGTTTATCTACAGCCTGTGGAATATAGCTTAGTGCGTGTAACAGGATTAAAGATTAAAGGTTGCCAACCGACTGGTGATTCATTAAGGTCAGGCAGAATTGCTAGGGTCACCTAAAATATTTTTGTCTGTAGAGATGGGTCACCAAAAATTATTTTAGTCCACTGAGATGGGTCACCAAAATATTGCAGTCCACTGAGATGGGTCACCAAAATATTGCGGTCCATGGAGATGGGTCACCAAAATATTGCGGACCATGGAGATGGGTCATCAAAAACTGGTGTCAGTCTCTAGGGGAGGGTAAAAAATTACACTTATCAGGGGAGGATCCCAAAATTACTGACGGTTCATGATTAAATAATAACATTGGTCTTCTAAGTTCTCTTTTAAGGCAGGATCCTGAAAATCATTTTCGGGATATGGGGAAGGTTATCTAAAATATGACAATCATTGGGGATGTGTCATTATTTTCTGTCTTTGATTCCCCCATTTCACTAATAAATGACCAGTCCCTGATGATCTGATCTGGCTTACTTGCCTGCTACCGAGGACTTTATATGTAAAACACACAGTTCATCATGTTCCATAGAGTATGTTTAAAAAACACCTGTTACCATAACATCCCAAATAGTGTTTTCCTGCACAAGTCTGGTCCTTCTAACACTCTCTAAAACACTGTGTTTTCTAACATAGCATCACAAGTTTTTCTCAACCAAAGATAATGAAAACTTGATCAACATTTAGATAAAATACAGTACACCAAACTGGCCATTCTTTGGGTATTATAGTAGGGATACAACAGTACAGTCTTCTTAAATGAAGAAGAGTCGATCATGAATTCTATATAACTTATCTTTCAATCAAACTTGATTAATTTTCAACAACTAGAACCTGACACATTGCAAACCAGGGTCCTATCCATGAGCATGCCTCAAATAGCAGTAATATTATACCAGTTCTGATACACAGGTGAGGTTTCAAGCATATGGTGAGATACTAGTATAGAGCCACACATGTAAATATTGTGTTTCAAAGACTAGAGTAACAAGAGACAAAGCCACAATCATTACATATAATATAAATACTTGATGTCATATATATTCAGCATTTCTTTTCTCACACTAAACTGACCAAAATAATGTAATGCCAAAGAATTAAATTGTATTAAATATATTTTTTTATATGTTTATTTCAAAATTCCTCAGCTAATTGGTTGTCAAAACTCAATATACAATAAAATAAACAAGTTACAAGTGTTTCAAAATGAGACAAACCACATGCATATTTCAAAAGAGCAATACCATATACACAACACATCACCTTGGTAACAAGGTAAAAGAATATATTCAGGAAGTGGGTTTATATTACCAATACATGAAATGTAAGTAGTCATTGGCAAGTTTTCAGGGGTAATTCCCTGCTAACAGATGTATTGGTCCCAGAGAATACATTTCTGCATTCATACATTGGTGCACTGAAAAGTAGAGTTACCATGGAAACATGATATTCTGATACATACAACACAGATTCATGTACAGCAGATTGAGCTCTTTGGTAAAGGTGACCAGAGCTCATGTGTAAACAGCAGATCTCTTACAACAGCCATTCCTCAGAGAATCATTCCCTCATTGCTCATGGAACATGACAAAACCATAACATGTGCCATCTACCATCATACCTTATCTTACAGAATCATTCAAACATAGTTCATACAATTATAGTACAAGCTACTACTCTTCTGCCAACTGTCAAACAGGATTATAGTACAAGCTACGACTTTCCTTCCAACTGTCAAACCAAATTGTAGTACAAGCTACTACTGCCAACTCCTGCCAACAGTCATTAAACCAAATCCGTTGTACGTCGTTGTAAGCTACTACTCTCCTGCCAACTGTCAAACAGTAGTACAAGCTATAGTACTGTCAAACCAAACTACTACTCTCCTGCCAACTGTCAAACAGGATTATAGTACAAGCTACTACTCTCCTGCCAACTGTCAAACCAAATTGTAGTACAAGCTACTACTCTCCTGCCAACAGTCAAAACCAAATCAAACCAAATGTTGTACAAGCTACTACTCTCCTGCCAACAGTCAAACCAAATTGTAGTACAAGCTACTACTCTCCTGTCCAACAGTTCAAACAGTAACATGGTAGAAGCAACTACTCTCCTGCCAACAGTCAAACAGTTACATGGTAGAAGCTACTACTCTCCTGCTGCCAGCAGTCAAACAGTAACATGGTAGAAGCTACTACTCTTCTGCCAACAGTCATACAAATCATAGAACAAGCTACTACCACCATACCTACTGCCAACAGTCATGCCCACATAATCAGTCATGACTATTGGAAATAAATATCTTCCAGAGCTGCAATTGTAAGCAATCAGGATGAAATATTTGGAATCAATTGTACAAGGTTCCCATAGTATCTACAGGAAAGTGAACTAGAAACCAATAACACAGTTGCCATGTTTGATTACATGCCATGGGTTCTCCTGCCTATCATTGTATACCAAGCTTTATGTAAATATCACCTTGACATGACAGACAGCTTAAGCAATAACAGTAACTATACAAGTATATAAAAACTACAAAACATACACCTTAAACACACGTCACTTTAAACAACTGAGATATTTATACTGCTACACAGAAAACACAGTCGTAATCAACATGGATGACAATAATCCCCATGTTCGGTGTGGAATTGGAAGAAATACTCCACCTGAATTGATATCTGTAGAATTACATAGAAAGAGCATTATCCTTCAATGTAACATCAGGTACTATAAACAGGAGAAACATTCATGAAAAACATTCAAAGAGTAATTTTGCCATTTTACTAATCTGGACATCAGAACATGTACAGATGTCTTACACATTTTCACAACATTCCAATCAAATCAAAATGCAAAAGGCAAAATAGATATCCTGAGAAATTACTGATTTTTAACACATTTATCATCCTTTAAATTGTGGAAGAAAATGTTTCTCTCAGTATTCACTAACTCAAGTAGGAAGAGAAGTAGTATTACAACTATTGCAATTGTATCACTTTAGTTCAAAAGACTATTGTGATGTGAAACCATGTTTGAAGAGCACTGTGAGAACCTCTACATTTCTACAGTCAATTTCCTTGTATTACTTGACATAGGGTCAGAGTCTAACATCATGTGTGTCATTTCCCAGGTTAGGTTGGTTTATTAGACAAGATTGTCGGGCCGCTTCCAACAAATGTTCCTGGGAACCATTCCTACCCAGATTCCTCAAGGGAGATAATTGTGGAAAATACTTAGGTCATGCATTATAATTAAAACCCTACAAACACTGTATCATCTAGAATTTAACACGGAAGGACGCGTTCACAAATTCCCCTGTAACATTTCAACCTTTTAGTATTTCATAGGTCCATTGCTGTCAGCAATATAACCTGTTAGAACCAGAAAATTACACAAGTAGAAAAACACAAACAACGAATAATGTATATTCCATAATTGGAAATAGAAAATTTACAACATCCGATTATCTGGTACAGTTGGCACAGATGGACTGAGGTTGGGTGGGTCATGCTTTATACTGGTAACCATAGAAACATTTTTGACACATCTTACACATTAAATGTTTATAAAATGGTACCTACTAATGTTCACAATAGCGAAAACCAAGAACATTTATCAATGTTGTTTTTTCCATAAGGATCACATTAGGTTGATTTGGTGTGAAACACTGCACTCAGCAATATTCCAGCTATATGGCGGCGGTCTGTATATAATCGTGTCTGGACCAGACAATCCAGTTATCAACAGCATGAGCATCAATCTACCCAACTGGGATACGATGACATGCATCACATTAGGTCATACAGCATATCTTTGAAATCTGTGGATTAGGATAAACAGGTCCTAAACAATGTATCCCAATCCTCCAAAATATCTCCTTAGGTGTGTATACCTAAACACAACGTGACACACCAAGAGTTTTCAGTGTCTGACAGTTTAAATGGAATTCATATTCAGAATAGTAGCAGTATTTCAAAGTGTTTAAGCACATATCAGTTTACACATTAAGCATGGTGGCGAGTTCTTCAATCCTGTGTCGGTTGGCAACCATGTAACAGTGAGATTCCCACATCATGTTGATTAGTTTGGAGTTGTCATGGCAATCAAGAGCTACATTTTCCGAGAGTTGTGGGCTGTAGCGGTAGAAAGGGACGTTGATCATGCTGCACCATGCACGGGCTCGGTCCACAGGTCTCCCCTCCGATACAGTAGCCTGAAGGATTGCATAGCAACTGTGAGATCTCTTGGAGACAAGGAATGAGGAATGACAGAGGCCCTTTTTGGTGCCATTTGCAATTGGTGATTGTAAACTTACAGAAAACGTATAATTTAGGAACATTCTTGTACATGTCTCTTTACTTTCAATCATGTGATCACCAGATCAACTCAGTTCATATAAGCAATATGCTTGCTGACAACCTGTAAAATCAGAAGCTATCTCTACATTTAGTGTTGTAGTAAGTAAAAACATTATAATGTTTAGGAAAACTCATGCCCATTTCTCATGTATATCAGCACATCAGAGTTACCTTCCTTTGGCAAGGGAGGGAAATAACATTGTTGGCAATACTTGATTCATTTCTATTACACTGATCAATATGATTATCAAGCCTTCAAGTTGGTTTCATATTACTGCAATGGCTTGACAAATATCGCAATACCATTGCAGTGTGGGATACCGTTGCAATGCTATCACAATACTTAAAACAGACCCAAGAGTAGAGATACATCAATTATGTAAGAGATAAGCATTATGTGTTCAAGGTCCTCGGGTGTTATTGAGAATTTCTTGACTGAAATTTTCATTTTGAACTGAGCTGCATGCTTTGATGTCCAATTTTCACGTACAACAACAATATTCTTTAAAGTTACTGAATCACTGTAAGTATATGTTTTGTTTGCTACCTGGTCAATTACGAGATTACCAAGCGAAGAGACACCCATAACAGCTTTTGCAGCATCAAACAGTCCTTCGGGTCTGAAGACGTCAACATTCTGTACCACATTCTGCGGGACCCGCCCTGTACCCAGTGACACCACGCATCCCAGTGGCCGCACTTTGTGACCTTCATTCTGAAGAAAACAAACGGGAAAACTATTTCATTGTTATGAATAACAGAAATTCAACATTAGAAGCTTTATGGCATGAAATTCAAAATGGCAACTTCCATTCTAGACTGGTCTTGGACAAACACAAACTTGTGAGCTGAAAAATGGAATTGTGGAATGTCTAATAGGAGGCTCCGATTGTATGGCAGGATTTCCCTTTGGCTAATAAAGTTTCATTTCACATGTTTGAAATCTTGATCTTATATGCAAAACTTCGATTTGTTGGAAGAATGGTCAGTCTGATTTTAAGGATCTTCCAGACACAAGAGTGTTTACTAGCCTAAGTTAAAGTCTAGCTAGATTTCCCACTTGCCATTTCAGGCCTTATCAAGCACATGTATATAATAGTGCAAGTCTCACATTTTGTTTAAGTCCCAGGTTGTATTCATGGATCTCTGTCAGTATGTCTAGGGTGGGGTTGTTGGAAATGAGCCCGCCGTCCAGGAACTTGCCGTACGCCCTGAAGTAGGTGGGTGCTGCTCCCACTACCGTGCTGCCAGCCATATTGGCTGTTCTGAAGGAGACAATCCATGGTTCTCTTATTGTCATGTCATTACAAAGCTACAACAGTAAGCTGCATTGTTCAATAATATATGGATGACATACTTTTCCACTGTTTCATCGCCAGCATTGCTAACACAAAGGATGAGGTATGATAAATGTTTAAGAATTAAGCAGAACTCAAAATAGTCATGAAAGTTATCCAAAGTGTTACTTTCACCAACAAAGATCATATTTTCTCATAAAACCTTTCAAGTGTATAACACAAAACCCAGACTACAAATCATGTTAAGTAATGTTTTTCTGATATTTAAACTTTAAAATGTCAAAAGTATTCTGTAACTATGATTTTATTCCTTCCCAGAGGGTCTTTGTCCTACCTCAACCTTTGTGACACTGACTTACTCTCAGGTTCTTGAACCTCCACCAGTTTCACGTCCTTGTCGTCTCTGTGGGGGGTCTTCAGGAACTTCCTGTAGGTGCGGAACATGTGCAGCTCTGCAGGGTTGCGGTCTGCCAGGACAGCCGTCACCAGCACTCTGAAACACCAGTGAGTTAAGATTTTATGTCACATCAGCAATATTTCAGCCATATTGTGACCTGAAACACTATATGTGTGTTTCAGTCACACAAGCTACCATGGGAAATATTTGGTAGAGAATCAATTATTTTAATACCTAGATTAAAAATGCAAGAGCTGAACTGAACTTAATGCATTTATTTACTGTCCCAAGTTTCAGGAAATTGTTTGAAAAAGACATAGCGATGTGTGTGTCTGTGTGCCTGCCTGCTTGTATGAGGACTCATGCCGTTTTTTTCACTGCCAGCCAACTTAGATTCTGTGTAACATGGATAACCCTCTCTGACTTGGTATCTGGACTCAGAGCTGAAAGTCCCTGTTTCATCCCAGAGCAACAACAAGTACCAATGTTTAACAGCTGTTGGTATCAAGTAGCAGGGACTGAACCCCAGACCTTCCTACCTCAAGGCAGACACTCTATCTACTACCCCACCAAGGTTTCTTCTCAGGTTGTAACCAACCATGTTAAAGCCATTATGATAATTTTTCCCTCTCGTTGCCTCTTTGTAGTAATGTAAGTGATGGTATTTAGACATATCTGACTAAGTTTCAAACCTAAGTAATACTTACTTTGGATGTACTATGTCAGTCATCACAGGTGTCTCGCCAAACTCTCTCTTCAACATGGCCTCAAACGGCTCTGATGAGTAAGGTCGTCTGCCCTTAAAAACTTCATCTTTCAAGCGGAAATACACACCTTTCAGATACTGGAGGGAAAACCCTGAAAAACACAATTTATCATTGAGGAGTTCCTAGGCCTAGGCCAGATTCTCCCGGGAAAGTTAAGACCGGGAAGAAATGGCCTGCTACACAGGATCTCCACAGGTGCTACTGCTTATAAATGTATACAGACATTTAAAACTGGTCATACCATTCTGGATTTAGACAGATGCAATCAAATAAAAGTAGATCTTGTATTACATATACACTAACCTTCATGAATTTTTCAAAAGTATTTTTGCAGATTTAATATCTTTCTCAAGACAAGTAGCCAAGATATTACTTTTGGAAAAAAATTCTGAAAAGTTGATTAGCAGCTTCAAGACAAAGATAATCAACTTCTGCCAACAACAACTTTAGTTTTATCCTAGAAACACCTTCATTCTTCACTCGCTAGTAAAGGGACATAACTCTTTTTTTCTGTCCACCATGTACAAGATAATGTACTCACCCCTGGCAATGCCGAGAGCAAGAATACCACCAGTGCTGGTCCCACCAATCCAGTCAAAGCAGTCTTTGATTGGTCGTCCTGAGGCAGCCTCGATCTCCATCAGCATTTGTATGAGCACCAAGCCACGGATACCTCCCCCATCCAGACACAACACCTGAATGGATAACCACGCACTTCACAAACTCCATTGGTGCTAGATGTATCTCTTTATTATCTCTAGGCTTGTAGATTACCTTTTGAAAATTCAAAGTGACATTTGAGACACTTATTTATATATAAAATCTGTTTCTGTTTTGTGACGAATCCTTTTGGAGGAACAGTAAAAGAAGTGCCAGTGGACTCCTTTATACGATTGTAAAGAACTGTTATTTCTACTTTTACAAACCATTGTTTACGTCATGTACTGATAAAAAAATCAGGACAAGTCAAGAACTTTAAGATAGGACAGACTGTTTTGATATATTGACTGAATATCTTTAAAAACAAATAGCTATATTATATTATTTATATTTGTAATAACCCTTGGTAGTGCAATTTAGCAGAAAAATTTAAGCACTAATACTGTGATAAAAGCGTAACTTAATCTTTATTCATCTTATTTTCTGATTGTGTCTTTTTATATGGATGCACAGATTGTAACACACATGACAGAAGCTGCATGTCTCCAAGGAACTCACCCGATCTCCGATATGGGAAGGAGCATCCACCATGTCTAACACCGACCCGCCTTGTGGATCGATAGTAGCGCCAGTCGGGACGCGATGTGCGAGACAACATCTCATCAAACAGAGCTGAACAGAGAAGACATGAATTGTATTATCAACACTGTCAGTTATAGTTGTGGAAATGTAATAGAGGTTCTCATAATATGGATTGAGATAAGTATTTGGCTGTTTATTGTACATCGCATGCACAAGACATGGTTTTCGTACCCAGATTTGAAGGGACTTGAAGGGGTTACCTTCTGCACGAGGTATACTATCTGACATATTTTCTATATTTGGTAGCTTTAAAGACAGCAATATTTGTGCAAATGAAAAGGATGGATTTCATGATGCACATTCCAAATGATTCAGAACTAGGTGTGTGTGTTGTGGTGAACACAGGGGCCAAGCCTGAAACACCTGGCTGAAGGCACAGTCAACATTTAAAGTATGTGACTAAAAACAGGTGCCCTTCCTCTGTACCTGCCAGTGATAATACTGATCACCATTTTCTCTGTTATACTTTGGCCTGGCACGGAGCTATCTCAGACACAACATTAGTTGCAGAGTTAATGTGTTTGGTCGTGTGGATAAGGTGTCTGTCCTATCACCAGACTAGAAATGTTATGGATGCAACATTGGAGCAAGTCTCAGTGAATGAGTGTTGGGGAGTATGTGGCATAGCAGGCCATGGAGTCTACCCACAGATCCTTACCTCTAAGAGACTAAAAAAACTGAAACTGGCTGTTCAGCATGACTTTTATACCACATTAGTTATGTGATTTTAAGAATATCTGAGAATTAATGGTCCTTACCTACGCTATCCACTCTCAGAAGACCCCTCATGACCGGGTCGGGGATGCCATTGTGGGTGCCCTCGGGTACACAGCCAGCAAGACAGCCCTTGACGTCCACGCCACAACGCTTGCCCCCCGACACATGCAGGAAGTACAGGATGAGATCCCTGGAGGAACAAACTCAATGTTAACTTGATGTCAAGAGTTCTGTGATGCTGAGTGCATGATGTAAGAGTCAGTCGCGAAGCCTAGTGTCTAGGTGTAAGAATCACTTGATGATTAGTGCTTGGTACAAACAGGCATTCGATGCTTGCTGCTTTGAGCTTAGAATAAAGTCATCGATGCTTAGTGCTTGATGTGAAAGAGTGCTTTGAGTCTCTTAGAATTAGACCTTGAACACTGGAGTTTAATAAGGAGGGAAAGTCAGTTGGGAGATAAACATCCTGTATTTAGAAATCTCGGTTACTTGTAGTCTAGATGTTGAGCACATTCTTCTGAATTTTATTTGGAATCTTGTCCTTTAGTATGAGTTTCAAATGTACCCATAAAGATTACATAATTAAGTATTTCTAAATATTGTCCACTCACTTATTCTTTCCTTTAGACACGGCTGCCAGATGTCGAGCTGTGTGCCGGTTCTTGTTCCTCAAGTTAACACTGGCTCCAAACACAACGAACGTCCGAACAAACTCAATATCATCTTGCTGGAAGAAAGAATGAATGCACTCATAAAAAATATAAAATAAAAGCACTTCAGACATACAAAACAATTTCTGGAGACAATAGTGCATAGAGTACCCCCTAGGCACATTTAGGAGGGCGCTGCGCCCTGCCCTTTGATTTTTGCGCCCTGCCCTTTTTGTTTTGCGCCCTGCCCTTTTCGCCTCAATTCCCAGGGTTTTTTTCAGCTGTGCTTGATTTTACAACAACCCTTGTGTATTTTCCGGATTTCATGAAGGACGGAGTTCTCTCCCTTTCTAGGGGTGACGCAAAATTGTGTTGATAATGATTACGAAATTGGCATTTAATTATTTTGTTGCTTGTCCTGGGAAATGAAATAGTTAATACAGCTTGCATAACAGCTTAACATGGTATCCTTGTTTTTAGTGTTTGGTGTCGATTTCATAAAAAAGTAAGTCTTGAAGGAGTAAAACTATTTTACGATTTCAAACAATGGGAAGCCACACCCTTGTCGAAGCTCTCCACAGTAGATACTTACGTTCAGGTGTATTATTGTGTGATATTTTTGTTTTAATAATTATGATTGCAAATTTAATATCTAAGAATATTTTGAATATGGTATATTAACTTTGTATATATTTTTTCAGACCCGGACTTAGGCGAGGCAGAGGTAGTTTCCTATGAAAACTCATGGGCACACGAGACAGAGTCAGTTAATCCAACAAAGAAGAAAGATGGTGGTCACAAGACTGCATTTGACACAAAGTGGCAACAAAACTTGTGTCCTGGTCGAGGTACTCAGAAGATGACAAAAAGAAGGGAATGATGTTTTGTTCATTATGTTCCTAAGTTGAAAACCAACGGCAGAAATGGACTTAATGTCGACCAAACACAGATTGAATGGAGTCAAGTAAAGGAGCTTGACACCAGTTCACCCTCCACCATTTTGAAGACTCAAGCCTCAACTTGGAAACTTGAATCCAAACATTGTTCAATTACTGTCCATTCATGCAACTGTGATTGTCAACTTCTGAAGTTGAGAGAGTGTTCTCAAAAGTGAAACTGATTGTGACAGATCATAGAAACAGACTCAGTGTTAAAAATTGCAACAGACTTCTCATGATTAGCCTGAAGCTTCGTCAGTTTCAGACATTGACTTGAAGAAAGTTGTGAACAGATGCTTGGCAAAAAAAGAAAAGAAGACTGTAAATTGTTGTTTGCGTGTTTTGTGAAATTGTAAACAAATGTGATAACAGATGAATGCCTTGAAATGCTTTTTTTCTTCCAAATTTTGATCTTAAAATGCAAAATGAGAAGAGTAATAAATGAACTTTAGAAATAAAATTATAAGAGCATTTGACTTCATATACATTTTGTTATTGTTATTTTTCCAATAATCCTCACCAAAATGCCCTTTTAGATTATGAAGTGCCCTTTTTTTTTAAGTTACCCTGCCCTTTCTGAATCCTAGGGGGAACACTAAGTGCATGTTTAACAATTAGTAGTCACAGTGACCTACCTGCACTGCCCAGTGTAGAGGCGTCTCTGCATTCTTGTCGGCCATGTTGCAGTCTGCGCCGTAGCACAACATTGTCATGAGACAGTCCAGACGCTGGGTGAAGATCATCACGTGTAGCGCACTATCCTGCGTGTTGCTCATGGAGTTCATGTCACATCCAGCATGCGCCAGGAACTCTATCACCTACACATACACATACATATTACACTTTCTGCATAAACAAATCACTAACATAACAGAAAATATGATTGAAAACATATGAGAGCAATCCCATGAGACAGTGCCAAGCGTCCATGTTGTTCCCCTCCCCTAGTGCAAAGTGTCCTTTTTAGACAGTGTCAGATGAGACCCCTCCCCTTTGACAGTGTCAGATTGAGACCCCTCCCCTTTGACAGCGTCAGAGTGAGACCACTCCCCTTCGACAGTGTCAGAGTGAGACCCCTCCCCTTAGACAGTGTCAGATTGAGACCCCTCCCCTTAGACAGTGTCAGATTGAGACCTCTCCCCTTTGACAGCGTCAGATTGACAGATTGAGACCCTCCCCTCAGACAGTGTCAGAGTGGGGAGACCCCCCTCCCCTTAGACAGTGTCAAGATTGAGGTCCCTTCCCTTTGACAGTGTCAGAGTGAGACCCTCCCTTGGAGCAGTGTCACAATGAGACCCTCCCCTTGACAGTGTCAGATTGGGACCCCTCCCCTTAGACAGTGTCAAATTGAGACCCCTCCCTTCGACAACATCAGATTGAGATCCTTCCCTTCGACAGTGTCAGAGTGAGACCCCTCCTCTTAGACAGGTGTCCCAGTGAACCCTCCCCTTAGACAGTGTCATAGTGAGACCCCTCCCCTTAGACAGTGTCAGATTGAGACCCCTCCCCTTTGACAGCGTCAGATTGACAGATTGAGACCCCTCCCCTCAGACAGTGTCAGAGTGAGACCCCTCCCCTTAGACAGTGTCAGATTGAGGTCCCTTCCCTTTGACAGTGTCAGAGTGAGACCCTCCCTTAGACAGTGTCACAATGAGACCCCTCCCCTTCGACAGTGTCAGATTGAGACCCCTCCCCTTAGACAGTGTCAAATTGAGACCCATCCCCTTCGACAACATCAGATTGAGACCCCTCCCCTTATATAGTGTCAGGGTGAGACCCCTCCTCTTAGACAGTGTCCCAGTGAGACCCCTCCCCTTAGACAGTGTCATAGTGAGACCCTTCCCCTTAGACAGTGTCAGATTCAGACCCTTCCCCTTCCACAGCATCAGATTGAGACCCCTCCCCTCAGTCAGTGTCAGAGTAAGACCCTCCCCTTCGACACTGCCCAGTGAGACGCATCACCTACCTCCTTTGACTTTGCCCAGTGTAGTGGGGTACCCCCATACTTGTGATCCCGGGGGCCCAGCTGGTCAGGATGGGACCGACAGATCAGCTCCAGTGACCTGTTTAGTACAGATATTTGGAGTGAACACAACATAATACTTAAAACACAAACGGGGGAAAAGCTTACACAGAGCACCACTGGGTCTATTATTACTTGGTTTACAGAGTTCCCACAAAATGTCAGACCAGTCATACTGATGTAATCCATTGATGACGTTTTGTTGCCACTGTCAAACTGATCTCTGTTGTGTTCTTAATGTTAATAACAACTGCTCATCATGAACTGTGGTTTGTTGTTAATTGGTTGGTTAGAAATTAGAAATATGATCACCATGTTTGGGACAAATTCTCTTCTGAGATGATCAGTTCCAACTAGTGATACAACAGATGACCCACCTGACATCACCAGCATCAACAGCTGCGTGCACAGGCAAACAGGAAGTGGCCGATATCTTGGGGTCAGCACCGACGTGCAGCAACATCTCTGTCGCCTCTGGTAGTTTCTTCTTACATGCCATCAACAATGGCGTCTCTCCTCGGCCGTCTAGCCAGTTCACGACTCCCTCCTTGTCATGACTGGCCACCATCTGTACAAAGAAGAACACTGTTAAAGGGAGACTACTCTACTACCATTTCCAGTGTACACCTCAGCCTTATAATTAGTGTGTGACTGATGACGGTGAAACAGAGGCATAGCAAGTCAGGTAATCATCAACTGCTTGACTGATACAGCGTACAGGAAGCAGAAGAAACGAATAACATGTTGTTGTTGATGACAACTGACAGAGGACATAATTTTGAATCTGATATGTATGGATGCAGTCCAAACGAAATACATAACATAGCCTGCATCACAACACAATGTTCAAAGGTAGAGAGTGAGTACAGTTTTACGCCACTTTCAGCAATAATCCAGCAGTATCAAGAAGGGGAACACCAGAAATGGGCTTCACACATTGTACACATGTGGGGAATCAAATCTGGGTCTTCGGCATGAAGAACCAATGCTTTAACCACTAGGCTACCCTACCACCCGATTCAAAGGTAGAGAACAATTGCCTCTGGAATATATATTAGTGGAAAGGTGACAAGGTCATTGCCTATCTATGTGTCATCATGGAAACTAAGTGTTGGTGTGTGGATGGGTTCAGCAT
Source organism: Haliotis rubra (assembly GCF_003918875.1). Lineage (NCBI taxonomy): Eukaryota > Metazoa > Mollusca > Gastropoda > Lepetellida > Haliotidae > Haliotis > Haliotis rubra. Next base: position 82,940 of record NW_025766961.1, on the reverse strand, counting down.
ATATTTCTCACCAGAGATATGATACACTAGGCAATAATGATGGAATACCAGATTATCAATGTAAGATCCAACCTCCACTGCTGTGAATGAAATACTCACAAGTTCAGCTAGCCTGTGTCATACAGCAGTGTTTGTGCCTGTGATTATCACACCAAAGGTGAACTAATATCTACATATTTGTTTTTGTGTCAAAGATAATGAAACCATACATTCAGTCTAATTCCTGTATTATATATTGAGATTCTCTATTCTGACCACTCTCTCATTACATTTTCTCCCATTTTGAATTGTCAATCCCTTAATAACATCATTATTGTCCATCCCCATCATTACCCAGTGTTTCATTTGACTTGTATTATGAGTGAGAGAGTGATTTTAGTTTTTAGCCGATTATAGCAATATTCCAGCAATATCAGAATAATCTTCTTAAAGACGTCTACATTAAGTTCTTTCTCTCATGAACAATTTTCACTAAGATTTTGTTGGGCTAGTGCTTAAGACATTTGCATGTGACACTAGAAAAACAAAACCATTTGTGTCACATCAGTAAAATCATCCTCCTGGGAAATTCTTACCCAACTCAGGTTACTTACTGAGAGGCATGATGGGAAGTTGAGGACAGCGTGGTGGTACACGGTGAGGCCATACTTGTCGCTGACATCGATCCTGGCTCCCAACATCAGCAGCTCCTGTAAACACTGCATCTGCTTGCCCTGCACGCTGGTCATCAGGGGAGACAATCCTGTTGCACTACACACCGTGTTGATCGCACTGCAGCCACAACAAATATGTGGACATTACCATGTGTATAAACATCACTGGAAGAGTGAGTGAGTGAGTATGGTTTTACACTGCTTTTAGGAATATTCCAGCAATATCACGGCAGAGAACCCCAGAAATGGGCTTCACACATTGTACCCATGTGGGGAATCGAACCTGGGTCTTTAGCAGGATGAGTTGATGCTTTAACCACTAGGCTACCCCACCACCCTATCACTGGAAGATGCTAAATGACACTTGGAAATTTCATTAACCACTGACAAGTGCTAAATGTTGAACATTTCTGGCTCTGACAGAACATTCCAAACTATCTTGATCTGTCAGAGATCAGATGCAGATCTATCACAGATCTGTCACAAATTGTCTAGCAGACATCAAGACGAATCAGATAGTACCATTGATTGGTCAGCAGCTAGTTAACAATTCAATAGGAACAACCAGCCAAAATCTTGTCACCAACAGAAATCTCAGCATATTCCATTCACTCTACGATACCGAAAGTAACATAGATTCATTTTAACAAATCTAATTATTTCTGTTTAGATGCCACGACTTTTATTTAATAAAAAACCCTTTTGTGAGATATACATCCTTAATGAAACTGCTGACTAAACTTCTAACTGCCTCTTGTTAGACATAGTGCCTCATTAAACAAACTTAATCCCTTTCCTTGAGAAACAATCTCTAACTAAATCAAGTTCCTTTTCTTGAATATTTTTGAAGCGAATGTGATCACTTGGTGCTCCTACCTTCTGATAATTTCATGTCTGAAGCACTCGTAGAGGCCGGTGTAGGCGGCGATGTGGCACGCGGTCCAGGTGGGGTGTTCGCGGATGCAGTCGCTCACCCGCTGCAACACGTCCTCCTGGTTCAGGCTGCTGCTGCTGCTAACAAGGCACACCATCTTCGGGGCCAGGATGTTGAACTGGCACAACGCCTCTCACCCTCCATCATGATACGGAATATACTGAAAATGATAGCAGGATTTGATTTTGCCACTGAGGTGAATTCACAAGGTGAATAATCCAAAGGAACATACATTAACTGATAGCAGGACCACAGGTAGTCAGTCGTACAGACCCTGAAACAAATATATCCAAGAAAGCCCATGCAAGTGTAGTATATGTGGCAAGTCTAGATTTCCACAGTCTAAGGGCTCCTTTTCATTGTATTTATGATCATTATTTATGAATTATTTTGTTCTGCAACATATGTTAGTGTAGACCATAGGCTACAATCCTTATGTAGGTGACATGTATGGCAGTTTGACTCCAGAGTGTCTGTGTCTTGGTCCCTCTCACAATGATACACACATAACATGTGGTTTCACCTTGGGTAACTGACTGTGTTTATATAATGTTGACATTCACCTTGCTACCTGGTAGTATGAGACTCATGAGACTAATAACCTTCTAGTGGCTCACAGGCATCTTAGTTGTAAACTTCTCACTGAGCTGAGAATGAGTGAGTGAGTGAGTTTAGTTTTACACTGCGCACTCAGCAATATTCCAGCTATATGGCGGCGGTCTGTAAAGAGTATGGACCAGACAATCCAGTGATAAACAGCATGAGCATCGATCTGCACAATTGGGAACCGATGACGTGTCAACCAAGTGAGTGAGCCTGACCACCCGATCCCGCTAGTCGCTTCTTAAGACAAGCATGGGTTACTGAAGGTTCATTCTAACCCGGACCTTCATGGGTCAGCTGAGAATGAATGAGTGCAAATGTAGCCATATCTTGGTTTAACAATGTCAGTACTCTGACTTATTGCCTTGTGTATGGAAGCTACTGCAATATCAATACACACCATTATTATTCTATCTAGTCCATATGTTCATACTAACACATCAAACATGACTGCAGGACACATTCATGTGCTACAACGTGAAAGGTTTTGGCACGGACTGGGGTTACCCATCCTATTTGTGAAGGAGTGAGGCGATGACTTTGAATGTTTCAAATAGTGGTGTGTTGATAGAGCCCAGTGCCAACTTTTGGATCATTATGTTACCAATGTTATTATTATGTGAAACCCATGAACATAGGAATGGTGCTGGCACCAAGTTTAATAATCAGGGAGAATTGGGCATCAGTCGTCTGTGTCCCTCCTTCTACATGACGTAGTTTCACCTGTAGAAGTAGCTCACCTGTAGCACTTGCTCGTGACTGTCATCATCAGGACACACTCTCAGAAAGCATCCTGGCCGCTTGTACAGGAACAGCCATTCCTCACGATTTATCACTTGAAGCTGAAATATTCAACAATTTCACAGATATAATTACTGAACGCGTAAGGTTATTTTTAAAGTTTTAAATGATAATCAAGTTCAACTTAACACAGCAATTAACTACTTCAAAATACATTGTATACCTGACATTTTGTAGAGATATCAGGCTGAAGATCAATTCATCAAAGAATCCCACTGTGAACAACACAACGATATTGAACCCCATAGAGATCTGACAGCCTCATCAGTCAGGTAGTGAAGGAACAAGACATCAACATGAGACTAAAGAAATCTCTGAGCATACAAAGATGGAATTACACTTTTCAAATTAATTCAGTTGTCTTAGGGTGCTTTGAGCTACAGATAACTTTTTGGGTCATTGAGTTATGTACTCTCTTGTGTTCATCTCAATTGGGTATCCTAATTTTTCCTTTGAGTAACCAAACAAATTGTACCCACCTTACTCAAACTTCAATTGGGTATTTTGCCATTAATTGCAAAAATGTAATAAAATTTAAATGTTGGTTTACGTATTTGTTATCTATATTGATCTGTAACATGAGAAACGATAAGAAAGACTGCAAGTTGCCAAGTTCATATGCTGAAATAGAAGCAAGAGTTTAATCAAACAAGATTTGACATTTTTGTGTGTTCGCATGTAAGATCGTGTAAGTATTTTCAAAAGTTCATGCATACTTGTAGGCAATAGACTTAATAGGAATTGAGTTTTCACATAAATATTTCATGCGTAATTTACTCCAGATACGCAGCTTATCTGTACCTCTGTAAGTGTTAACAAACAAAAGGGTAAACTATTAATGGTATGGCTGAACAATGTTCCTGGTGCTTTATGTGCACACTAAGACAAATGCTTAAATTAAAGAACCTTGTGATGATGTGTGCCCAATATGTGTTCCTATCAGAGAGCGGTGGGGCAGCCTAGTTGGTTAAAACGTCCACCGTCCATGCGAAGACCTAGGTTCGATTCCATGCGTTTTTAAGGTACAATGTAAAGTCCATTTCTGGTGTTTCCAGCTGTGATATTTCTGGATTATTGCTAAAAGCGGGGTAAAACCATATTCACTCACTCCATCCCATCTATATCCAACCCCTCCACCTTTTCCTAAGCCTGTAGATATACCAAATATACCAATGATGGTACAGTGACGCGCACTCCTGTATGTATCAGCATTGCTGGCTTGAACCTTGTATGGGTTGATGTTGGCCGAGGCAGCATTGATAATGCCACCGACAAAGTTCTTCAGCAAACCAGCCATTGTATCAGGTCTCTTATCATAGACTTACTTGGCTGGGTAGACGGTACACATACCCTGAAAACAGCAACACACAGCTTACTTCCAGTGTGTTAAGACAATTGTTAAGACAAATGTTCACAAAATTGAAAAAATGAAAAGCTTGGTCAAAGCTGTGCTGTGATGTCTCGTCACATTGAGGGAACTATTGGAGAAGGTTGAAGAAAGCATAGAATAATTTTACCCATCCTCAGGTATACAGCTCTGAAATTTGGGGATATCAAAATATGTCATGTATTGAAAGTATTCAACTTTATTTTTGCAAACAATTACTAGATCTTTCAAGTAATACTAGTAATGCCGCAGTACTTGGTGAGTCAGGAAGGTATCCGTTATATGTAACGTATGTAACAAAATGTATCAAATACTGGTTGAAAGTATTGTCCATGCCAGATTGTAGATATCCACTTATTTGTTATAAAATAACGTAATCTCTTGATAATGTTGGCAGACAAACATGGGTTGGATTTGTTAGAGACATTTTGTTTGAGTATGGTTTTGGTTTTGCTTGGCTAAATCAAGGTGTTGGAAATGCGCGTATGTTTTTAAATTCTTTTGTACAAAGACTCAAAGATGTCTCTTTGTAAATAATTATGTAATATAAATGAAAATGTTAAATTAAGATTCTATGAAAAATTTAAGTTCTCACTTCAACCTGAACAATATTTGATTAACATAAAAACACAACTTTTTAAATGGTTTTGACTAAATTTCTCGCCAGGGAACCATAATTTCACGTATTGAGTCAGGACGCTGGGGAAAGTGTCTCAGTTGAAAATAGAGTGTTTACACTGTGAAAAGATTTATTCAATAAGATTGCTTGAGGATGAAGAACATTTTCTTTTAATTTGTCCATTGTATGAAAACTTAAGAAATGAATACATACATATTGCAAAAATATTATTAAAATGTAACTAATATCATGTCAATTTGTAACAAGCAGCACGTGTGGAAGTTGGGAGCTTTTTTATTTTACAGCTTTAAATTAAGACAAAACTGGATTGAAAACAATAGTAAATGATTTTAAATGTATCATGTAAGCATATTTAAACGTTGTTGGCAAATCAATCCAATATATGTCATATATCATAACTTACATAATGAGGTACTCTGTCAAGTATATTAAAGGACTATGTATGTGAATTATGGGCCAGATGGCCTACATTTCTGAAATAAAATCAATCAAATCATGAAAGCAGAAGTTAGGTTTATATACAGAGGCCTTAATATAACACATCTACACAAAGATACCATAATATGACATATATGCAGACACCTTATAAGACACCTGTATGTACAGACACCTTAACATAATGCACATTCATAAATATATAAACACTTAAACAAGACACATACACAGACATCTCAGTAAAACTCCTCTATGACACCTGTACATATCACAGAAAAAACACATATACACACAGATACCTTAACATGGCCTGTGTGTACAGACAACATAGCATAACACCTGTATACATACACATCCAGACACGTTAACATGACACCTGTATACCATGAAACAAAACACATACAGAGACACCTCAACATGACATCTGTACACAATGAAACAAAACACACACATACACAGACACAACATGACACCTGTATACAATGAAACAAAACATACACAGACACCTCAACATGGCACCTGTATACAATGAAACAAAACACATATATACACAGACACCTTAACAAGACACCTGTATACAATGAAACAAAACACACATTTACACAGACACCTTAACATGACACCTGTATACAATGAAACAAAACACACATTTATACAGACACCTCAACATTACACATGTATACAATGAAACAAAACACACATTTACAGACACCTTAACATGACACAAGTATACAATGAAACAAAACAGACACATTAACACAGACACCTTAGTAAGACACCTGTATACAATGAAACAAAACACACATTTACACAGACACTTAACATGACACATGTTTTTACACAGACTCCTTAGTAAGACACCTGTATACAATGAAACAAAACACACATTTACAGACACCTTAACATGACACATGTATACAATGAAACAAAACACACACATTTACAGACACCTTAGTAAGACACCTGTATACAATGAAACAAAAAACACATTTACACAGACACCTTAACATGACACCTGTATACAATGAAACAAAACACACATTTACAGACACCTCAACATGACACCTGTATACAATGAAACAAAACACATATATACACAGACACCTTAACATGACACCTGTATACAATGAAACAAAACACATATATACACAGACACCTTAACATGACACATGTATACAATAAAACAAAACACACACATTTATACAGACACCTTAACATGACACCTGTATACAATGAAACAAAACACATATATACACAGACACCTTAACATGACACCTGTATACAATGAAACAAAACACACACTCATTTACAGACACCTTAACATTACACATGTATACAATGAAACAAAACACACACATTTATACAGACACCTTAATAAGACACCGGTATACAATGAAACAAAACACACACATATACACAGACACCTTAGTAAGACACCTGTATACAATGAAACAAAAGACATATATACACAGACACCTCAACGTTACACCTGTATACAATAAAACCAAACACACACATTTATACAGACACCTTAACATGACACCTGTATACAATGAAACAAAACACATATATACACAGACACCTTAACATGACACATGTATACAATAAAACAAAACACACACACATTTACAGACACCTTAACATGACACATGTATACAATGAAACAAAACACACATTTACACAGACACCTTAGTAAGACACCTGTATACAATGAAACAAAAAACACATTTACACAGACACCTTAACATGACACCTGTATACAATGAAACAAAACACACACACCTCAACATTACACCTGTATACAATGAAACAAAACACACACATTTACACAGACACCTTAATAAGACACCTGTATACAATGAAACAAAACACACACATATACACAGACACCTTAGTAAGACACCTGTATACAATGAAACAAAAGACATATATACACAGACACCTCAACGTTACACCTGTATACAATAAAACCAAACACACACATTTATACAGACACCTTAACATGACACCTGTATACAATGGAAACAAAACACATATATACACAGACACCTTAACATGACACATGTATACAATAAAACAAAAACAAACACACAACAGACACTTAACACACATTTACAGACACATTTACACAGACACCTTATGACACATGTATACAATGAAACAAAACACACACATTTACACAGACACCTTAACATGACACCTGTATACAATGAAACAAAACACACACACCTCAACATTACACCTGTATACAATGAAACAAAACACACACATTTACACAGACACCTTAGTAAGACACCTGTATACAATGAAACAAAAAACACATTTACACAGACACCTTAACATGACACCTGTATACAATGAAACAAAACACACACACATATACACAGACACCTAAACATGACACCTGTATACAATGAAACAAAACACACATTTACACAGACACCTTAACATGACACAAGAGTATACAATAAAACAAACACACACATTTGCACAGACGCCTAAACATGACACCTGTATACAATGAAACAAAACACATATATACACAGACACCTTAACATGACAGTTGTATAAGCTCTCACAACTGACTACACAGACACCTAACTGGATACATGTGTATAAAATGAAACATACATGAGACATATGTACAGATACCTTCATGTAATGTATACACAAATAGCTAAACATGACATCTGTATACAGACTGCACCTCAACACATCATGTCACATGCATTCAGACAAAATCTCCAGTTGGGACTGGACATGGACATTTATGTACAAGTCTCACAAGATGTGTTGTGCCATTTCAGCGTGATCCCACTTCATGTCCAAACTAACACCATAACAATATGTACCATGAGAAGTGAGGCACTGTCTAATTATTAATTTGCGGTTACTATTATGACTTGAGTGTAGAAATGTATAAAAGATGTACTCATGGTTGTTCTAAGGACCTACTTCAATCTTTTGTGCACAGTGGAAATTGCAGAAACTACAGTACAACTGTGTCACATGCCATTTAAACAGGCGAGGTATTTATAGGCAATACAATGATTATGCGGGATATTTATTGCCTTATTATCCAACATAGCTATGTGAATATTCGTGCGTGACGTTCACCTCAATACAGTAGCCCAGCTGTACTCAATCCCTTAAGCTGTCATTTTCCTTGTTACCGGTGTTTGTATGAACATAATTCCCTCAATATGACGCCACAATGCGGAAGTCGCATGACACCGTGCCTCAGATTCTTTTCTGTCACCTCAAACGACAGGAGAGTGGAGACGTGAGAGTTACCTCCCTTAGACCATCTTTTCTCAAGGATCGATACGCGACCCGCTGCATCTTTCATCTGAAGATATATTAACAAAGACCGGGAAAAAGTACATTCATGTGACGCATTGCCGAGATAAATGGATAACAGTCTCATGTACATGATGGTCAGATCATAGTTAAGGATAAATACAAGGAGATAATTATATGGATATACAAATTTATGACACTGAGACCCGTGAAGAACCGGGCTAAAATTTGTCTTCAGTAACCCATGCTTGAAGCGACTAGCGGGATAGGGTGGTCAGGCTCGCTGACTTGGTTGACACATGCCATCATATCCCAATTGCGTATATCTATGCTCATGCTGTTGATCACTGGCTTGTCTGGTCCAGATTCGATTATTTAAAATTACAGACCGCCGGCATATAGCTGGAATATTGCCGCGGCGTAAAACTTAACTCACTCACTCGCTCACTCTTTATGACGATGAGACGTTTCTGGTGTAGATACTACACGAACAGATATGACAAGTAACCTCTGTGGGAAGAGAATAAATACACTCTTTGCAAAGTCAAATCATGTGTACACCTAAAAAGCACTGGAACAGAACAATAACATTTTATAAGCATTAGTATTGATGAAACAACTTTTGAGCAAGAGCCAGGAGCTCTTCATAGGAGATGCAAGCTCGATTGTACTTAGAAAGTGTGAAATGTAGACACCAGGAGCTGGAGCTGTTGGAATATCGCTCAACAAAGATAACTGACGTTTAGAAGGTTTGAACTCATCCAACTTGTCATACAGTCTTGAAGAAGGAGTTCCGTCACCTGTAAGTTTATGGTGGCGGTGGGGTCTGATGTCCCCGGCCGTGATATTGCTAAAATATTGCTAAAAGCGGCGCAAAACTTAACTCAATCACTTACCCATTCACTGAATGTCAGTATGCATAGATCCAATTGGTTTATATCAAATACGTTGGTTTCATTTTGTGTTTAGTTCATGTGGAAGAACACAAGCTGTTTAAGCAGCGACACGTCATTAACTGCGTCTTTAACTGCATGGTGTTCAGCTACCTCGATTACAAAATGTCCACATGAGTATAAGGAAATATGGAAAACATTTACTTTCTAGAATACATCTAATAAAATGCTAAACTCTCGAAAAACGTTCTAACGTTGTTATTAACGGTATCTAACCCGTGAAGATCCGGGTTAGAATTGGTCTTCAGCAATCTATGATTGTCGTAAGAGGCGATTAACGGGACTTGGCTGACACGTGCGTAGATCGATGCTTATGCTGTTGACCACTGGATTCCCTGGTCCAGACTCAATTATTTTACAGACGGCCGCCATATAGCTGTAACATTGCTGGAGTGTGGAGTTAAATAAATACAAACAAACAATGAAGTATACATGAGACTTCCAGGAATTGTACCCATGTTGCACTGTTGCCATGCCAAGCTCATCCGCCTATGGCGGGTCAATACAGACTACATGAAGCGTGTCCAACCTGGATTCCAAACAAGTCATCCAGTACATGTATATAACGACCCCATTAAACGTAAACTATACTGATTCACCCTGAATCAATCGATTACCGCGAGGAGGACATATCCAGTAACCGTCTACAGCCGGTTTCTTATACCTGTAACGCTTTCTGGGCCTGTCGACTAGCCTACATACAGTGGAGGTGAAGTGAGGTGAAATGGAGTTTAACGTCGTACTTAAGAACATTTCGCTCATATGACGACGTGCATGCGTGCATGTAGCTGCTTGTACTAACCCAGACTTGAGTTGGTTTTATATTACTTGCTCACTGAGATACCATGCCGTACAGTCCGTT